>NC_138768.1:447088886-447521386 GCF_965119305.1 Pelophylax lessonae | reverse complement strand
GTAAACACATCCGTCTGTCATTCTCCCTTAGATCATCACAGAGGCTATGTGATTCTGCTATGTAGGATCGTATGTCTCTGTGATGATCTAACAAGCCATGTCCCCTGACAGTTAGAATCACGCCCGTAGGGTCACACTTAACCCCTTGATCACCAATGAAGTTAACCCCTTCCCTGCCAGTGTCATTTTGACAGTAACAGTGTATATTTATAGCACTGATTACTGTAGTAATGTCACTGGTACCCCCAAAAGTGTCAAAAATGTCAGTCAGGGGTCTGATCTGTCTGCCGCAATGTCGCAGTCCCGCAAAAAAAATCGCAGATCGCCACCATTACTAGTTAAAAAAAAAACAATAAAAATTACATAAATCTTTCCCGTAGTTAGTAAACGCAATAACTTTTGCGCAAACCAATCAAAATATTTTTTTTTACCAAAAATATGTAGCAGAAAACAAATTGGCCTAAAATGTTAAAAAAATTTTGATTTTTACTTTTTTTTTTTGAGAATTTCATATAAAATTTTTTTAAAAATATTGTTTATTTTTTCAAAGTTGTCGCTCTTTTTTTTTTGTTCATAGCGAAAAAAATAAAAATCGCACAGGTAATCAAATAACAACAAAAGAAAGCTATGTTTGTGGGGAAAAAAAAGGGCTTCAATTTCGTTTGGGTACAGCGTCGCACGACCGCGCAATTGTCCATTAAAATAACGCAGTGCCGAATCGCAAAATAGGGCCTGGTCTTTGAGCAGCCAAATCTTCCGGGGCTAAAGTGGTTAAGAAGAGTCCCAGTGTGCATGGGGCCATAAAGAAGAGGCAGAATGGATCCACAGTGACATAACAGCGTGGACATCACCCTGCAATAGCACCACCTTAACCAAGACAGAGTGCACATCTCCTCCAGAAAAAGTAACCTCCAGTTGTCCCAAATAAAAATTAAACAGAAAATGTGAACTACTTTAGCAAAATTATTAGACAGAAAAAAACAAAACACAACCAAAAATAAACAACACAATAACTTTAGCGATTCCCGCAGGAATGGTTTGTAACTAATAGCTTAATTTAGACCAGGGGACAAGCTATTTTCAATTTGTAAATCCATCTCATTTCTCACTGTGAAAGTTTTCCATTGAAATTTCCACCCCAAGGATCTGGGTGCACTCTGTGCAGGGTTACAAAACATATATTTGGATCTATAATGATGATATAGTGCTGCATATCAGCTCCTTAGAGGCTCTCTGAATTAAAAATGATGATATATGATTTCTCTAATTTTGGATTATGAAACAGGGTTTGTCAGACAAGCCAAGTTTCAATATCGATTCCATTAAATGTTTCCCAGTTAGTGATAAAAGTACCTTGAGGAATTGTTTGTCAAAGCAAAGAGATATTGCTGAATCCAATATCAGAAAACAATATACAAGATATCATATTACCTAAAAAGGAGTCAGTAAAAATGTTATTGTATTTTTGTCTGATTGTAATTAGTATCATAAGAAATATGTGTTTTATAAATTAGGCTCAGTAGTAAAATGGGAGTAGGTTAGCCACTTGCCTACTGTGCACTTAAACACCCTTCCCATCCAGGCCAATTTTCAGCTTTCAGCGCTGTCACACTTTGACTAACAATTGCGCGGTCATGCTACACTGTACCCATATGAAATTTTTATCATTTTTTTCACACAAATAGAGCTTTCTTTTGGTGGTATGTAATCACCTCTGGGTTTTTTATTTTTTACAAAAAAAAAGAATAAAGACAGAAAATTTTGAAAAAAAAAAAAAAAAAGTTTTTCTTATTTTCTGCGAGTAAATTTTGAAAATAAATTTTTCTCCTTCACTGATGTGCGCTGATGAGGCGGCACTGATGGGCACTGATAGGCTGCACTGATGGGCACTGATGAGGTGGCACTTATGGGCACTAATGAGGTGGCACTTATGGGCACTGATGAGGAGGTACTAATATGCCGCACTGATGAGCATTGATAGGCGGCATTGATAGGCGGCACTGATAGGCGGCACTGAGAGGCGGCACTGATGAGCACTGATAGGCGGCACTGATGAGCACTGATAGGCGGCACTGCTTGGCACTGAGAGGTGGCACTGATGGGCACTGAGAGGCGGCACTGAGAGGCGGCAGTGACGGGCGGCACTGATGGGCACTGATAGGCGGCACTGATGGGCACTGGCGGATGGCACTGGACACTGATGGGTGGCACTGATGAGCGGCACTGATGGGCAGCACCATCAGTGCCCACACTCAGTGCCCATAGTGCTGCCAGTCAGTGCTCATCAGTGCCTAGATGAGCAGGCACTGATGGGCACTGACTAGCAGCACTATGGGCACTGATTGTGGGCATTGATGGGGGGCACTGATGGCGGGCACTGTGGGCACTGATGGGGGGGCACTGTGTGTGTGTTTTTACCTTCAGTAATCAGGGCACTGGTGATCGGTGCCCTGATTACATTCTCCTGTGTCCCCGGCGCTGTGAGGCTCCCCCTCCTTCCTCACACTGCAGGCTCCGTGTGAGGAAGGAGCGCCGGCGATGAGAGATGATCTCATATGTTTACATATGAGATCATCGCTCATTGGACGGCCCGATCACGTGGTGAATGGCCGCTGTGATTGGCCATTCACCACGATCTGTGATCGGCCGTGTCCAAGGGACACGGCCGACACAGATTTTCCCCGCAGCGCGCTCATGGGAGCGCGCTGGGGGCGTGTCACTGGGAGGCCGTTTAAAAACGGCCTCCCGAAAATTCGAGTCCGTGCTGCAGCCGTATATAGGCTATAGCGCGGATGGGAAGAAGTTAAAGTGTACACAAAATATTATAGGAGTATAATTAATATTTAAACATGGATTGTTATCTAAATAATTCCATCCCTGTAGCAAAAGTTTGTGTTTAGATGGTAATATGTAAAAAACTAAACACCACTAACAATACCATTAAACCCTTGAAGGGAGATACAGTATCTATACACCCTCTAAATAAAATAACATAGCTAAATCTTTATAGGATGAAATTAGTTTATCCTGCAGAAATTGGATCCAAAAAATGAAAAATCCTCTCCCTGAAAACCTTATTATACAGATTTATAGTCTCAGAGTGCCATCTAGTGGTCAAGCAAGTTATTTTTTATGCAAGCGGATAGTTAATCAATAATATGATCCACCAATGAGAAGTGAGTAAATAGTACCAACTACACCCTCTGTGAGGGTTTCTAAATTAAATTGTTCTTGGTAGATAAATAAGCATGCCCAGGGAGAAACTTTTTATCCATCAACAAAGATCATCATACACAGCTTTATTATAAGCTTACCTGTAGGTACAAGAGAGGAAGCAGTGTTTACTACGGCTTTAAAAAGAATATCTACATAGGGCAACAAATCTCAAAAAATAATTATTTGGTCAGTTTATTTTTAATATGTTATTTTATATATTAGAGGCACTGTTCTAGATCGAACAATTAAATGCTCGATATTGCTGATTCACTTAATCATTTAGACAACCTGACAAGCTATGGGGCTCAACATATTTTCATTTTCTTTGGTGTGCACTTGATCACTAATTTAGACTTTCCCACATAATATGATCCATATTCACAAAGAAGGAGATAAATTACCTCCACACTTTTGTAGTCTACAAAATGTTTGTTCATTAAACATTCTCTATTAGGTAGTACTAAGTCTGCAGCACATAAACAGTAATTGCATCAACAGAGTAGTGGCATTTTTATTTTTAAGCTACTAATGGGTCTGTTGCATCCCTTTAATGTGAACTTATATATGATTTTTATATATATGCATATATTATAGAATGAACACCTGCCTCGCACTCCTGAAGAAGTTGAGAATTCAATAAAATATGTAGAGAATTAGGGCTCATAGAAGATCTTTCAATTCATCTTTATATGCTTATCAACTATTTCTCTTGAGTGTGATCCAGAATCAATCCGATGGTATGAGATGTTGTAAGCTAGAAGTGTTGTGTTTTTTTCATACACAGTAGTGTATTCAGGTGCAGTGTTTCACATGCACTAGAAAATTAATTGTGACTGCTCGGTATCAGGAACTCTGTGTGCTCCTGGTAAACAGAGCACAGTGCTAGGTTGTTGCAAACTTTGATTTTTACACAGGTAAAGCCACATGCACTCTGTGTAATCTGCACAACGAGTTATCAGTTTGGCAGCTTGGGCCCTGTTTTGCATTAATTTATTATGATTGTTAGCTGCTATTGTATCATCTGTTCAAAAATCACTGTTATGTGTAACTTTAAAAAATAACCTTTTTATGAACAACATTTTAGCCCCTTTTTAACCTTGAGTATAATTTTTTTTAAAAGCTCCTATTTTTCTTCTTCCTTTTTCTTCTCTCTGGAATGATCACAGAGCCCCTGTGATCCTGCTATATAGGATCACAGGTCTCTGTGATAATTTCACCCACCCCCACAGTTAGGAACACGCCCCTAGGTACACATTTAACTCCTTGATCACTTACTGTGTTAATCCCTTCCCTGCCAGTGTCATTATTACAGTAACAGTGCATATTTTTAGCACTGATTACTGTAGTAATGTCACTGGTCCCCTCAAAAGTGTCAAAAATGTCAGCCAGGGGTCTGATCTGTCCGCCGCAATGTCACAGTCTGCAAAAATCGCCGCCATTACTAGTGAAAAAAAAAAAACAATAAAAATGACATACGGTAAATCTTTCCCGTATTTAGTAGATGCGGAAACCTTTGCGCAAACCAATCAAAATACGCTTATTGCGATTTTTTTTACCAAAAACATGTAGCAGAAAACAAATTGGCCTAAAATGTTTAAATAAATTTGATTTTTTAATTTTTTTTGGGAATGTTATATAGCAGAATGTGAAAAATGTTGGGGTTTTTTTTTTCAGAATGGTCGCCCTTTTTTTTATATAGCGCAAAAAATAAAAATTGCATAGGTGATCAAATACCACTAAAAGAAAGCTCTATTTGTGGGAAAAAAAGGACATCAATTTTATTTAGGTATAGAGTCGCACGACCACGCAATTGTCCGTTAAAATAATGCAGTGCCGAATCGCAAAATATGGCCCAGTCATTAAGGGGTAAATCCTTCCTGTCCAGAAGTGGTTAAACACACATTTTCAGGGTTCGAGCTGGTTCTAATGGAATTCAAATGCCTGATATGTCAAAATGATAAAACTGAATCTGTCTTTTCTTTGCTGTGATTTATTCTCTGGTTTTGTTAGTTTTGCCAATATCTGGCATCACAAATTCCCACTCAGGGTTTCTCTGGAAGGACACTAATAAAAATCTTTAAAACTGTATTAGTGGGATCCTGAATCTGTTGGGGATGTCAGGTGGACATGCTTTCGAAATATTGAGTCTTACTGATACATAATCCGACCAAAAATTTTCATTTTAGCCTAGGTTCACACTAAGGCCGTTTTGAAATTGTGCGAGTTCAGCTGAACTTACACGATTTCAAGCCGGTATTTACGCCTGACTTTGGGAGAGTTTTCACAGACATCTGTGCAGTTTCCTGCACAGATGTCTGTTGAAATCGCCCCCTGAAGTCGTCAAAAGTAGTACAGAAACTACTTTTGGGAATTTGTGCGGCGCTGCAAAGTTGGCGTCGCACCCATTGGGATGGTGCAATTGCTGGTAATTGGCTTCGATTTGATATGTGAACTTGGCCCTAAAGTCATTAATGCTTCTGGACACGTGTGTCCCAAAGACTATATAAATGATGCTGGAAAGCAATGGAGATTAGAGCTGCACGATTCTAGATAAAATGAGTATCACAATTTATTTGTTTAAAATAAAGGATAATGATTCTATCACAATTCTCGGCATAACATCAGCTTTCACATTCTACAAAAAAATTGGGCTAACTTTACTGTTGTTTTTTTTTTTTTTATTCATTAAAGTGTATTTTTTCCCAAAAAATTGCATTTGAAAGACCGCTACACAAATACAGTGTGACATAAAATATTGCAACCACCGTCATGTTATTCTCTAGGGTTGCTGCTAAAAAAAAAATATATATATATATATATATATATATATATATATATATATAATATTTGGAGGTTCTAAGTAATTTTCTAGCAATAAATACTGATTTTAACTTGTAAGCAACAAGTGTCAGAAAAAGGCTTACTCTTTAAGTGGTTAAACTGACCTCATTTACAGACCAAAGTTCATTCCTTCTGATCTAAAAGAACAAAATGATACAATGTTTTCCTTATCTCTCAGCGATTAGCAATGTTGTGATAGGGGGGTTGAATGGAGATCACCATTTTTAAAGATTAATCATGCAGCTCCAATGGAGATCTGGCAATAATCAAGTATCTAAATATAGCAAATAAATGTTCTAACGGGTACCTAGAGGTGCCTGCATATAACTTTAGGTAACGCTCTCTGGGGACCCCACAGCCCAGGGTGCTTTGAATGCAATATCAACCAAAGAAAGTCAAGATATGACCCCACCCACTTCCTATTCTCACACCTTAATATTGTATATCTTATGAGAGGTCTTAGACAAACTGAAGGTTACTGCTATCTAGTACTATTGTAAATGTAATAATGTATGAGGACAGGTTTGCTTTAACTATTTTGCCTTTCTTACATGTAGTAGGAAAGTCATTCTTTAGATGCTATACTTTACCACACATACTATTTTTTTTTTTCTTCTACTCTATTTTTCAAGCTGGCATTGAAGCTGTGAATGCCACATCTTTTTCTCTTCAATAAACTGTACTGAAGAATAAAAGATGCTCTTTTTTTAAATGAAGATCGTAAAATATTGCTCACAGTCAAAGCCAAGATTTACAGTAGGATTGGAATTCATGCATCGCTTGCATTATAGCATTATATATATATATATATATATATATATATATATATATATATATATATATATATACACACAGTGGGGATCGAAAGTGAGGGTACCCCAGGTAAAAATGTGTATTAATGTGCATAAAGAAGCCAAGGAAAGATGGAGAAATCTCCAAAAGGCATCAAATTACAGATTAGACATTCTTATAATATGTCAACAAAGGTTAGATTTTATTTCCATCATTGACACTTTCAAAATTACAGAAAACAGAAAAATGGCGTCTGCAAAAGTATGGGCACCCTGCAGAATTTATAGCATGCACTGCCCCCTTTGCAAGGCTGAGACCTGCCAGTGTCATGGATTGTTCTCAATCATCATCTGGGAAGACCAGGTGATGTCAATCTCAAAGGTTTTAAATGCCCAGACTCATCTGACCTTGCCCCAACAATCAGCACCATGGGATCTTCTAAGCAGTTGTCTAGAAAACTGAAACTGAAAATAGTTGATGCTCACAAAGCTGGAGAAGGCTATAAGAAGATAGCAAAGCTTTTTCAGGTGTCAATATCCTCTGTTCGGAATGTAATTAAGAAATGGCAGTCATCAGGAACAGTGGAAGTTAAAGCAAGATCTGGAAGACCAAGAAAAATATCAGACAGAACAGCTCGCAGGATTGTGAGAAAAACAATTCAAAACCCACGTTTGACTGCACGATCCCTCTAGAAAGATCTGGCAGACACTGGAGTTGTGGTACACTATTCCACTATAAAGAGATACTTGTACAAATATGATCTTCATGGAAGAGTCATCAGAAGAAAACCTCTTCTACATCCTCACCACAAAAATCAGCGTTTGAACTTTGCAAATGAACATATAGACAAGCCTGATGCATTTTGGAAACAAGTTCTGTGGACCGATGAGGTTAAAATTGAACTTTTTGGCCAGAATGAGCAAAGGTACGTTTGGAGAAGAAGGGGCACAGCATTTAATGAAAAGAACCTTTGTCCAACTGTTAAGCATGGGGGTGGATCAATCATGCTTTGGGGTTGTATTGCAGCCAGTGGCACAGGGAACATCTCATGAGTAGAAGGAAATGGATTCAATAAAATTTCAGTAAATTTTGGATGGTAACTTGATGCCATCTGTGAAAAAGCTGAAGTTAAAGAGAGAATGGCTTCTACAAATGGATAATGATCCTAAACACACATCGAAATACACGGGGGATTACATCAAGAGGCGTAAACTGAAGGTTTTGCCATGGCCTTCACAATCTCCTGACCTCAACATAATTGAAAATCTATGTATAGACCTTAAAAGAGCAGTGCGTGACAGACAGTCCAGAAATCTCAAAGAACTGGAAGACTTTTGTAAGGAAGAATGGGCAAAGATACCTCAAATAAGAATTGAAAGACTCTTGGCTGGCTACAAAAAGCGTTTACAAGCTGTGATACTTGCCAAAGGGGGCAATACAAGATATTAACTCTGCAGGGTGCCCAAACTTTTGCAGACACCATTTTTTTGTTTTCTGTTATTTTGAAAGTGTAAATGATGGAAATAAAATCGAACTTTTGTTGACATATTATAAGAATGTCTAATCTGTAATTTGATGCCTTTTGGAAATTTTTCCATCTTTCCTTGGCTTCTTTATGCACATTAATACAAATTGTTACCTGGGGTGCCCAAACGTTCGATCCCCATTGTATATATATATATTTATATATATACAGTATATATTGTGGCATCCAGTAAATGTTAACTACCCCTGTTGCTTATGTTGTAATGTTTTTCAGATAAAAATGGCAATGCTTATTGTACGTACATATTGACAGTACCTCATCTGAAAAAATTGTAGGTCTACAGTCACCTTCTAAAATATACAATGGGTGTGTAAACGAGCTTCAAAATTATATTGAACTGCACCTTGATCTCTTACTTTCTGGTATTGGGGAACTAAAGAAGGTGGTGCCCTTTATCTCCTAGCTCTTTATCTCACCTTAGTTTAGTAGCTTTTGGCAGTAAAATGGAAAAAAATTGTTACAAATGTAAAGTCTATTTCCCCTTAAAGCAGAGCTCCAGTCCCCTAAGCAATTTTTTGATAAAAGCACCCCTGTGATTCTTAGTACTTGTACTATATTATTTGCATAACTGTCCTCATACTTGTTACTTGTAAATCTGTAATCTCTTACTTGATCTGGGAATCAGGCAGTGGCCATCAAGGATGTGGGCATCTAATGCCCGCTCCTATGTATTTCCGGGATTCAGTGCAGCTGGTTACCCAGCATGCACCTCCCGATCTCCCGCCTGTGCAGTGAAGCCACAGAGCATCTCTCTCTCTTCCCGACAGGTTGCCATAGCAATGGTGGCGTCAGCGGAAGATCCCATCCCGTTGCTATAGCAACCTGTCAATAATGAAATCCCGGTCCTCCCATGCGCGTCATTTCCCGTCTGGAAACAACGCAAGATTTCCTCACTAGGCGATTCGCAAGGACTCCTGGGATACATGACGCCGCTATCCCAGGAGCCTTTGCAGATTGCCTAGTAACGTAATTGCCCTAGGCGGCCGCAGTCAGAAATGCTGCAGAAGAAAAGTGATAAAAAGGTATTTACAAAGAAAAAAAAATGTATTGCCATTTATTATTGCAATCAGGATGAGCATAGAAGTAATTGGACTTAAAAAAAATGGGTGAAATGTGAAAGTTTTGGCAGGAAAACTAAACTACATAGAAAAATATAGTCTGCTTTTTAAAAACAATTTTTTCGACTTATAGTGTTTTATCCCTAAATTTTGCAAGTACAGAAAAATACCATTTTATCTCACCAATAATCCAATGAATTACTAACTTCCTGTAATAAGCTGATAAACACTGTCTCAGCTGCACTGAAATCCCAAGCATTATCAGTCCTGCCTGAGTTCTCCTCTGCAGGACTACAGAACACTTTGCTCTTATGTAGATGAGTAGTGGAGAAAGTATTCTGTAGTCTGTCAGGAAAGAACTCAGTCAGGGTTGACAAAGCTGCTGATGATTTTAGTGCATCAGAGCCATTGTGTTGTCAGGTCAAACAGGCAGCTAGGAGGTAATTGGATTTCTTCTGACATGATCAGCAGGTATTTTTCTATACTTGCAGAATTTTATTGATGACACATTGTGGATATGCATTTATTGCAGAGATGTACTATTTTTTTTTTTTTTTTTTTTTGCCCAGACATACACCTTTTAAAAGGCAAATTTCTTAAAAAATGTCACTAAATACCACCTAAAAGCCCAACTGAAGTCACAGATTTGTTTTCACAGCATTTAAAATCATTTTACAGCAGATCTGAAGTAAGACTTATTGACACCTAAGTTCCAGTACATACTAAAAGCTATGGGGTCAATCAGTTGATAGGTATTAATTCAATCTTTTTATTCTCAGCATTTTCATCATTGCTTATTTCACTGCCCAAGGAAATGAGCTTCACGGTCTAACTCAACTAATGCAAAAATAAAAAAATAAAAAAAAAATGCAAGTTTGGGAGCCACTAGAAAATACATATGTAATTTATGGATAATATGTTGATGGTAAAAATCTAATAATTACAAACAAGCAAACCTATTTTATATACATTAATGTTTTTTTTTTTAACTAAATGCATTTATAGACAGCTGATTGTGTCCATTATATCAGGTTGCTCAAAATAAAAGGTAACTAAAGTTTCTCTATGCTTAGAACCTTATCAAGCCAACCAAATTTTCATTATGCTGTTAGATGAGAAGGTAAAGATGGACATCTAAGAATGCAATTCTAGCCATACCACACTAAGAAATATGACTTCATTTTTTTTTTCTTTTAAATATACAGTCCTTTGATATTTTGAACTTGCATGTTATGAACAGAGCCGTATTATTTAAATTTGCTAGAGCAGATAATTACTTTGAAAAGAGTCATAATCCTGTTATTTTAGAATCCCAGCCAGTAATAAACATGCCTGCACATTGGTCTTATCTTGGCAGAAAACATCTAATTTTCTGTTCATTTCCATCCAATTACTGTCTGCCATATTGCCTTCATATAAAATCTGCATGTTATGATAACATACTGCAACATATTGAACATTTAAAAAATGATTGTCAAGCTTGGTATTAATGACACTAATCAAACTCAGAGAGTAGAAATATTTACAAGAGAGATGAAGCCAAAAAGACTTTAATTTAGCTGTCAAGTCTATTTCTATAACTTGATAATGCTGTTAAAAAATAATCTACTTACAGAATGTTGCTGCTTGCTTGCTTATCAGAAATGCATTTGCCGTTTTCAATTGACTATTTTATATAAACACTTGAACAAGGGGTTCAAGGGAGACTAGTCAGATGTATAGGAGAGGCATGGCTGACTAATTGGTGGGTGGCATGTTCAGTAGTCGGCTTTGAGTCACCATTTTATTATTCCACAAAAGTACAGATCTTAATGCAACTCTTTTTCTATAAATACAACCTCCCATCTTTCACCATCAATATAATTATTGTTGTGCTACTTCATGTCCATGACAAACCGTTATTCAGAGATATGACTGTACAAGACTTTTGTATTCTTCTGTATGGGGTTGTGTAGTCATAATCTGTGTGGTAAAATATCACAAGCTGTTGCATTTCATACATTAACCACTTCAGCTCCGGAAGGTTTTACCCCCTTAATGACCAGGTCATTTTTTGCGATATAGCACTGGGTTGCTTTAACTGACAATTGCGCAGTCGTGTGACGCTGTACCCAAATAAAATTGATGTCTTTTTTCCCTACAAATTGAGCTTTCTTTTGGTGGTAATTGATCATCTCTGCCGTTTTTATTTTGCACTATATACAAAAAAAGACCAGCAATTTTGAAAAAAATATATATACAGTATATTTTTACTTTCTGCTATATAACATTCCCAATAACAAAATTAAAAAAATCAAATTTTTTCATCAATTTATACCAATATGTATTCTGCTACATAATTTTGGTTAAAAAATCCCAATAAGTGCATTTTGATTGGTTTGCACAAAAGTTATAGCGTCTACAAACTATGGGATAGATTTATGACATTTTTTTTTGTTTTTACTAGTAATGGCAATGATCAGTGATTTTTAGTGGGACTGCGACATTGTGGCAGATAAATCTGACACTGACACTTTTTGGGGACCAGTGACACCAATACAGTGATCAGTGCTAAAATAAATGCACTGTTACTGTATAAATGACACTGGCAGGGAAGGGGTTAACACTAGGGGTGACCAAGGGGTTAAGTGTGCTCCTAGGGAATGCTTTCTAACTGTGTGTGGGGGGTGGATGTGCAAGATGAAAAGAGAGATCTGCGTCCTTGTTTACGCCTTGTTTACATAGGCAGATGGCCATTCTGTCATTCTCCACCGGACCGCCGGACCCACTGATTGGCTCCCGCTGTGTCTAATCACAGTGGCGCTTGATTGTACAACATCACGTACAGGATGTGGGGCAGTTCTAGCAATCAATCCAGTACCTGGTATTATTAAAGCATGTTCCGCCTTCTGTCTGGACATGCTGTGCCTTCTATCTGCTGTGTAAGGTAGGATCGCAAACATTGGAGGAGGATTACAGGGACAAAAGAGTGGCTTTAAAGGGGACCAGTATAAAAAAAAGGGGGGGGTGGTGGTGCTGTTAATTGAAATTGGATACAAGGAAGGAAGGGGGGGGGCTGTGAAGGAGACTGAGATAAAAGTAAGGGGCTGTAAAGAGGACTGGGGGGGCTAGGAGGGGGGCTGTGAAGGAGACTGGGATACAAGGAGGGGGCTGTGGAGGGGACTGGGATAAAAGGAGGGGACTGTGAAGGGTACTGGGATAAGAAGAGGGGGGCCGCGAAGGGGAACTGAGATGGAAGTAAGGGGGGCTAAGATGCAAGTTAAGGGGGGCTTTAAAGGGGACTGGGGTGCTAGAAAGGGGGCTGGGAAGGGAACTGGGATACAAGGAGGGGGGCTGTGAAGGGGACTGGGATACAAGGATGGGGGCTGTGAAGGGGACTGGGATGCAAGTAAGGGGGGACTGACATGCAAGTAAAGGGGGGTTGTGAAGTGGACTGAGGTGCAAGGAAGGGGGGCTGTGAAGGGGATGGAGCTTCAAGTAAGGAGGGGGCTGTAAAGGAGAGTGAGGTGCAAGGAAGGGGGGCTATGATATGGACTGGGGTGTAAGGAAGGGGGTCTGTGAAGAGGACTGGAATGCATGTAAGGGGGGATGCAAAGGGGACTGAGGTGCAAGGAAGAAGGGCTGTGAAGGGGACTGAGGTGCAAGGAATGAGGGGCTGATGTAAAAGGTGTAGGTATCTAATGTATGGTGGGGGTGCTGTATGTAAAATGGGGGAACTTGGATGCAAAGGGGGGCTGGGATGTAAAGCAGGCACTGTAATGTAAAGGGGCTGCATTGTAAAGAGGAGCTTTATTGTAAAGGGGTCCCCTGATGTAAAGGGGGTGCTGTAATGTAAATGGAGGCTGTATTGTAAACAGGGGTTCTGTGATGTAAAGCGGAGGTTCTGCAATGTAAAATGGGTGCTGTAGTGTAAAGGGGGGCCGTGATGTATAGGGAAGGACTGATGACACTGATGTAAAAGGGGAAACTGTAATGTAATCAGGAGGGGCTGTAATGTGATGAGACCGAGTCATAGCACAAACATGGGACTCAGACCTCTGCTGGATGAAAAAATGTAATGGCCAGACCTGTAATGACCAGACCTCAACGCCCCTGGCCTAGGCCATCTTTATATAAAGCAATAATTCTTTTTTATGGATCCTCAGAGAGTTTTTTGCCATGAGGTGCCATGTTGAACTTCCAATGACCAGTATGAGAGAGTGAGAGCGATGGCACCAAATTTAACACACTTGCTCCCCTTTCACACCTGAGACCTTGTAACACTAATGAGTCACATGACACCCGGGAGGGAAAATGGCTAATTGGGCCTAATTTGGATATCTTCACTTAGGGGTGTACTCACTTTTGTTGCCAGTGGCTTAGACATTAACGGCTGTGTGTTGAGTTATTTTGAGGGGACAGCAAATTTACACTGTTATACAAGCTGACACTCACTACTATATACTGTATATATAGTAGATACAGAAAGGCTGACAAATTGCATGACTAACCTATAATTTATGCTACCCACATAAATGGGCAGTGAGATGGCATCAGTGTTCCTTGGCACTATTGGAGCTGTTTTCCATAATACAGACAAAGTTGGGTGGGTGATAAATCCATTTAAAAAAGCCTGTGATAAAAAAAAAAATGACAGAGGTTATAGCCCTCCAGTACTCTTTCTAAAATGAAAAAAATATTGCCTTTAGTTACACATTAAAGTGCTCAGCACTGAATAAAAAGCAAGTTCCAAAGTATACTCTATAAGTCATATTCATGAGTAACATAGTATAAAAGCGTAAAACAACTTTTTGGATATTTATTTGCACATGAAGCAGTTCATTCAACTTGTTTCCTGGAACACGGTCCGCTTTTTCAGGAATGAATGTGCAGTATATCTTGGAAAAAAAATTATTCTTTTTTTTAGAAGTGTATATATTGTAAACGCCTCTTTCTGCCAAAGATATTTCTGGAGGGGTTGTCAATTTCTCATTACAGGGTTGGCAACACCTAAACTTCTTTAACAGGCCAGAGTTTTTCTGGGTCACTTTGTGTTCATATTTTCTAGCTAATTTTACATCTAGTGCAGCTCACATTTGCGGTATACAGTAATTCATGGTGTTCTTTTCTACCTTTCTCACTTCTTTTTTGATAATGCTTCTAATCAGATTAAGCTATCTTGAAGATTTTTTTTTAAATTTGGTGGTCTGATGATGCAGCTAAGTGGTACGTTTTTTGAAGAGCTGTGTATCTGCCCATGCATGCTTGAAAAAGTGGACCTTGTTCCAGGAGACACATTGGATGAACTGTTTTAAGTGTGTAGCCAGCTGAAGGAGCTGGGCTGAGCTTCCTGTGCCCGCTCTCCTTTTTTTCTTTTTATTTTAACCCCCATGTTGTGAGCAGTGCAGAGTCAGGTCTACTGTTTGCTAAAAAAACAACCAGATCCCACCCCTCACTTCCCCGTTGCAGTTTCCTTGCACTGTGATCAGAGTGGCTGTGTCAGGGATTACAGTGCAGCCCCCACTCCCATTACTAGCAGAGGCAAAGAACCAATCAACAGGAAAGGACACATTGCACAGGAGACACTGAGGATCAATGGAAATATAGTCTTAAAGGGGCACTGTATAATACAAGTGGATAGGCTGCAGTACTACAAGGGCCACCATTCCCTGTATACAGAGAAGGAGAAGGACAGAAATGTTCCTAGGCAAAAGGAGAGAGATTGAGGCAGTGAAGACCAGTTATGTGGGGTTTCTGCCTACACAAATATCCTCACCACGGCCAAGTTGGATGCTACAGGGTACAGATGGTTAGCCAAATTATCTGGCTTCTGGTTCAGCTTGAAGTATCACCCAGGGGTCAAAAACAGAGATGCTGACACCCTGTCCAGAAAGCTTTATGATCCTGACACTTCCTTCGAAGAGTGGACTAATCTGGCATCAGAAGAAGTGCAAGCCTATGTTAAGGAGCTGAGCACTGAGACAAGGGAGCAACAGATGCCTAAGACACTGGAGTTTTTGCTGAAGGTGTTCCCAAGCTCTACTGCAACCTCAAACAAACAGGGATGGAGGCCTACCCAAACTTCTAAGAAGGACTTGAGAAAGCACCAACTGGGAGACCCTCTCTGCAGTTTGACCCCGAAAGCCCTGGAAAGTGGGTGCTCGCTATTGGTGAATGCTTCAAAAAAGCATGTCTGGTCCATAAAAAATGGGATTGGTTACAGCTGCATGATAGGGTGGTCTATTAAAGGGGCCCCACAGACAATCCCAAAGACAAGTGGCAACTGTTTCTGCCAAACAAGATAGAGAAACAGTGTTAACTGCCCCACATGATGATAAGGGCAACAAGCGAGAGACTGTTTCTCCTGGCTTTGTATACGGGCCTAGGTTGAGAGCCATTGCCATTTCTGCCTATGCTGCATACAAATAAAGACCCTGGCTTCCAGAGCTCCCGCAATGGGCCACCTCCAAAGTCAACTGCCTATGGAGTTGGTATGCATTGATTTCTTATGCCTAGAGCCCGACTCAAGTGTACAGGGAAATCTCCTGGTGGTGACAGACCATTTTACCCATTATGCCCAGGTTTTCCAAACAAAAGACCAATGAGCATTCACAGTAGTCTTGTTGCAGAAATTTTTGTTCATTATGGATTGTCTCGGAGAATCCATTCTGATTAGGATAGAGGCTTTAAAAAGCCGACTCATTACTCAACTACTTGACATGTTAGGCATCCATAAGTAAAGAACAACACCATATCACCCTCAAAGGGATCCACAGCCTGAGAGGCTTATTAGAACTCTCCTTGACATGATGGGGACTCTGTCTGCAGAATTAAAGCAACATTGGAGAAGGCACATGCCTACAACAGCACAGAAAATTATACAACTTGCTGTTCCTCTTACAGACTCACGTTCGGGAGGAAAACTCTCCTTTCAGTGGATCTGGCCTTCGGCACCTCCATTGATGGCACTTCAGCTGCAGTTCACAAAGGCAGAGAGACTCCATAAGAAACTTAAAGACGGCCTACGAAAAAGCTTGAGGCGCTTCTGATGCCAGACCGAGAGAAACAAGAAGAATTACAATTTGAACTGATGGGGGCAAGTGATGCCCCGTAGAGTCCCAGACTGAGAGACATCAGAGCCAAAAGAACAGAGGGGAAAGAGGGAAATCCACCTGCCTAAGAGACTGACATACAACACCTTGCGTGAGAGTTCTGAGGAGGTCGTCATTACCACCCAAAGATCTCACCAGATGCCAAAACTCCCTAGTCTGGATTCTCTGGAGGGCGACTCTAGCTCACCCCCGGACACCCCTTGGTAAACCCTACCAGTATCAGTGGTATATGGTCAAGGCAACCCCTTTACCTGACAAATGGTGGGAGGTTCCCTTGCCAGATTCCTATGTAAATGCTAATAGTTTGTTTACATATGTTTACTAACCTGCTTTGCCTCCCCAATGTACCTTCAAAGTTTGTACCAGGTTATGGACATTTATATGTTATTGGACTCAGTACACCCCCCCCCCCCTCTTTGAGAGACCAGAGGTTCTTTGGTCGGGGGAGTGTGTAGCCAGCTGGAGTAGGCTGCGCTTTCTGTGCCACTCTCCTTCTTTTCTTCCCCCCCCCCACGCTGTGAGCAGTGCAGTGCCGGGACTCCTGTCTTCTATAGAGCAGCCATCTGTCACCCCCACTTTCCTGCTGCAGCTTCCCTGCCCTGTAATCATAATGGCTCTGTGGACAGGTGTGTCAGCGGGGACAGAGCTGCTTTAAGAGGCATGGCAGAACAGCAGTTCTTGAAGGGGTAAGCGCTACATGTGCAAATATCTATCCAAAGTTTTTGGGACTTGAATGCTAAGATGGTTGTTTAAATACAGTATGTTGATTTCTCCACTCTTCCTCCAGACTCTGGGACCTTGATTTACAAATGATATGCAATATTTCCACAGTCCATGATGATTTGGGGAGCAAGTCATCTGCTGGTGTTTGTCCACTGTGTTTTATCAAATCCAAAGTCAGTGCAGCCCTCTACCAGGAAATTCTAGAGCACTTCATGCTAACCAGCTTAATGGAGATGCTGATTTTATTTTCCAGCAGGACTTGGCACCTGCCAAAAGTACCAGTACATGGTTTAATGATCATGGTATCACTGTGCTTGATTGGCCTGCAAACTCGCCTGACCTAAGCCCCATAGAGAATCTGTGGGGATTTGTTAAGAGGAAGATAAGAGACACCAGACCCAACAATGCAGATGATCTGAAAGCCACTATCAAAGAAGCCTGGGCTTCCATAACACCTCAGCAGTGCCACAAGCTGATCACAGCTACATAGCATTAATGCAGTAAAAAAAATGCAAAAGGAGCCCCGACCAAGTATTGACTGCATACTATACTGTACATAGACATATTTTTCAGGAAGCCAACATTTCTGTATTAAAAATCCTTTTTTTATTGGTCTTATGTAATATTCAAATTTTCTGAGATACTGAAATTTGGGTTTTCACTAGCTGTATCACTGTATGTGTAACGCATCTATATAAAATATGTGAGTTTCACTTTTTGAATTGAATAACTGAAATAAAATAACTTTTTGATGATATTCTAATTTTATGAAATGCACCTGTATGCACGTTGTTTTTTCCTCTGGTGATTGAGTAAAATCAGGTTTTTAAACTCAATTGTTGCTTAATTTACTACTAAGTATGAAAAATATATAAGTTAGCAATGGGGAGAATTTATTGTGTTGTATTATAAGTATTTTGAGAGTGGGAGTGAGTCCTCCATTGTGGCACTCGGGTTCGTCCCCATTTGATATATGATATTGTAGAGAGGAAATTTTAAATAATTTTTTTTTTCATCTTCCACAATGGATCCTCAAGCTTTAGTGGAGATGTTTTGGAAGCTCCAGGTGCATAGTGATGTAACCTCTAGGGATGGTACACAAGAAAGAGAACAAAATAGATTACTTTTAAAATTAAAGGATCACTATGAGAGAAAAGTCTAGTGTATGATGGAATGTATATTTCTTGGGGAAGTATATACAGGAAAACATCTATTCAAAGGGACTGGGAATCCAGCTCTTTCCAAAAATCAGAGAAGTGACTAGTAATTTTAAGACTAAATGGCAAAATAATCTACAACAGTGCACAGGCAATATGTTTGTACTGCTGGTGGACTTTTATGAACAATAGTTACTTCAGATAAACCAGAAAATTCTGAAAACTCTGGATTCCCTGACCCCATTTAGGCCGAAACCCACCTGTGTGCAAAAAAGAAAAATATATCTACCTCTCAATTGAAAAAAAAATGAATAAAGAGATAGTAAACTCTAAAAACACTAAACTAGAGAGGGATAGGTATGCATATATCACCAATAGAGCATACAGGTGGAACTTTGCATATAATATGGGGAAACAGAAAGTAACCGGTAGGATTTATAACAGAAACTATTACAATACTTAATCTGAATCCGAACTAATACAGGAGCGCAGATCAAATCAGCCCCCTGTCATGGAAGAGGAAGGGGAGGGGTCAAAACAAACAAAATAAACATAAAGTGTTCAATGCCTATGTAAGGTAAACCAGATTTATAGCACCAAAAGGCCAGTGCAGATTCATCAGCATCAATACAAATCCAGATGGCTGCACTCCCAAACTGATGTAAAATAATGACTTGATAAAAACTTTAAAAGGCAGGGGAAGAGAGAGGTTGATGCATTTCACACATTGAACGTGATTTATCAAAAACATATAGGATACACACACCCTACTTTAAAATATAGAGAGGGTCACATTATCACACGAGTGTATTCCATTATAAATAGAGATAATGTGGTTATATCCTTTGGACTTCTCCTCTGCTCTCGCTCCAGCTCGCTTACCTACAACTCTGACCTTGGCTTGTTTACTAGATCTGACCTGCCTGCTGTGTCAGGGATTTACCTTGGGTGGAGCCTGTAGCGCAGAGATGTATGCTCACCCTTGCAGATATCCACAGTCCAAAGGTGACCAGGTAAGGAAGCCACCTGGGCTGTGAATCTGTGCACGGGGACTTAGCAGGAAAGGTGCCTTCAATTAGCAGTACTGGCAGGAATACAAAAAAAAGGCTAGTCCAGGAATAATCGTAGTTAGAGATGGCCTTGCGGTTTGCCCGGCGGTCGGTTCGCGGCGAACTTTGCTCGTTCGCAGTTCGCCGATCTTGCGAACATATGGCGTTGTTCGCGGCAGCCATATTAGTTTACATAGGGGAGAACTTTGACCCATGACACATCCATCAGGTTGAACAGGACAGCCAATTGAGACATTTCAGCACATGGACATACCTTATAAATAGACCTGAGCTGGCTGCCATTTTACATTCTGCTTTTTGTCAGTGTAGGGAGAGGTTTTCTCTGTGCAGCAGGGACATATCATCAGTGACACAGATCACTCTGGTATAGGTCCACAAAAGTCCTTTTAAAGACTGGTATTTGGTATAGGTGTACAATCTATATTGTCTCTTTTGTCAGTGTAGGGAAAGGTTTTCTGTGGGGAGCAGGGACAGATTGTCAGTGACACAGATAGCTCTGTTATAGGTCCACAAAAGTCCTTTCAAGGACTGGTATTTGGTATAGGTGTAATATTCTTTGGTGTGCACTATATAGGGGTGTAATACACTTATAATATACTTTCTAATATAGAAAGCATATTATAGAGGATTTGTATTGTGCACTGTGCAGCATTGTGACTGGTGTGGTGAGCGTTTCTGCAGCGATACTACAACTACAAAGAGTGACAAAAGCACTTTTAAAAAAGTATTCTAACTGGTGTGATAGACCAGTGGCCCCCCTAAATGACAGATTGAAGCGGGGTGTTATCTAACAATATACTTTTATAACAGTGTATTTGGGTACTGCAAAAATGTTGCCTCTTTTGCTGCGTTAACTGTGCTACACACAGTGAAAACAGTTACTGGCCAATTTTTTGTAGAATTAGTGTGATAGACCAGTGGCCCCCCAATACCACAGATTGAAGCGGGGTGTTATCTAACAGTATACCTTTAAAACAGTGTATTTGTGTCCTGCAAAAATATTGCCTCTTTTGCTGCGTTAACTCTGCTACACACAGTGCCAAACTTACTGGCATATTTTTTGGAGAACTGGTGTGATAGACCAGTGGCCCCCCAATACCACGGATTGAAGCGGGGTGTTATATACCTTCTTCCACATATACTGTGCTTCTCTAGAGACTTTTGTCACAGGGTAATTTAAAAAATGACAGGCAGAGGAAGAGGCAGGCCCTTAAGCAGGGGTGGTAGAGGTATAGCAGGAGAAGTAGGCCGGAGCCAAAGTGTGAAGTTTCAGAAGGTGCGATCGATTATGTCAAAGGACCCACCAGACCTGGTTGAGTGGCTCGCTCAGCCTTCCTCTTCTGCACCCTCCTCATCCTCTCTATCTGCACCCTCTTCACTCTCTGCTGTGTGCACCCCCAAAGACTCCACCACCAACACCACCAACACCTTATACCCTCCGCTTGAGTCACTGGAATTATTTTCCGATACATCACAAGACATTTGCAATGCGCAGCCATTCTTGGCATCAGATCAGGAAGAGGAGGTAGCAACAGCCACTACCCAGCAGTCTGACGACAGTACCCAGATCAGCCAAAGGAGGTAGGTCCCGGTTGTTGCTGCTTACTCCGAGATCTCAAATGTTAGTGGTGGGGAAGGTGACATAGATGATGACGTGTCTATGGACGTCACGTGGGCGCCCACAAGAGAGGAAGAGGAGGGGAGTTCAGAGGGAGAGATGGACCAGCAGATAGGGAGGAGAAGCAGGCGGAACTTACATTGCACAGGAGGGACAAAGCAGACTGCTAATGTATCAGGAGCGAGCCATCAACCATGTACAGTCACATCTGGCGCTCCCAGGACGCCGGCACATGGCTCCGCAGTGTGGGCTTTTTTAAATGTGTCCGCTGCTGACAATAGTGTTGCCAGCTGCAGCCTTTGCAGTCAACGCATAAGTCGCGGTAAACCCTACACTCACCTAGGGACGACCACCTTAAGAAGGCACCTGGACTCCCATCACCGAGCCCAGTGGGAGCAACGCCGTCAGAACCCACAAAGCCACACTCCAGGCTCTCTCTTCTCCTACTGCCCACTGGGTGAACCTTCTGATGACTGTCAAGCATGTAACCCGTGGCACCCGTGTAGATTTAGTTTTACCGCCACGGATTGCATGCAGGCCTGCCTCTTCTTCTCCTCCTCCTACTCCATCCTCCCTCTCTTCCTTGGCTGACTCCTCCTTGTCCGCTGCTACCGTCTCTTCCGCTGCGCCACCCAAGATCCCCAGAACCTATTCCACATGCCAGGTGAGATGTTGCCATGCTGTGCTGCGTCTGTTGTGCCTGGAAGCCAAGAGCCACACTGGTCCTGCACTCCTTTCAGCTATGCATGCACAGGCAGATAAGTGTCTGACACCGCTCAATTTGACAGTTGGTAAAGTGGTGTGCGACAACGGTGCCAATCTGCTGAGCGCACTGAAACAGGGCAAAATTACATACGTGCCATGCATGGCACACGTCCCTAACTTGGTCGTGCAGCGATTCGTTGCCAAATACCCTGGGGTCCAGGACGTCTTGCGGCAGGCCAGGAAAATCTTGGGCCATTTCAGAAGATCTTACACAGCAATGGTTCGCCTTGCTGACATTCAGCGGCGACACAACTTGCCCGTCAGGCGTCTTATTTGTGACTGCCCGACGCAATGGAACCCAACCTTGTATATGCTTAATATGCTGCTCCAGCAGAAACGTGCAGTTAACGACTACGAGTACTAACTCTGCGGCAGGACAGGTTCTAAAGTGCTATATTATAAGGTGACTGTGCCTTTAATGACAGGTAAAATAAAAAAGGAAGAGTCATCTGGTAAGTGGGCTGAATATCTGGTGTTGGATTCCTTTCTTCCTTTTGCATGTGGAACTGGATCTCACTGAGCACTAGCACTTTAATATAACTTATCCCCAAGGAATGTGGTATCAGCATATTGGTTTTTGCACCTGGCACTTAAAGAGAAAACCACTATTCATGTATTTCACCTGTCATTAAAGACACAGTCACCTTATAATATAGCACTTTAGATTTCTATATTGAATGTCTAGTGAGAGATGTTAATAATCAACTAATATTTATCACCTAATACCTACCTTTGAGCGCTGTCCACCTGTATCACACATGCTTTAAACCTTTCTGGGATCCCTGGCCTTGTCCGTGGATGGGGGGAGGAGAAGGAGGACGACATTATCCTGGATGATGAGCAGGAGCCAGGCCACTACACCGCTTCCAGTTTAGTGCAAATGGGGGCCTTCATGCTCCAATGTTTTAAGGGGGACCCCTGTATGTATAAAAAGCATAAAGGGCAAGGACCAGTACTGGGTGGCAACGTACTTAGACCCCCGGTACAAACAAAAAATGGCGGAAATGTTACCACCATCACAGAGGGTGGCCAGAATGCAGCACTTACAGGCCTTGCTTTGAGAAATGCTGCATTCTGCTTTTGCGTGCGCTGGCAGAGGAATTTCCAATCACAGAGAAACAGTTGTGGGTACCAATCCAACAGCGCCTGCAAGAAGAGGGCGTTTTGAAGATGTGTTGGTCACTTCTGATATGAGATCATTCTTTCAGCCGACCCATCGACAGCTGTACTCCGGATCCAGCATCAGGGAACGCCTAGACCGACATGTGTCCAACTACATTGGGTTAACGGCCGATGTGGACGCTCTGAGGAGTGATGAACCCCTGGACTACTGGGTGGGCAGGCTTGACCTCTGGCCAGAGCTTGCACAATTTGCAATTGAACTGTTGGCTTGCCCCCCCATCCAGTGTCCTGTCCGAAAGGACGTTCAGCGCAGCAGGGTTGGTCGTGACCGATAAGCACACTCGCCTAGCTCATGACAGTGTTGACTACCTCACATTTCTAAAAATGAATGAGGCATGCATCTCAGAGGAATTCAACACATGTGACCAGTAGACCATGTTTGATTAAAATTCCTGATGACAGGCCACAAATATCTGCCAGACCACCATCCACCCATAACAATTCATGGTCCTTATCTTCGGTAAATACAGCGGCGTAAAAGGCATTTTATGTCCATTGAATGCCTAATTTTTGGGGCCTTTCATGGCCGACAATTATTTATCCTGTCAATGCCTAATGTACCTCCAGCCACAGAATACAACGTTCTTAACTGTCAGGTGAACGCTTGTGGGCTAATTTTTGGGGCCTGGAATGGGCGACACTTACTTCTGTATCCTGTGAATGCCTTATGTACCTTCAGCCACAGAATACAACGTTCTTAGCTGTCAGGTGAACGCATGTGGGCTAATTTTTGGGGTCTGTAATGGCCGGGCGACACTTACTTCTGTATCCTGTGAATGCCTAATGTACCTTCAGGCACAGACTACAACGTACTTACCTGTCAGGTAAACGCATGTGGGCTCATTTTTGGGGCCTGGAATGGGCGACACTTACTTCTGTATCCTGTGAATGCCTAATGTACCTTCAGCCACAGAATACAACGCTCTTTGCTGTCAGGTATACGCATGTGGGCTAATTTTTGGGGCCTGGAATGGGCGACACTTACTTATTTATCCTGTGAATGCCTAATGTACCTTCAGGCACAGAATACAACATTCTTTTTCTGTCAGGTGAACACATCTGGGCTAATTTTTGGGGCCTGTAATGGCCGGGCGATACTTACTTCTGTATCCTGTGCATGCCTAATGTACCTTCAGCCACAGAATACAACGTTCTTAGCTGTCAGGTAAACGCATGTGGGCTAATTTTTGGGGCCTGTACTGGCCAACAATTACTTCTTTATCCTATGAATGCCTCATTTTTCAGACTGGAATTGAAAATCAATGGGTCTGTAAACGTTCTGACAAATTGTGGAATGGATGCGGACCCATTTTGCAGACGTGTGAATGGACCCTATATGTATTTGACATGTATTTACCGGCTGTCAGTTCTGGCTGATTTAGAAAAAAAAGAAAACATTTTTTTTGCTGAAAAAAAAAAAAGAAAATTTTATGGCAGTTTTTCCAATAGCAATACTTCAGTGTCCATGTTGTGGGACTATTTGTGCACAGCTAGTAAGTATTTTGTGGCTGCAAATATGACCTGAAGGTTTTTAAAGTTTACCTGCTATTAAAGTCAATGGGGCCCGCCGCGAACTTGCGTTCGTGAACATTTGAGAAAGTTTGCGGATAACGTGCGCGAACCACCCCAGCCGATGTTCGTCCATCACTAATCGTAGTCAATGGATGCCACAAGTCAGGATAAACACGAAGCGGAGGCAAGGTCAGAAGCTGGAGTCAGTCTGGAAAACAAGCTCAGGAAACAAGAACACAGGAACTAAATCTGTCAACCAGGAACAATGAACTGACACTGTTCTCAGGGAGAGGCAGTGTTTTATACCTTGCTTAAATGAGCAATTAGCTTCAGGTGGACAATGAGAGACGCGAGCATTCTCAGGTAAAGTTCAGCCCCCTGGTGCTGCAGGCATCAGAGTACCAGGTTCAAATCCCCTGTATGGCACGGCGAGAGCGGTGACATGCTGACTCTGTACAATGTTACCCAGCTGGTAATGACCTTGGCCTTTCTCCTGGACTTGCTTTGCCTACTGATTCGGTGCCCTGCTGACTGCTGCTTGTCTCCTGCTTCTGTCTCACTCTCTGGTGCCAAGCTGCTCCTGCATCCTGTTCAGAGGACTGCAACTACCAGCTCTACCCACCTAAAGAGTGGACATTGCCCGCTAGCTGCTACAGCACTCATGCCACTCCTTGCCTTTATACTCTCTGTCTCCACTTTCAATAGTGTAAGACAGGATATACAAGAGAGACCTCCACAACATTCCAGTCTGCACAAGGTATGCAATACCTTATAAGAGAAAAAGAATGGTTTTGGAAGATGCTAATAGTATTTATACATCCCAATCAAGGGATGGAGGTGAAACAGGACAGGTAGAACAGGAAACCCCTTGGTTGCTAGGATACGGGCGGCTACAAAACAGCCGGGAGTACGCCTAGTTGACGCCGCTCCAGTAGACATCCTCTGACAAAACGAGTAGGGCGGAGTCTGAAAGTCACACGTCACTTCCGGTTACGGAGTTGAGGGCCGTGGAACGCGGAAGCTTCCCAGCGCACGCTATACTGATCCAGATCAGCACAACGAGTGAGTCTACACTGTTCGATTGTTTTACTGCCTTGGAATTTTTTACAAACTTTGGGGTTATATCTCTGTTGGAGCATATAGATCATCACTTCATAGCCCATCAGAAGCGGAAAACAAACCCCAGAGCTGCATCAGCCCATCGGCCCATATACAGGTCGTATTACAAGTGTGCCATCTAGTGGTGTACACGGATGTGCACACGTCCTTTTTTCTCTTTTTTCACACTCTCACACCTTTCATTTTAACATTGAGGATTCATTCCTTGTTGATATTTTTTGATTTTTTGAGTTTGTGATAAGAGAAGCTCACTAATCTATCACTACATAGTGATCTTCACAATTTATTATTTGGGAGGAAATATTCACTATCCTTTTGGGAATTGCCCAGAGGTTTTTGTTTGTAATATGTGCACTTATTTTTACTGTTTTTAATTTGCACTTTAAATAAAATATTTTTCAAGCACTCTTTATTATTAATTATTGCACCTTCATTAACTCACAATATCACACCCACATACACCAAGTTGGGTGGCACTGTGGAATATACTCACTTTTTTCCACTACTAATTATTGGCACTGTATATCACCCTATATGTTAACCTTTGAGTCATATCTATAGGTAGCGCCTGTACCAGCCTTCACGCACAATTTTATTCACATCTCACCCTTGCACCCCAGGGGTCGGTTGGTGGCAGCTTACACCTAATTTTATGGTATTTATATCCTTTACATATTCATTCTAACTTCATAACGCTGGTCACCTTTTATTTGTTATATAGAACAGGAAAAGACTCCTCCAAAAAACGATATGGGACCCTCATAGCCGCAGAAGGAGGTAGCGCAAACAGAGGACTCCTACAAACAACTACCATGGTACGAGTAAACAATACATTGAATCCATACTCTCCAAGCCCAAAGTCCAAAAATGTGCAGGCAAGAAGTATGGAATGGATTATTATGTGACCCCCCAGGGGGAATGAGACGAACTAAGGAATATTAATCAATCAACCTGTAAAATAGCTGAAGCATAAGCTTCCCTCTTGACCAAGAGCCTTACTTTTTTTTCCATGGCAGGGGGACAGTTATTTGATTTGGTGAAGGATATTTACCTATTTGCTAGATGGCTGGTTTTACGGGTCTTCCATGAGAGGAAAGGTAACAGTACCCCCTTGGGACCTTTGGGTAGTTGGTCCAGTTTGACTAGATGGAAGTACTGTACTCTCAGAGACCTAATAGATCTCTGGGAGGAGGGACATGTGACAAAGGAAGAGGATTTTGGGGAGGATTTTTTTCAGAGCTAACGCTGGACTTGACCTTTGAGATATGTGGAGAGTTAGATTAGCCTAGTGATATGACAAAATTGAGGGATGTAGGTTTGTATAACAGATCTAGGACCTTTTCACCTTTGTCCACAGTCTTAGGAATGGACTGATTTGTTTAGGTGGTCACAAATGAAATTAGGAAACTAAGATGGGATCATTCCTCCCAAGACAATATGACTAAGGAGGAAAGGCAAGCCCTAGAGTAATTACATTTCAACACAGAACTTATCATTAAGACTGCAGACAAGGGGGTGGGGATATTGTCCTTATGGATAGGATAAAATACATTAGAATGTGCCAACGCATACTCAGTAACAAGCAATGGTACATTTCCATCCCCAGTATAAACATGGAGAGAGACAAACAGAGACTTTTTGAACTCAAAGACCAAGCCCAACATGAGAATTTGATAGATAAGGAAGCAGTTGAATTTCCAAAAGTAGAGCATCCTAGAATACCAGTTTTTAATGCAATGCCTAAGGTGCACAAGTCTTTGGATGATCCTCCTGGACGTCCAGTTATCTCAGGGTTAGGATCACTTACCAAAATCATTAGCCAATATATTGACAGAATACTGCAACCCTTTGTTTGTAATCAATGTTCTTATGTTAAGGATACATCACATTTGTTGACTGATCTGACGTTACCTAAGGACATCACAAATTTACAGTAAAAGTTGACTCAACTGCTGAGAGCCTGGTCTGAAGTTATTCAAGGGGTGCATGCAAGATCTTGGCATATTACTAAACCACATCATTATGGACAAAGTCATTGATTTACCAAGAGCATCCTCCTTCTTAGTGATCTTTTGATGAACTACTTGGTCCATTTTGCACCACTAAGAACTCCACCTTTAGTCAGCCTAAAAAACACAGTGTTAGTGTTTATAAAATCCTCCCTACTGGGACCTACATTGGATCTCTTTTAAGAGTTTATATCAAGCAATCTCTTCACATGCAAAGTATGATTTTTAATAGCTGTTCTACTGCAGAGACATTTTTTATATATTTCTGCCCACTGGCATAGTGAATATTAACCACTTAAGGACCGGAGGATTTGGCTGCACAATAACCAGGCCCTCTGTCTAAATCTGTGTTAGTGAGCACTTCTCTTTTGCTGAGATAATCCATCCACCTCACAGGTGTGGCTTATCAGGATGCTGATTAGAAAGCATGATTTTTGCACAGGTGTGCCTTTGGCTGGCCACAATAAAAGGCCACTCTAAAATGTGCAGTTTTATTACATAGCACAAAACCACAGATGTCGCAAGTTTTGAGGGAGCGTGCAATTGGAATGCTGACTGCAGGAATGTCCACCAGAGCTGTTGCCCATGAATTTAATGTTAATTTCTCTACCATAAGCCATTTTCAAAGACGTTTCAGAGAATTTGGCAGTACATCCAACTGGCCTCACAAACGCAGACCACGTGTAACAACACCAGCCCAGGACCTCCACATCCAGCATCTTCACCTCTAAGATCGCACAAACTGTCAGAAACCGTCTCAGGGAAGCTCATATGCATGCTCGTCGTTCTCATCGGGGTCTCGACCTGACTGCAGTTTGTTGCTGTAACCGACTTGAGTGGGCGAATGCTCACATTTGATGCCATATGGCACTTTGGAGAGGTGTTCTCTTCATGAATAAATCACAGTCAACATTGTGGATCGAGTGGCCCATGGTGGCGGTGGGGTTATGGTATGGGCAATGAACATAGGTGCATTTTATTAATGGCATTTTGAATGCACAGACATACTGAGGCCCATTGTTGTGCCCTTCATCCATGATCATCACCTCATGTTGCAGCATGATAATGCACAGCCCCATGTTGCAAGGATCTATACACAATACCTGGAAGCTGAAAACATCCCAGTTCTTGCATGGCCAGCATACTCACCAGACATGTCACCCATTGAGCATGTTTGGGATGCTCTGGATCAACAGCGTGTTCCAAGTCCTGCCAATATCCAGCATCTTCACACAGCCATTGAAGAGGAGTGGACCAACATTCCACAGGCCACAATCAACAACCTTATCAACTCTATTTGAAGGAGATGTGTTGCACTGCGTGAGCAAAATGGTGGTCACACCAGATACCGACTGGTTTTTGGACCCTCTCCCCCCCAATACAGTAAAAGTGCACATTTTAGAGTCGCCTTTTATTGTGGCCAGCCTAAGGCACACAGGCACACCTGTGCAATAATAATGCTGTCTAATCAGTATCTTGATATGCTACACCTGTGAGGTGGATGGATTATTTCGGCAAAGGAGAAGTGCTCACTAACACAGATTTAGACAGATTTGTGACCAATATTTTAGAGAAATAGGCCTTTTGTGTACATAGAAAAAGTCTTAGATCTTTGAGTTCAGCTCATGAAAAATGGGGGTGAAGACAATAGTGTTGCGTTTATAATCTTTATTTATCTATATATATGTATATATATTTGAGAATATAGCTATACACATGTTGTTTTCCTCTGGTGGTTGAGCTAAATCAGATCTTTAAACTAAATTTTTGCTCTTTCACATTTGCAATGTGGCTTGAAGTAATTATAAAGGCAGAAGGGTTTTTATTCTATGCATTAGGATAAAAAACCTTCAGTGTGCAGCCGCCCCCCTCAGCCCCCCTCAGCCCCCCTTATAATTACCTGAGCCCCATCTCAATCCATTGGCTCCCCTATGCTCTCAATCATAGTCAGTGAGTCAAGGAGGAGAGAGAGGGGGCCCGAGCCACGAGTCTGAATGGACACACAGTGCACAGCTCGACTCGGGTACCCCCATAGCAAGCTGCAGGAGCGAGAGGCCAGGATCGCCGGGGAGGGACCCAAGAAGAGGAGGATCTGGGCTGCTCTGTGCAAAAACACTTCACAGAGCAGGAAAGTATAACATGTTTGTTATTTAAAAAAAAAAAACAGAGTTTAATTTTACTTTAATGAGCAAGTCTGACAGGCAGTCTGACTTGTCAAGCTCTACAGCCTGTCTGTAGCCCGATGCTGCATCTGTGGCATGTGTATAGCCTTGTCCAGCTGCATTGATAGGATCCTGGTGGACAGCGTGGGGGGGTGGTAACACTGCCTGTTTTTTCCATCTCCCAACTTTCTGTGTGAAAGAGCCCTTTGAGTTTTTAAAAACTTTCCAGAGCCATTGTTCACCAGGTTTAATAGGAACTGAAATCTCCCCCGGAGGTATATAGACAGCAATAAAAACCTCACAGTGTTTCTAATCCTTCCCCACACTGTCCAAAATGAAAATTTTTTTGGCTTTGCACATAGCACTTAGGCTGGGTTCACATATATTTGATTTGATACGTTTTTAAATGCATTTAAATAGCATACCATGTGAGTGTGACCGGTTTTCATAAAGCCAGTTTCTACATGTCTGGGACAGTTGCAGTGCGGTTTTGAAAAGGGTTCTGTGCATTTTTGGGACAGGTTCAGATGTGAATTCAGGGAAAATTTTGCACCTGAATAGAACCTGAACCAGTGAACAGAAACGCACAGGACACCAGACTGCAAAGCGCAGGCGCAAACGTGCACCCAGCCTCAGACAGAAATGAACTAGAAAGACCTTAGTGACATAGAACATTTTCATCCACAAGCAAACCACGTTCTATGTTTTTTCATAAAAATTGTGCTGTAGGAAGTTAAATTAGGCAGGCATACTGTGGCTCTTCAGCTGGTAAAGCATGCTGGAAGTAGTGGTTTAGCAACAACTGTGAACCAAACTGCATACACCTGTCATAAAGAAGTTGATATAAAATAATAGAAAGGAAACGTTAAGAATAGCTTTGCATAGACTGAGGTTATATTTTAACAGTTTGACTGTGATGATTTTACAAAAAACATTATGTCTTTATCTCCATCTCTGCTTTGTCCACTCTCATTATGGTTAATTACTGTTGTTGGGAGAACCTTATTTCTTTTCATTGCTTCTACATTGGAATCCAGTTGCTATGCAAGTAGGTCTAATTAAAGTATATGTTAAAGTAACCAAATGTGAGTCATAGTGAAAAAGGGAGTGGGATGCTTCGGGCGGAGATGTCCTGATTTAAATCCAGAAGCCAGCTTGCCAGATTGCTTATATAAACACTTGTGCGCAAAACAGTTTTAGTCAAGTTAATGTATTAACATCTATTTTTGAACAATACAATTTTGTTAAAGGGAACAAACGCATGTACCTCAGTTGTTACATTTTGCAAGAATAAATAAAAAAAAAAAAAAAAAGAAAACACAACCATTTTTACAAATCTTTCAGTGGATCTTTATCTATTGGCAGTACAGAGCTAATTTCAGTTTCTACTGTTTTTAAGATATTCTTATAGCATGTTAATATATTTCAATAACTGCTTTGTAACATTAAAGCCCAATTGAAGTCTCATTTCTTTTTGAAACTACCTTTGTCTCTCAGAAAAAAGCAGATTTCTGGCTTCAAACTCTAGCACTCTTTGCTGGTATGTTTGAGTAAGGGCCCATTCACATGTGCAGCTATGCTGCCACCCCTCTGGAAACTGATCTGTGGTGGATTGCTTTTCAGAGAGTGCTTGGCAGGCAATTAGGACGTTATATGTCAATTCCTTAATGTTTGTTTTAACATTCAAACTGTCAAACCACCATACCAAATAATTGAATAGGTCGCTTTTGGCGGTGGAACCACTTGCAGCATGCAATATGCTGTGTAAAGAAATTGTAAAAGCACAAGGTTTTTTTTTTATCTCAATGCATTATACGAATTAAGAAAAAAGAAACCTTCTGTGGGCAGCAGTCCCCCTAATATTTACCTGAGCTATCTATCATTTCTCAGCTGCCCGTGACTCCCCTCCTCATTGGCTGCAGTTGGCTTCCACTGCTGTCAATCAAAGTCAGTCGGCCAATGAGGAAAGAGAGGGGGCGGGTCAGGTCACCGCTCCGTGTCTGAATGGCTTGGGTGTCCCCATAGCAAGCTGCTTGGGGGGCACTCAACAGGGGGGAGAGGCCAGGAGCACAGAAGAGGGACCCAAGAAGAGGAGGATCCAGGCCACTCTTTGCAATACTAACTGCACAGAGCAGGTAAGTATAACATGTTTGTTATTTAAAAAAAAAAAAGATACTTTACAATCACTTTAACTTTGCGCACAAGGTAAAGCATTGCAGCTACAGCATGAGTACGGCCCTGAGCAGCTGCATTGCATTGTTTGGGGGGGCACAGCCTAACTGCCTGCTTTTACTGCTCCCTGACCACCTGTGTGAACGAGCACAAGATTCCTCACCCAGACTTGAAGAAGAGAAGGGATATGTCAAATCAGGTCTATTATTGCCTGATGATTAACGAGAGCAAGAACTCATGGTGAATGCCCTGTACAGTCATATTTAAAGACCCTGCACAACTATTGTCTCAGGAAAATAAGGATAAGATTATGGAGGTTTCTCGTGCAATTAGGATACAATGGGCTTTAAAGCAAACCATTGATCTCCCCCCTCCCAAAAAGAAAGCTCTGCATGCAGATATCAGTTCAACTTAGTTTCTATGGAGGAAAAATGGCATTTAGCTGGTATTTACATTTAAATACATTTCACGTCATAGTCTTTAGAAGCATTGCTGAACTGGTGATGTAGCCAGGGCCTCAAGGGTTTATAGTGGGAAGGGTACCTCACCCAGTAACTTCCTGGGAAATCTTGTGTATACACTGCTGGACTTCTCAAGACTTCTGGCAAAGTCACTTTTTTCTTTACCCAGATGATGTTTAGTGTCATATGGGTAGGGTGTGGGTGAGAACTCCAGGAAGGAAGGTGAGGATCTTCTGCCCTTTCTTAGAATGGCTACTGGGAGGAGGCTGCTGAGGACAAGAAAAGTAAGAAAATCCTCAAAAAAGCCTGCAAGGAACAGTAAATCTTTTCTCTTATGTCTTTTCACACCCTTTTTTATGGTTACTTTACTTTCTTTAGAACAGTCTGGGGGAAGATCCACCTTAAAGTTTAGATGTGCCTACAAAATATATAGGAAACTGATACCTATATTACACTGCTTTTTCATGTTGCTGTTTTACCATAGAGTGGCTTGGTAGCCTTAAATACCAGGACAATATGCTATGCATAATGGCTTCCCTGGTCACAAGTACAATCCAGCCCCCCTTTCTTCACTATTGGTTGACAGTGTCACCATTACAACGATGGGCTAAACTTGAGGGGGAGGGGGAAAGAGTGGGAAAGAGAAGGCAACCACAGGAAATATTCACTATTTATTATAAAACCCTGGTATTCCTGGTATTGAGGGGCCCCTGAAAACATTAGCAGTTTCATGGTCTGTCTGCTATACTGTATAAAGTACGTGGGCATTTGTGATGTAATTTTAGCCAAAGATCTACTTAATTTGGACACAGATAGACCGAGTTTAACATGTTGCAACTAACTAACACACTAACTAAGTTAACTGACACATGCACAAGCATGTTTGTAGATAACCTTTTGTTCTTAAAGTATTAGTTCACCTTTTCAAAAAAATGAAAAGGTGAACTAACTAACACAGTATACAGTACACCTTTCCCACCCGGCTTGGCCCCCTGCGTACATACATCCAGGAATGTTGAGCTGTTACTGCCGATACAGGTGCTCTAGTGGTCTGGGGATTTGAAATTCTCACTCTTCTTCTTCTCTTATGCACAGCTCTTCTGGGACAGACCAGACCAATTTTGATTGAACAGCGCCGGCGAAGTGAATTGCTCTGTTCCATCCCGGAAGTCCTGCACAAAGAAGTGGGAGAATTTCTGGGTATTTCCCCAGAGTACGGGACCAGCTGGGTGGACACTAACAGCTCGGCATTCCTGGACCCAAGGGGGAAGAAACCAGGAGGAAGCCAAAACACAATAATTTCTGGGTGCGTTTATTTGGGTTATTTTTCTAACCTGTTCTATGCACCTTTTGTTTTATAAATAATTATGTAATACATGAAAAAGTGTTCCTAAAGCACTATAATCAGAAATTGAAATGTGTATTACCTGCCCTGTACATCCTTGTTCCATGCTCTGGTCGGATCTCTGTACATCCATTACTCAACTAAGGGGCTTATGTTTGGCTCCAATGTTGTTTACCCTCACTATTTGGAAATTTTTTTACAGAAGTACTCTCTCTCTCTTCCCCATGGCTGCCTTTAATAAATGTGCTTTTCAACCCGGATATTCAGGATAGTTTATCATATAGTCAAATGTACCCATGGTCGCAAGCTGGTATTTTTTAGCTTTGCCATATTGTACACACTGTGTCTCGCAAATTGTGTTGAAGTCCTCTAACTATGGATAAACCTACTGCTTTTGAACTTTTATGTGCCCAAGGCCCATTATAGCCACACCAAATATCATCTATCTATAAAATTCTGAATCTAGTCATTTCCACATGTGTAAATGGGCACATATTCTCCAACTAAAAATTAATTAAATATCAGCGCGACTAAATAATATATAATAAATAATAAATAGTATTGTGGCTGCAATATCGAAATAGTGAATCACTACACATACAATCAAATCAATCTACCAGGTGATATCGCGCAACAATAATAAAGTGCTAAAGACAAAATACTGTGCTGTGCAAAATACAACTATTCAAAGTGTTGGGATAATAATAAATTACTCAATTAATCAGTGAAATAATTCATCAACATAATACATATGCGTCCATATAGCTGCTTCAAACCAACTTGAACACATCAAATAAATTGCAAATGAAATATATAAATAAAAGGTGCCGAGTGCTAGTCCATTATGAGTGATTTCCAGTTATGTAACATGGAAATAAAGGGAAAAGGATCTAATGCTCTCTGTATGTAAAGCATTTATTTAAAATCAAAATAACAAGTACACTCACATTCGTTAGCACATAAGCTGTGCGGGCTGGAAGAGGCTGGAAGAGGCGTTGTATCGGTTAAGGAGACGCAGGAAAAGTCCTATCCTGCGGCTGAATCTCGCCCGTAGTGTCTCCGCCCCCCTAGATGCGTGTCGTCAGGCGCTGATGGGCGTGTTACTTTCTCAGTAGGGGTGTAGACAATACGGATGGACGGATCTCAAATAGCTCTATCCCTATGGTTGACACACCCACTCGGCTGTGTCCCCAATAGACTAATTTCAGCTCATGCCGCTTTTGGATAGTAATAAAATGATATACCAATATTAATTGGTTTTTAATCAAATCAGATCAAGGAGTGTTCCACTGGGCATGATCCAGCCATCCATCCCCGATGCAATGCCTCATAATAACAAATGTATATACAGTAAATACAATCAAATACAATAAAATACAATTTAATATGTTTAACAATTTAAAAAAATAAAGTAAAAAATAAAAATAAAAAATAAAATATTAAATATAAAAAATAAAAATAAAAATAAAATTAAATAAAAAAATAAAAAAAATATATAAAAAATATATATATATATATATATATATATAAAAATAATGCTCTCCTGGTATACTCGGTCTTTCAATGCCAGATATATAAAAAATGGATACAATTATACAAAATATTAAAATGGCAGAATAATGTGAAAATTATGTGAATCCATATTCATCTGTCACTAATATAACAATTGATGTCAACCTCTACATTTAATCCTCTGGGTGCCAATACCTTGGTCTCATAAATCCAGACTGTTTCCCGTCTGCTAAGGGCTCTAATAAAGTTGCCTACCCCCAATGCTGCCTAACTACTTCTACCCCCCAGAATATCAATGAACTGGGGTCTTTGTGGTGCACAAGCTTGAAATGTTTAGAGACATTATGGGTATCTTTACCTTTTTTGATATTGAGTATATGTTCTCTTAATCTTACCGTAGTTCTCTGGATGTATGCCCCACATACTGGAGGCCCCATCCACATTCCAGCATGTACACCACTCCAACCGTACTGCAGGTTATTAATTCTGCGATGATATATTGTTTTCCTGTGCTGGTGGGTGTGAATTCAGTAGTTTTCCGGCTATTCACTTTGCTATGTTTACAGGCAGAACATTTCCCGCATGCATGGAAACCTTTGAGAAATTTGAACATATCTTTCTTTTTTTTTTTTTTTGGCATTGCATGCTATTATTTTTTTTTTTTTTTTTTTCCAAACAGTTTATTAAGGTAAAAAGCATACATAGTACAAAAAAGAGCAAGGCAGTAATGGGCATTTGACAAAGCCCACAAAAATGAGCAAGTACAAAAGTGATATACAGGTAAGCAGTACAATGCACGTGAGGGACAATAAGAGAACATAGGCAAACCCATAAAGTGACATATAGCACCAAGGTGCAAAAATAGAGAGCTCGTGGGAGTGCCAAGGGAATATGGGTCTATTGGAAGGGTTCGTTGGGTAGAGCACCCTCCCACCTGGTGGGAACCGGAATATGAGGGTTACCTGTAAGAAAGCCTAGTGGTTCCCCCAAACCCGACACCCCTTAAAGGGAGCTACCTGTGTCAGAGAGTGGGGGATCCACCGCAGAAGAGTGGGGAATCCGGTATGGACATCTCTGAACATGGGCGCCACATCCGTCATCGGTGGAGCCAGAGCCACCGCAGAGTGCTAAATGGAGAACCCTGAGTGATTTAGTGAGAGGCCTAAGAGGGAGGGAGGGCATGAGTGAAGGGGATTGGGAAGGGATATAGGAAAGGGGCCAAGTGGGGCAAATGAGGAAAACACAAAGGGGAGGAGGGGGAGGGTAACACAGGGGGGGGGGCATTGCACTCCGGCAGGAGACAAGCATCAAAAGAGTCATAATGAACTGAACATTGATGAAAGCACCCCAGAATAAGGGGTGTATCCTCAGTGCAAAACAAGAGGATTACAAATTAGCCAGCGATTTTCAAGCGCTCAAGGTTTGGAATTCTGGCAACGTTTGAAAATGTGTCCAGGGTGCCCAGGTTGTGCGGTACTGATGGTGTGAGTCCTTGGCTTGGGCCACGATGTCCTCCATCTCCGCCACCCGCCGAACCCTGCGAAGCCATTCAGCAACCGACGGGGGTGTGGTGGACAGCCAATGGCACGGCACGCACATCCGGGCTGCATTGATCAGATGTAAGGTCAGGGACTTTTTGTAGCTGGCGTAGGAAAGTGAGGTGTGGTGCAGAAGATATTGTGCCGGCGAGTAGTCCGGCGTGTATGTGGTAATACGGCAGATTAAGGCTTGAACCTCTTTCCAGAACGGTTGCAGAACGGGACAGTCCCACCATACATGTAGTAGGGTTCCTTTGTGTTGCAGACACCTCCAGCACTGCAGAGAATTGGAGGAAGAAAATTTGTGCAGAAGATCTGGAGTCCTATACCACCTGGAGTAAAGTTTATACCCAGTTTCTTGGGTCAATACGTTCAGGGAACCCTTGTGCATGTGGAAAAGCACCCGAGACCAGTCTTCTTCCGAGAGGTCCACTCCCAGCTCCCGAGTCCATCGCGCCCGAAGAGCCTCTGTATGTGCGTGAGAGGAAGGAAACAGCATAGAATATAAGATCGAGACCATATGCCGGTGCGGACCAGGGGCATCACAGAGACGCTCCAAAGATGTCAGGGAACGGCCCCATTCCGATAGTTTCTGCGTGTGAGTCAGGAAGTGACGAATTTGGAGGTAGCAATAGAAAGGAATAGAGGCCTTCGGAAAACGCTGACAAAGATCCCGATATGACAGTAGTCCAGGGCCGTCAAGGAAGTGGCGAGCCTGAAAGGGTACGTCCGAGGAGGGGCCCTCGGCAGGCACAAACGGGAGACCAGGGGGGAAATCAGGGGTGGAATGTAAGGGAGTTCAAGGGCTGCGCCGCGGTGAGAGATCCAGCTGCTCACGAAGGGCGTGAAATACCCGTATAGTAGCTCCAGTCAGGGGGTTAGCTAAGGTGGAGCGCGGAATCTTGGACGGAGCCGACCAAGGTAAGTGGTGGGCGGGGAAGGACGCCAAGGCCCCCTCGAGAGACACCCAGTCCTTAGACCTCGCATGGGCATGCCAATCCACCACCCTGGATAGATGGCATGCCTGGTAATACTTGAGTAAATGAGGGAATCCCAATCCGCCCTCCTGTTTAGGACGGGTAAGCAGATCCCAACTAAGCCTGGGTTTCTTAGAGGCCCACAGGAATTTAGTGCACAGGAGCCTAAAAGATTTAAAGAAAGCAGGCGGTATACGTATGGGTAAGGCTTGAAGGATGTAGAGCAGGCGGGGGAGGATGTTCATCTTGACGATGGCGACCCTGCCAAACCAGGAAAAGCGACCCTGCGTCCAGGAGTGTAAGTCTCTTTCCACTGTGTTTAAGATCGCCAGGTGGTTCTTGGAATAAAGGTCGGAGAGGGAGCTAGGCAATTGAACGCCGAGGTATGTGATGGAGTGGGGATCCCATACAAATGGAAAATTGGATTGGCAAAGTTGTAAGAGAGAGGGAGGGAGGGAAATGTTGAGGGCCCGAGATTTGGAGTAATTGATTTTTAAATTGGAAAGATCTTGGAAACGTGCAAGAACGGATAAAAGGTTGGGGACCGAAAGCAGAGGATCAGTGAGGAAGAGCAAGACATCGTCAGCGTATGCCGCTAGTTTGTATGTCTTTCCCTTCAATGAAACCCCCTTGATGTCCGAACTAGCCTGAATCTGGCGCAAAAGGGGTTCCAGAGTGAGAATGTAAATCAGGGGAGATAGCGGGCAACCCTGTCTGGTACCGTTCGACACGGAGAAGGCGTCCGACAGGGATCCATTCACCTTGACCCTAGCAGAGGGGTTGGAGTAAAGGATAGAGACAAAGCGCAAGAACCTATCTCTTAAGCCAAGGGCCTCAAGCGCAGCGGACATGTAGTCCCAGGCCACCCTGTCGAACGCCTTCTCCGCATCGAGGGACAAAAAGAAGCCAGGCGTACGCGACGTGGACAACCAGTGGTGTAAATGAATCGCCTTGGTAGTGTTGTCCCGCGCCTCACGTCCGGGGACAAAACCAACCTGATCAAGGGACACCACCTCGGGAATGGAGGGAAGAAGGCGGTTAGCTAGTACTTTCGCAAACAATTTGATATCCACATTGAGTAGAGATATGGGACGGTAATTTGGCACCAACGTCGCGTCCTTCCCAGGCTTAGGGAGGACAGCGACATGGGCCTCCAAAAAATCCGGTCCCAAGGTAGGCACATCGGAGAAGGCATTGAAGGCCCTCACCATGTGTGAAATCAGTTGATCCGCAAAAGTCTTGTAGTAACCAACCGTCAATCCGTCCGGACCAGGGGATTTCCCGGGCTTGGACTGCTTGAGGGCCGTCAAAACTTCCGTAGTTGATATAGGAGCATTGAGGGAGACCAACACCTCCTCCGAGAGCGGCGGAGGAGAGTGTTGGGACAAGAATTGGCGAATCTCATGCGCCCTAGATTGCAAAAGATCAGGCGAGTTCACTCGCGGCAAATTGTATAGGTCCGTGTAATAACGTACAAATTGGGCCGCTATATCGGGAGTAGAAGCGTGCGCCTTGCCCGAAGAGTCGGAAATGGAATGGATGGTGTTGGCTGCCCTACGCTTTTGGAGAGCTCTGGCAAGGAGCCTGCCCGACTTGTTGGAATGCTCGTAGAAAAAGCCATGAGAGAGGGCAAAGTTCCTGCGAACCGATCTACCAAGGTCCTCCAGCAACTCCTGACGGGTCTTAGTGAGCTCCTCTAGGGTATCAGATGCCAAAGATAATTTATGAGAGCGTTCCAACGAACTTATCTTGGACAGGAGCGCCTCTGTGTGAGCCACCCGTTCCTTCTTCCGTTTAGAGGCTAGAGCCATGAGTTCGCCACGGATCACACACTTGTGTGCTGCCCACAAAGTGACAGGACTGACTTCCGGGGACGCGTTCTCCGAAAAATACAGCGTTAGGCGGTCAGAGAGAGCCTTAACAAAAGTGGAATCAGTTAAGAGGGAGCTATCCAGGCGCCACGCTCCGGAGCGATGCGGTAGAGCCGCGAAGGAGAGGGTAGCACTGATGGGGTGATGGTCAGACAAGAGCATTGGCTCGATAGTTGTAGAGGAAAGGGCCGGCAATAAATCCTGGGAGACAAAAATATAATCGATACGTGAGTATCGGTTGTGTGGTGAAGAGAAAAAGGTAAAGTCCTTAACGCCGGGGTGGAGGGTACGCCATGAGTCGTGGAGAAGTAGAGTAGTGAGTGACTGCTTGATAGAGCGCAGGGCCGCGTACGGGACGGATGAAGAGCCCAAAGAAGTATCCAATAGAGGGGACATGGCTACATTAAAATCCCCGCCCAATATGATCTGGCCGGAGCAAAAGTCTGACAACCGCTGAAGAGTAGAACGAAAAAATGGGACTGTGTGTTTGTTAGGCGCATAAACATTAGCCAGCGTCAGCGCCCTGCCATGGATGGAGCCCTTAAGGAAGAGAAAGCGCCCATTCTCATCCGCCAAGGACTCAGATACCGCGAAGTGGCAACCCTTGGACGGGAGTATGGAAACCCCTTTGGATTTCGAATCCCCAGAGGTCGCATGATAAACCATAGGATACTGTTTAGCATAAAGATTTTGGATACTGTCTGAGCGAAAATGAGTCTCTTGAAGAAAAATTACATCAGCCCTCGTCCGTCGAAGGGTGAGGAGAAGCTTGGAACGCTTTTCAGGGATGTTCAATCCTCTCACATTGAGGGAGTATACCTTCAGGGAAGTATCCATGACAGGTAGACAGGAATGCGACAAGGAAGGACTAGGAGTAGCACAGGTGAAAACGTATGGGGTGGACAAACAAACACGACTGGGAGGTAAAGGGGGAAGGAAAGTACACACCGGGGAAAGGGAGGGGTGGGTAAAATGGTGGAGGACTGGGAAGGGACCACCACCAGACTCAACTATCAGAATCCGGGGAAGGTGGTCAGGTGGGGGAACAGAAACAAAAAGAAATTCAGCGGTAGGGGATAGTAGCGTTACTGTTAAACAAATTGATACAGGACCACAACCGCTAAGCGGGGTTGGAGTAGGACAAACCAGAAGACGGTGTGAAAACTAAGTACTCACCGAAAAGAGCCCGTCCTCGAGTCCAGAATGTCAGGAGCCCATGTTCAGAGAGCGTTCGGTATGCTAAAACCAGTAAGGGAAGAAAGGAGTCCATAGCAACTATAACAGTGAAGGTAGCAATAATAACCATAACATAAGCAACAATATTGAAAAACTTGCGGTCTAGGCCGCCTCCCTAAGGGGGAACTTATTCCAACATGTCGGAAGAGTGACGGGGGAATGCACCAAATCTGAGGAACACGGTCACCATATGGGCACCCGGGAACTAATCCAGCCTGGGCAGGTGAACAGCGAGGAGAAGAGATCGACAGCCGCCTCTCTCGAAAGACCCCCCCCCGCCCCCCATGGGCCAGCATCCCTAATCCGGCAGCCAGGTAAGGTAGGGGCGGGGAGGAAGAGATCTAGAGCGCCCCTCCAGGAATCCCGAAGGGGGGCCCAAGATGGGAGGGACGGGGTGGGAAGGGGGCCCGAGGGAATCCTAAAAGAAAAAAATATTAAAAACTCAAAAACTCAATCAGGACCGTAAATATGGACTACTAGACAGGCAAATAATAAAACGACAAAGCCCTAAGCGTCCAGAGCTAACTCAAATGAACCATGAGGCAGAGCCCACTCCCAACATGCATTGAAAACAACTGCAGCCCCCGGGGTATCTACCCGGGCATCCCGCCCCAGGAGAGCCACCAGCCCACAGAATCATGCGGATGCAGGCAGAAAACCCGCTGGTAGCACTTCCCGGGGCGCGAGCATACGGCAGCAATAGGCGCCAAAAGAGGGTGCGGAGACACAGAAGCGATGCGGAGGGCGACCCCTATGGGGGCACACGTCCACATCACCCCCAATCCAATTTGTCTACAGAAGAGACACGAATATCTGACCTGCACGCCACCGCAACCACATCAGCATACCCTGAGAGCGGAATCGTGCAGTCCAAACAAACGTGTGGCAGCGGACATTTCACAAATATAATCTAACAACAGGGCATCTGTCAGTTATGAACCCCTAAATAGGCAGGAAAAGAAGGAATTACAGTGGATATGCCAGAGCGCCACCTGTCTACTAACCCACCCCTCAAAGGCCCTATCGTGTCCTTCTAATCGTTTCATCGGAACACAATGGGATCATTGCAAGTAGGCAAAGGTCCAGTGGCTATCAAAGGCTAGCAAAAGACTTATACTCATAGAGGTAGCACCCCAGGGCCGGTGCCAGAGTCCCGGGACAAAGGCAGTTAGCCGAAGGTGACCAAGAGGGCGAGGGTGGGAGGTTACCTAGTCATAGTCTGTGAGAGCCAAAGGGGGTTCAAAGTATAGCCAACACCGTAGAACGATGCAGAGGGGAAACAACATCAGTTCCAGCAGCAATCTAGGGAAACAGTGACAAACCAGGACTAATCATGTCGTCAGTTGCGGTGAGGGTATGGAGTCATTCCAGGGCTCCGTCGGGGTCCGCCAGTGCTCCTGATTGAAATGGAGGATGTATCAGCAAAGGGTCCTGTGAAATGAGCACTCCATGCTAACGAAGGGGGGAGGGGAGGAGTAGATGAACAAAGAACAATGTAAGTCCAAGTGCCTCAACAGAGGGTAACACCCCATATCAGTCACAGTAGATCAGTTGTTCTTCCGAGCCCTGCTCCGCTGGGGAGGTTTGGTAGGGCTGCAAACCATAGCGGGTCCAGCTCCCTCTCTCGCCGGTCTGTTCCCAGAGGGCGAGCGGGGCCTGCGAAAGTGAACTTCCTGGGCCTCCATTGGTTCATCCCCCCGAGGCGGATCAAGGTCAGCTGCATTCCTGAATTCGGCGTACCAATTCGGAAGTGCCATGAAAGGGATCCCCAGAGTGGAGCAAAAATGAGGGAGGTCTTCAGGCACCCTAAGGAGAGCCGTGCGATTCTGCAGGGATGCAGCTAGGCAGAAGGGGAACTTCCACTTGTAGGTTATGTTGCGCGCTCTCAAGACATCCAGCAGGGGCCTGAGTTCACGCCTGCGTTGCAAAGTAATTCCAGACAGGTCTTGGTAAAGTTGCACAAGTGTCCCTTCACATTCTATATGTTGCCTTCCCCTGGCCTTCCGCAAAATGTCTTCCTTGAGACGATAGTCCACCAAGCAACACACCACGTCGCGTGGAGGTTCACCCTCCCGTCCCCGGGGCCGCAAAGCTCTATGAACACGCTCCATATCGATGGGGGACAGTGGAGGCCTGTCCAGCAAGGAGTTGAAAAGTGCAGTCACTGTGGGGGTAAGGTGGTCACCCTCCACTGCCTCCGGTAAGCCTCAGATCCGCAGGTTATGGCGCCTACCCCGGTTATCCAGGTCCTCCATATGGCGCTGCATATCCCGCATCTGCAACAGGTGGGAGTCCGATTTAAGGTACAAGTCTCTAATGGCTACGTCCTGCTGTGCAGTGGTATTTTCAACCTCCTGCACCTGGCCTGTAAGGGAGCGGATGTCTTCCCTCAGCTCCAAGATGGCCGCTCCCAAGGTATTTTTGATGTCTGCAGCGATGAGGTGGAGATCCTCCATGCAGAGCTGCCTCGGTGCAGGTGGAGGAGCAGAAGCCGACTCTGCCCCCCCCGATGCGGCCGCCGCATAGGAGCGGGCAGGGGATGAGGGGAGAGAGGCAGAGGCGGAGGAAAGCCCGGGCTGAGACATGGTTGCGGCCTGCGTGCGAAAGAGCTCCGGGATGCTGGGGCTCAGCTTACTTGCCGGATCCCGCGGGGATCGAGAGCGGGTGGCCGAGGAGGATCGGGCAGTCGTTGCCATCTTCACCAGCGGTCTAGCGGCAGTGTATTCCCTGAGCGAGGCTTGTGAGGACTCGAGGCGGCGGGAGCTCCGTTCTCAGGCTGCCATCTTCTAGCGCGTCCAGACCACGCCCCCCCGAGATTTTATCTTTCAATGATGGTGCTTTTTTATATATAAATTTTGGAGCAGTTGGTATATGTGGTCCTAATACTTTGTCTCTTTGTAATAAATTCCAATTCAATTTGTTTGTGCTGAACATTGTAGTTCAACAGGAATTTGAGGTCTAACCCTTGTTCGAATCCATTGGCATTGTTAGTCTGATCCTTTAGAAGTAAGTTCCTATCCATTAGCGACACTTCGTCACGAACGTGATATACCTCCTCTCTGTTATAACCCTTTTCTGCAAAACTCCTCACCAGGACTTCAGATTGTTCTACATAATCAGGTATAGTGGAACAATTCCTTCGTATCCATATGAATTTTCCCTTGGATATGTTTTTAAGCCAAGTTTTATGATGGCAACTATCCACCGGCAAGTAGGCGTTGCGGTCGGTGGGTTTGAAATGATTTCGGGTTGCCAATTTTCCCATATCATTGTAGATCTCTAGATCCAAAAAGTTAACCTTTATATCACTAATATTCCATGTGAGTACAATATGTTCAAATTTCTCAAAGGTTTCCATGCATGTGGGAAATGTTCTGCCTCTAAACATAGCAAAGTGAATAGCCGGAAAACTACGGAATTCACAGCCACCAGCACAGGAAAACAATATACCATCGCAGAATTAATAACCTGCAGTACAGTTGGAGTGCTGGAATGTGGATGTGGCCTCCAGTACGTGGGGCGTACATCCAGAGAACTACGGGTAAGATTAAGAGAACACATACTGAATATCAAAAAAGGTAAAGATACCTTTTTAAAATTTTGTATAATTTTATCCATTTTATATATCTGGCATTGAAAGACCGAGTATACCAGGAGAGCATTTTTATATATATATATATATATATATATATATATATATATATATTTTATATATATTTTTTATTTTTTTATTTAATTTTATTTTTATTTTTATTTTTTATATTTTATATTTTTTATTTTTTACTTTATTTTTTCTAATGTATTAAATTTGTATTTGATTGTATTTACTGTATATACATTTGTTATTATGAGGCATTGCATCGGGGATGGATGGCTGGATAATGCACAGTGGAAAACTCCTTGATCTGATTTGATTAAAAACCAATTAATACTGGTATATCATTTTATTATTATACAATAGCGGCGTGAGCTGAAATTGGTCTATTGGGGACACAGTCGAGTTGGTGTGTCAACCATAGGGAAAGAGCTATTTGAGATCCGTCCGTCCGTATTGTCTACACCCCTACTGAGGAAGTCACACGCCCATCAGCGCCTGACGACACGCGTCTAGGGGGCGGAGACACCACGGGCGAGATTCAGCCGCAGGATAGGACTTTTCCTGCGTCTCCTTAACCAATACAACGCCTCTTCCAGCCCGCCCAGCTTATGTGCTAACGAATGTGAGTGTACTTGTGATTTGGATTTTAAATAAATGCTTTACGTACAGAGAGCATTAGATCCTTTTCCCTTTTTTTTCCATGTTACATGACTGAGACCGGGATAACCAGTGAGGACAGAGCCACTCAAACTATCTGTGCAGCAATCAGGGAGCACTCAGGACTAAACAAGAAGATCGAGTATACCCTCTAATCTGAGGATATCATAAAGCTGTTTTAGACCTAGTGGTAAAACACTGGTCGAAATTTAAGGTGAGAGGTCATCCGTCACTGGTGGTGGGATTGTGAGCACCTTAATTATCCATAGCGGCAGCTGCACTATTCTTGGCACTTTAGAGACTGTTTGTTCACTGAAAATCACTCATAATGGACTAGCACTCAGCACATTTTATTTATTTATTTCATTTGCAATTTATTTTATGTGTTCAAGTTGGTTTGATACCTCCCTTAAGCGTTCTATCTGAAGCAGCAATATGGACGCATATGTATTATGTTGATGAATTATTTCACTGATTAATTGAGTTATTTATTATTATCCCAACACTTTGAATAGTTGTATTTTGCACAGCACAGTATTTTGTCTTTAGATCTTTATTATTGTTGCGCGATATCACCTGGTAGATTGACATATTCTCCAACGCCCCCTTTCTTCCCCCAAATGGAAGAAAATATGAGACTCTATTTCTAAGTCCTCGAGATGCAATGCACAGAGAGAGACGGCTTATAAAATCCTACTCTTTTGGTACAAAACCCCAGAGGTTCTCCATTATTGCTTCCCCCCCAGATGTGTTGGAGATGCCATCGGGACAAAGGCACCCGCTACCATATATTCTGGGACTGCCCTATTATTGGACCCTTTTGGGCTTTGGTTCAGTCCCTTCTTCCATGTCTCCTTGGGATTCCTCTCCCCCTAGATCCAGTTCACTACTAATTGAGCATTCCTGTTCCGGGTATCTCCAAACATGCTAAGAAACTGGTTGCATTTGTTTTGCTAGTTGCCCTCCCAACTACTGCACACTATAGCTGATATACACACAGTATGGAACATCTTACTCAGTGGCGTAGCGTGGGGGGTGCAGGGGGGGGGCAGCCGCACCGGGCGCAACATCTGGGGGGGGGGCGCATCTGCAGTGTCACTCTGTCTGTCTGACTTTGACATACACAGTTCACACACTGTCTGCGGCTGCCTCCATCTTTAGGCTGGGAGATGTCCAGCGTGGCCGCCCTATGGCTGAAAATGGCGGGTCGGGGCTGGACTGTGCCTCACCTGTCCATTGGTGAAGGGTGGGGTGGCATTGCAAGCCAAGCCCCGCCTATGCCGCCTCTCCTCACTGCTCAGTAAGTTTAGCAGCGAGTGAGTCAGCAGCCTGGCGCTGGTCTGTCTGCATTGAAAGGGGGCACGATGATCTCTCTGCATTGAAGGGGGGCATGCTGGTCATTCTGCATTGAAAGGGGGCACGCTGGTCATTCTGCATTGAAAGGGGGCACGCTGATCACTCTACATTGAAAGGGGGCACGCTGGTCACTCTGCATTGAAAGGGGGCACGCTGGTCATTCTGCATTGAAAGGGGGCACGCTGGTCATTCTGCATTGAAAGGGGGCACGCTGGTCACTCTGCATTGAAAGGGGGCACGCTGGTCATTCTGCATTGAAAGGGGGCACGCTGGTTTCTCTGCATTGAAAGGGGGCATGCTGGTCATTCTGCATTGAAAGGGGGCACACTGGTCTCTCTGCATTGAAAGGGGGCACGCTGATCACTCTGCATTGAAAGGGGGCACGCTGGTCACTCTGCATTGAAAGGGGGCACGCTGGTCATTCTGCATTGAAAGGGGGCACGCTGGTCATTCTGCATTGAAAGGGGGCACGCTGGTCACTCTGCATTGAAAGGGGGCACGCTGGTCATTCTGCATTGAAAGGGGGCACGCTGGTTTCTCTGCATTGAAAGGGGGCATGCTGGTCATTCTGCATTGAAAGGGGGCACGCTGGTCTCTCTGCATTGAAAGGGGGCACGCTGGTCATTCAAACTTGTATTTAGATGCATTTTACTTTAATTACATCAGTATTTTCATAACAAACAATATATGTGCTTAGGGGGTAAGGGATTCTTTAACTAAACTAGTGGAAGAGACTCGAGTGCTAAAATCCCGCAAATTAGGGGGCACAAATTACTTGCCCTGCCCCAGGTGCTGACAACCCACGCTACGCCACTGATCTTACTGCTCTAGCTAATGGCTCTTTACCTCAAGTTACTACAATTTGGGACTTGTAGTATAGCTCTGAGTTAATTCCAGAATTGTCATCTCAAACCCCTGAATAACCCCTGAATAACTGTCTCTCTTCCCTCAGCTACCCTCTTATGTTAGTTTTATTTTATGTTCCATGGTGTGTGTCCCCCCCCCCCCTTCCTACTTATCCCCCTCCTTTGTAACTTTTTCTTGAGCTGCTTGTACATGGTCCAGCATATGAGCTTATGAGCTGTAATCGTTTTGCGTGATATTTCCTTTTCATTTATGGAGCCTGCACTACTTGTTACCACCTAATCACTATCTACGATTTATAAATTGTTCTTATGTTCTTTGTACCTTTGGTTTCATTTAAGGTCACAATCTTATTTTACATCAGTATATATTGCTGTTATATTGCTTAATAAAACCCAATAAATATACAATTATGAAAAAAAATATTTCTAAAGCACTATGGCTTTGGAAACCTCAGAGACTTCAAGCTCTTTAAATTGCAAGTGTTTCACTAGAAAGGATCAAAGGACACTAGGAAAAACACAAAAAAGCCTAAAGTTCAACCTGCTTGCTTGTAATGTTACATATTTACCCATCCAAACCAAACCTTTTAAAATGTATCCACTTTAAAAAACTACAACGGGGGCTTAACAGTTTGGAGCAAGAAGTGAAAGCAATTAGCGAGCTATCAAATGCTGCAGCTGTACTAAAGCCTTAAGGTTCTTTAAAGTTACATTAATCTCTGTAATCCCCTGCAACCAAGGCTCAAATAGTTCAGATGATCCCAGGTATGAATTTTTTCCATAGGTACATTTCTCCAGCTTGGACCAATGCTTAGCATGAACAGCGTTCACAGAACACCCTTCATTTTTCATAATGAATGAATGGCATTATCTGATTGGACAAGATGGGGATTGTGACATCACCGCCCCACCTCTCACCTATGACATTTCTCCCCCTCAATTGTTCCCTTAATATGCCCCTGAGCTTTCCCAAGGGAAATCTATGGTAAAAGTGAATGCTTTTAAACTATGGAAAATATAGATGATATGGAATGTTTACACATAAAACATACTGATATCAACTATTCTGTGTATGTAATATGTTTGTTAATGTATGTTAATACAGATGTTTATACAGATAGTAGTTCTCCCATGCTCCGGAATATACCCACAAAATGCATAGAGGAAATTAAGCTCTCCATAACAGGTCCAATGAGGTTTAAATATGGATAATAACTGAGGCCTCTTAGCCTCATTTGAACACCTACACCCTCCCCACTCCCAGTCCCCGCTGTACTTACTTTCATTGGTGATAAGTTGTCAGTGATCAATCAGAATCGCTCTGATCCATCCTGGAATTGCTGCTGATGCTGAAATAGTGTACATTTATTTTATTTTTTTTTAGATACACTTCAATCATTATATTATCACTCAACTGAACTGATAACAATTATCTTACTTGTATGCAGCTGAATAGATATAAAATGTGACATTTTGAAAAACAATATGAACAGTCCAGCTAAACAATGATCCCATCTATGATGCTTATTGGAATGGCAGAGATTTCTTGGCCACTCTGAAACATTTGAAGAAGGCTTCAGGTACCTCTAGGAAGGTGCCTGTGCTGTATGCATGTATTTACATTTATTTTCTGGACGGCTATAGTTTAAGGGAGCTATTCTTAATAGCAATTAAGAAGATGCCATTACTAAATTGCATTTGTAGGTGCCAGCTCGAGCTCTGGGGATTTAATCTTCTTTAGAGCACAATTCACAAGGTTTTGTCTGTAATTTGTAAATTTCATTGGGCTGATAACTAAAAATAAAATAAATGTTACTTAAAAAAAAAAAAAAGATCCTTATTCTAGTATGTTAGCTTTCCTAATTAATTATTTTGTGTGTTAATGACCCAAAGCAGGTATGTAGAGGGAGTACTGATGTTCTTGACTAATGACATTAAATAGTGAAGGATCAAACTCCTAAACTTTATTTTCCAGAAAGGCTCTATGATCATAGTTTTAGTGCAGAAAAAAAAGTATGCATGATCCAATTTGCTACAGCAGGGGAAAAAATGTCTTCCTGATCCCCCGAGAGGCTATTGGATATTCCCTTGATCAACTTTACCTATAAATATTTTTTTTTTTTTTTTGGAAAACAAACGTTTATTGGGTTCACATAATAACAACAAAACAAACGTATGCAGTCAGCACACCAGGTCACATCACATCAGCAGTATATAATACAACATTGTCACATAAGGTACAGAAATCAGGCAGGAAAAAGAAAAAGAACAAAATACATGTCCATGGGGGGAAATAGCATCGCACACAGGCAAGTATAACAGCAAGTATAACTGAAACCCCATCCCATAGCGTCCGTGAGTATAAGCAGGGTACACAAGGCTCACCACAATCCCAGAGATCACCCAGGAGAACAGGTGTCAGAGGACTGAAGCCACCTGTCCCAGACCCTGTGATAACTGCCAAGAGAACCCCGGTTAGTATATATGACTTTCTTGTAGGACAAGGATTGATTGATGTCAGCCTTCCACATAGCTAGATCAGGCCAGACGGACTGTATCCACGTGCGGGCAATCAGTTTTCTTGCGCTAAAGAGGGTTTCATGTAGGAATTTTACGGTGTATTTATCAACGTCCTCATCAGGTATAATACCCAGCAGGCAGACCCTAGGATCTAGTGTGACAGGAGCCCCCATACGGTCGTGCAGGAAGCGAACCACCTGCACCCAGAAGCCCTGGATACGAGGACAGTGCCACAACAGATGTCCAAAGGTGCCCGGTGACAATAAACACTCGGGGCACACCGGGTCTCTGGAGGGAACGAATCTGGCTATTCTGTCAGGAGAGAGGTACGCTCTATGTAATATATACACCTGTGTCAATCTGTCAGACAACTTGGGCGAGACTAGCTTACAGGCCCCAAGAGCCTCCGTCCAGTCATCATCGTCAAGGTCTCCAACATCGTCAGTCCAGCGAGGGCGAACACTGAACGCCAGGGCCGTGGCCGTTTTGGTTGTCAGCATCTCATATAAAAGGGAGATAAGTTTACGGGAGTCAGAACCAGTCAGGACATCCAACAGGTCAACAGTGGGCAAGTCCGGGTAACGGCCCCCAAACTGAGCGTGAAGGGCATGGCGAAGTTGATAATACCGATAATACATGGAGGGGGGAAGGTCAAAGTCAGTCCGTAACTGGGAGAAGGGCCTAAGTGCTCCCCCCCGCAATACATGGGAGAGATACACGACCCCCCTGGCCATCCACAGTCCAGGGTCCGGTAGCTGTAGTAATTCAGGTAAGTGTCTATTGAACCACAAGGGAGTTTTAGCGTGGAACAGCGGGTCACCAGTCCTGGATAGCGCCAAATCCCATATCCTCCTATAGTGAGAAGAGACAGCACTCGTCACCTGGGTGTTTGAAGGCCCACCCGCGCCTCGGAGAATATCACAGAAGGGGTGAGGACTCGAGGTCAATACTGGGGGGCAGGCCAGGGCCATATATCTGGGAGCATCCAATGCATTGACGTGATAGAAGTGGGATAACTGCGACGCAAGGTAGTACGCCCCAAAATCCGGAACAGCAAGCCCTCCCAGTGCAGTCGGCTTCTGAGCGTGACGCCACGCCAGCTTGTGTCTACTGGGACCCCACACAAAAGTTTTCAGTAAACGTACAAGAATTGCGAAGTATTTGTAAGGGATATACACAGGGGAGTGCCATAAAACATAAAGGATTTTAGGTAGGAGGATCATTTTAATCAAATTTACCCGGCCCATCACGCCGACGGGAAGACGGGACCATATTTGGGTCTTGTGCTTAACTAGGGCGTACAGAGGCTCAATATTAAGAGCGATATAATCAGCGAGGGTGCGGGATACCTGCACCCCCAAATGTTTAAGCGTAGAAACACGAAGTAAAGGGAGGAGGGATTGATCCTGCGATTGGGCAAAAACATCCAGGGACAAAATTTGCGACTTATCCCAATTAATGGACAGGCCGGAGAACCCGCCAAAAGTAGTGATAAGGTCCAGGACTCTAGATAGGGAGGGGCCAGGGTCAGCTAGGTAGAGAATCATATCGTCGGCGTATAATCCAATTTTATCAACGTGATCCCCGCGACCAAGGCCAACAACATCCGGGTGTGCACGTATGGCAATGGCCAGGGGCTCGACCGCCAGCGCATATAGCAGTGGGGAGATCGGGCAACCCTGTCGAGTTCCCCTAGAAAGGGGGAACGACCTGGAGGTGTGTGCATTTGCCACTACTCTGGCGCAAGGACGATGGTAGAGGATGGTCAACCACTTCACAAATTTAGGCCCAAAACCAAAGCGCCCCAGACATTGCCATAAGTAGTGCCACTCCACCGAGTCAAAGGCCTTGGCAGCATCCAAGGACACCAGCACCCGGGTACCCACCAGATCATGCGTCGCCTGTACATTCATGAACAGACGTCGTGTATTACATGCCGTGTTTTTAGAGGGCATGAAGCCCGTTTGATCTGAGAGTATGAGAGAGTGAATGACCTTGTTAAGTCGCAGAGCAAGTATCTTAGCCAGGATCTTAATGTCACACTGAAGGAGTGAGATAGGGCGATAGGACTCAGGCAACGTGGGGTCTTTTCCGGGCTTGGGTATAAGGACAATCAAAGCTTCACCCATGGACGACGGGGCGGCAGAAGCTTCAAACATGGCGTTATAAACCTCTAGGAGTTTGGGGGCCAAGGTCTCCGAGTACAGGGAATAAAACTCGGCAGGGAGACCATCCGACCCTGGAGCCTTAGCCCGCGCAAAACAGGAGAGGGCCTCAACTATGTCACCCACTGATAGGGGGGCGTCAAGGGCAGACGCCTGCTCGGGGGATAAGGTAGGAAATGAGATAGTGTCAAGCAGAGCCGAGAGATCCGAAGGAGGGTACTCCACTTTAGACGTATAGACGTCCCGAAAAAAAGATGCGAATTCTTCCGCAACCGCAGAGGGATCAGCCGGATCCCCAGAGGTAAGACGACGAAGGTTAATTACAACCGGGGGCCTCTCGTGTAGGTGAGCCAAATAAGCAAGAAGCTTACCGGCTTTCTCACCGGATTCAAACGTCCGCTGTTTACAAAAAAAAAGCTTGCGATTCGCACGTTCCCGACACAGCTGTTCCATCGCCCGTGTCTGTAGATTCAAGTCCGCAAGCAACTCCGGGGAAGGTGCAAGGGCGTAGCGACTCTCAAGTTCCGCAAGTCGGTGCTCCGCGGAGGAGAACTCCACCCGCGAAGACCGCTTGAACCTGGATATGCGCTCTGACAATAGCATCCTAGCATGAAGTTTGAACGCCTCCCACACCAACATGGGCGAGGTGGTGAGGTCGTTATTAGCAAAAAAGTGCGTCCATTCCTCCCCAAGGCCGTCCAAACCCGGGACCACAGAGAGCCAGAAAGGATTCAGGCGCCAGTGGCTCCGCGGAGGGCCAGGGAAGGATGACAGCGACACCCAGTAAGGGGCATGGTCGGAGAGCAAGCGGGGCCCAAACCCCGCAGCCCGCAGGCCAGGTGTCAGCGAGCGCGAGAGCCAAATGGAGTCAATTCTCGACATGGAGGAGTGGGAGGCAGAGTAGCAAGAATAGGCACGGGTGGAGGGGTAAAGATGTCTCCAGGTATCGACCAAGTCAAAGTCAGTAAGCAGTCTACTAAATCTAGTGTTGGGTACAGGGGCATCATCCACTAAGGAGGCACTCTGTCTGTCCAGTACAGTATTGGATACCATATTGAAATCCCCTAACCAGATTGCCGGGAGGGAGGGAAATCTAGCCATGAAGTCAAAACCCACCGTGAGGAGAGAGGCAGCATAGGGGGGTGGCACGTACCACGCCAGGAGCAGTACCTCCCGACCACCAATTACCCCTCTAACAAAAACATACCTGCCCTGAGGAAAAGAAATGGATTTGGAAATAAGTAGGGAAACCCCCCTCGAGTACGAGGAATAGGTAGCGTGGAACGACCATCCAATCCATGGGCGACGGAGAGCTCGGAGCAAGCCGTCATCCGCGTGCGTTTCAACCAAGACCATAATATCCGCACGCTGATCTTTCAAATAGGACAGGACAACAGAGCGTTTAATCTTGTCCCGCACCCCACGGACGTTCCAAGTAAGGATTTTCAGGGAGGCCATAGTAACAAGGACAAAACGGGAATGGGCAGGAGGAGCAGCAGGACCCCCAGCGCAGGCAGTGCACCCCCCCCCCCAACCACATGTAACAAACAAATGTGACAGTGCATAGCATATAAAGAAATACATATAAAAGTGAACCCAAATAAAAGCCCCAAAATAGGGGCACACACAACTCAAATACAGTAACCCCACCCGTCCACCCGGCTCCACACAAACCCCAACACGTGGGAGCATCAACCCAGAACAAACAGTAAAAAAACAGACAGTTGTATAGGCATGAGAAACGCCAGCGGGTCGAGCCGACCCAAAAAGGGCCACGGGTCGCCCGCTGGGGTATCAAACTTAACAAAAATAACAGCCCCCAATACAGGGGGGAACGGGGGCGAATATTCTCCGAAGGGAGAGCCCACGACCAGGGCCCTATAACAGTGTGAGGCAGCAGATAGAAAAAAAAAAAAACACACAGCATGAGCTATGTGCAACCCGGGCTGTAAGCAGTCAGTAATCCGAACTTATGGGGTGTAGGAGGCTCAGGGGAGCAGCAGTGATTGCAGCAGACTCCCTCGGAACCCCAGTGCCACCCAACACCCGCACCCGAACCAGTTTGAAGAGCAAAGTCAAGCAGCAAAGAGGCATGTCCGGCGGGTGGGGGTGCAGAACAGCCACAGGGGAGGGGGTCCGCATCAATGGGGGAAATACACATGCAGAGATGCCACTCAAGACTCAGCCAGGCAGGGAATCCCGCGTCCCGCAACAGAGAGGCATGTCCATAGAGTCAAATCCATCGGGGAACGGTAAGGACTGCAGGCGGAGACCCCGGCGGAAAACAGGAACATCAGGGCAAAAGGACATCAAACATACAAACAGGCAGCAGAGCACTTATTCATTGGAGGCCATCAAGCCAAGCCACGGCGGAATCAGGATCCTCAAAGAACCTCACTCTGTCTTCGGCCACCACCCGCAGCCTCGCAGGGTACAGCATGGAGTATTTGAGATTGCGGACACGCAGCCGGCGCTTGACCTCAGTAAACTGGCTGCGCTGCTTCTGAACAGCAGCCGAGAAATCGGGGAATGCCATAACAGTGTGATTGTCCAAGGGGATGTTGCCCTTTTCCCGGGCAAGGCGAAGCACAGCATTCCGGTCTCTGTAGTTAAGGAAGCGTGCAATAAAGACCCTAGGAGGGGCACCCTGGGGGGGTCGCTTCGCTGGCATCCTGTGGGCTCTTTCCACCACAAAAGCCTGGGAAAAGGCGGCACGGCTGTAGGTAGTGACCAACAGGTTCTCCAGATAGGTGGCTGGGTCGGTGCCCTCCGATCCCTCAGGGAGACAGATAAAACGGATGTTGTTCCGCATAGCACGATTTTCCATATCGTCCTGTTTAGCATAAAGTTGTGCAATGTCCCTGGAGGCCTGCTCCACCGAGGTACGAACCGGGGGGAGTTCATCCTCCACAACACCCAAACGATCCTCCACCTCGGTAATCCGCCCCCTGAGCGTCTGCATGTCCTGGCGGATCAGTGAAATATCCACCTTAACCTCCTCGATTTTTGAGGTAAGAGTGGCCTGACAGTGGGAGATAGCCTCCAGGATCTTACCGCTGTCCAAGGAGCGCTCGGCCGGATCCGGAGCGGAGGGTGGATCGCCGCCATCTTGGGCCTGCGCGCCGTCCTCCTGGCGGCGGAAATGATCGAGTTTGGCAGCGGCCTCGGAGCGTTTGGACGGTGGAGACATGGCGGCAGAGAGGCACGGTAAGTAGGCAGGCACACTGGAACGGAGATGCGGTGAGTATCGGGTCACAGGATGAGAAGAAACCGTTAATGCCGGGAGAGAGGAGCTCACGCACGTCTGCTCACATGAAGCTTCAGGCCACGCCCATTTTACCTATAAATATTAGTACCCAGTTATATTATGTACACCTAGGAAAAAATCCAGGCCTATTTTAAAGCAATCTACTGCGCTGGCCAGAACCCCCCTCTTACTGTGAAGAAACCTTTCCGTATTTGGAAACTAAACCTCTTTTCCTCTAGATGTAAAGAGTGCCCCCTTGTCCTCTGTGATGACCTTAAAGTGAATAACTCAACACCAAGTTCACTATATGGACCCCCTTACGTATTTATACATGTTGATCATATCCCCCCTTAATCTCCTCTTCTCAAGAGAGAATAAATTCAGTTCCTTTTACTTTCCAGAGCTGAGACTCTTATCAGTTTGGTTGCCCTTCTCTGCATTTTCTCCAGTTCCCTGATATCCTTTTTGAGAACTGGTGTTCAAAACTGAACTGCATATTCCAGATGAGGTCTTACTAAGGATTTGTATATTGGCAAAATTAAATCTCTCTCTCTGAAGTCCATGTCTCTCTTAACGCAAGAAAGGACTTTGCTTACTTTGGAAACCGCAGCCTGGCATTGCCTGCTATTATTAAGCTATCCACTATGGATTCCCCCAGTTGTACTCCCCCTAGTATGTATGATGCATGCATATTCTTAGCCCCCAAGTGCATAACTTTACATTTATCAACATTAAACCTCATTTGCCACATAGTTGACCAATGAAACAGTGCATTGGGGTCAGCTTGTAAGTTGGAGACATCCTGTAAGGAAGTTATTTCACTGCATAGCTTGGTATCATCTGGAAAGACTGAAATGGTAATTTTAATCCCAGACCCTATATCATGTACAAAGATCATAAACAGTAGGGGTCCCAACACTGATCCTTGGGGTACACCACTGATAATCTTAGACCATTCAGAGTAAGAATCATTAACCACCACTGCTCTCTGAATTATATATTTTATCCAGTTTTCTATCCATTTACAAACTGATCTTTCCAAACCTGTAGACTTTGCCTTACACATTAGCCATGTGTGAGGAACTGTGTCAAACGCTTTTGCAAAATCCAAGTATACTACATCCACAGCCACCCTTCTGTCCAAGGTTTTACTTACCGCTTTATAAAAAGCGATCAGGTTTGTTTGACAACTTCTGTCTCTCAAGAATCCATGCTGTCTATTGCCTAAAATATTGTTTTTCAGCAACAACTAATCTATGTGGCCTTTTATTAAACTCTCCAGTTTTACTTTGAATCCACCAGCAGAAGGCACTTTAATGGCACAATTAGGGGAGGAACAGGGAGGGGAAGAGTTAAGACAAAGCAAACAAGAAGAAGAAGAAGTAAAAAAGAAGAGTAGGGGTGCGGAAAAAAATTGGCATTCAGGAAACACTCACCACATCCACAAACATACAAGAAAACAGGCAGGAAATGATTGTCAATGTATGGATCTCCCATAACAACATTATTACTTTGATTGAAATGGAGATTTCAGAGGACCCCAAGGTTGAAGAATTTTAAGGATGTTGATGGGTAGAGAGACCACTTTGAGGGCCTACGTAGGATACATAGAGTTATATCTCTTCTTAGTAATAATAAATTACTAAGTACTATTGCTGTGCCCTCCAGATCTTGGGGTATCATGATGACTATGCCATGGTGAATGTCAGATGAAATAAAAATTTGATCAACACTGAGATATAATTGATGGATTGAAGTTGCAAAAATTAACTGTGTTAAGAGCTGAATAATTGTGGAGTGCTCCTTTAGTACAGTATCTCACAAAACTTGACTTACTGTCATATATTGGTGTTTTTGGTTTTTTGATGCCTAGATGCTGAGATTTATAGGCTCATAGCCATAGACGTGCTAATGAGTCATGTTAATGGGTAGAACCCAATAATCGGACCTAAAACTTTTTGATACAGTTGGGGTTTTTTTTCCCTTTTTACGTTGAACTGTTCAAGGTCTCTGAATTTACTGGAAATTGCATCCTAGTATTGCTAACTTTCTGATGATTGTTTAAGTTGTTTTTACTTCTGTATGCTGCTCTAAAACTGTAATAAAAATTATTGGAACAAAGCCTTCCTCCTCCAACCTCCCCCCCACGCACCCTAATTCCAGTGTAGTGGGGGGGGGTTAATAAAGCTGAAGGACTTGTCATATGAGTGCCAATCATGCCTTCCCTTTCTGACCACCTCCTCCATTCACATAAGCTGTGCTATAGCTTCTATAAATGGAGATGACAAAGTTTTTATTCATTCACTTGCTTACTACACTGGAAGATTCTGGAAGATTACGGAATTAAGGCTGGGTTGGGGGATCAAAGGAGAAAGATTTCAACTATTGTAGTAGCCAGTAGCATAAGGGACATCACAATGATAGTAAGCAATGTCCCTTTTTTAAATGTGTTATTTTTATGACAAATATAGAGATTGTGAATAACCCGGAAAGCAGCGCTCGCAGAGTAAATGATAAATCTGATCAGTACATTTTAAACGATAGAATCCATGTGTGCAAAAAGTTGCCAAAGTGTATAGTTATCCAATAAAGTGCAGAAAACTAAATTTACATATCACAGTATATCTTAATGTGTATATATGGTAAAATCAATCAAAACAAAAACAATTCATAGCAATAAGGCTAAACACATACACAAAGTGTTTGGTGCTTAATGCAAATGACGCTATACATATAATAAGGTGCTTGGTGCTTAGTGCAAAATAAGTATAAATTTATCCAATAAAGTGCAGCATTGTATCAGAAATAATATATCAGGTGAAAAAATATATATATAATTAGAGTTCCAAAAACTTATTCTTTGCTAGGCATGTTGCTAAAGGTGCTGTATATCATTAAAGTGCCAGTTTCCAAAGTGCAATGGTGCTCCCCGCAGTGACGGTGCTCGAACTCCCCCTAAGGGAATGCACTCACTAGGGATGATCAAAATTTTCAAAAGTTTGGTTCGACCAGAATACCCCAACTTCCCAAAAGTTCGGCCCGGATTTCAGAACCCCATTGAAATCAATGGGACCCGAACTTCGGTAATCAAAAAACACCATTTTGAAGCCCTAAAACCCAATAAATGCCCCTAAAAAGTGCCTAGGGTTCTGGGTCATGCCCCAGGGACTATTAATCACACAAAAAAAAGTTCTTAAAAATTGTCATTTTTGATAGAGAGCCAATTATTGAAAAAATTATTGAACAAAAAAAAAAAAGAGATTTCTTTGGATTTAGTGTCTGGGGGGTCTAAAAAGTGTACCTGTGAAGTATCAGCTCTGTAGCATGTCCAGAACCAGAAAAAAAAAGTTTGTTTGTATTAGAATTAATATAGAACAGATTAGTAGCTTCGCTACTTTTACACCCGGCTTTTTGTTGCAGGCGTTTTATTGGGCTTTTTTGAGGACATGTTTGGAGTCAGGCATGACATCAGAACTTCTGTGTAGGGGTATATATACACACACACATGTATGTATATATACACATACACATATATAGGTGTGAAAGTAGCAGAAACCTATGCTTGCGCTAATGAAATAATTAACAGGCATATGGCTTCTCTGCTATAACACCTATATATGTGTATGTGTGTAAATACATATAAGTGTGTGTGTATATATACCCCTATACAGAATTTCAGATGTTTTGCCTGCCTCCAAACACCCCCAAAAAATGCCCCAAAAAAACGCCTGCTGCAAAAACACACCTGGGCGTTTTTGTAGCTAGAGTTTTTTTGGGCATTTTTTGGGCATCTTTGGAGGCAGGCATAACATCAGAACTTCTGTGTAGGGGTATATATACACACACACATGTATGTATATATACACATACACATATATAGGTGTGAAAGTAGCAGAAACCTATGCTTGCGCTAATGAAATAATTAACAGGCATATGGCTTCTCTGCTATAACACCTATATATATGTGTATAAATACATATAAGTGTGTGTGTGTATATATACCCCTATACAGAAGTTCAGATGTTATGCCTGCCTCCAAAGACGCCCAAAAAATGCCCAAAAAAATGCCTGCGCCAAAAAAATGCCCAGGTGTGTTGTTGCAGGCGTTTTTTTGGGCATTTTTTGGGCATTTCTTGCTATTTTATGCTGATTAACCTATGGCTCTATGTGAGTAGTTTTAATCTTATTTTGAATAAACACTCTTTACGGGCTTCACTATCTCTGGCTCAATCTTTTGCTGACAAGACCGACTATGAAGTATCATGGGACTTTTAGGGTGCGTTTCTTATTTCAAGATAATAATGATCATCATAACACAGATTATCGTTCAAAAAGGGAAATTTTATTTTCCAAAAAACTTTTATTAAATAAATGTTAAATTGCATATGAAAAAACACACATGGAACATACAAAATTCATGCCTTTCCAACAGGCGAAGTGTGAGGCATGATTTCTCGAAACTCTAAATTATTTTGACCGGTTTCGCCAAAAAGCAGGCTTCCTCAGAAAATTTTAGCGCAAGACACTGACTCTTCTATCAAATACAAAAAATATGTGTCAAATACATGGAGTAAGCAAGACAACAAATACAGAGTAATTAGCATTATGAACAGAAAACTGTATACTTTTATAATCATGCTATATGGAAACCCTCCCATAGACACCCAGGAGAAAAACTTGATCCAAACCTGCAGATGGAGCAATTATGGAGAAACTATGTTGTAAGTGGGCCTCAGGATCTGAACACATGAACGTCCAGCAGCAAAGCAGGTGTAGCTACTAATGGTCTCCCGCAGAGGTAAGTATTCCAGGAGGGAGAAAAAAAAGGGCTAGCAAGCTCCTAGTGAAAACACAAGGGACTTGATTAAACCACACATGAGGTTGAAAGTGTATACCAATAGTTACAATCGTTTTACTATATACCAGCAATTACTTACAGAAAGGACAAGTGAAGGTAAAGAAGACTAATAGGCAAAATTATATGTTTTCATAAAGGTTTACACACAATCCCACGGTGATCACATGGATCCCTCAATCTCCAAGACCATCAGGGGGAATTCAACGGTTGCATATATTGTACTCAGATGTTGTATGCCATTAAAAATATTTAAAATAAGAATAGCTAAACATGGCCCCAAATTAATGCGGCCACCTCCCAAATGGGCAAGATAGTTGTCCCAAACACCCCTATTAGTAAGGGGATTGAATAATTAAAGTATACAAAGTCCACCTAAAAAATATAAGAAAGATCTAATTAGGTACTGCAATAAAAGTAGAAACCAAAAGAAAACCGAAATAATGATCAAAGTCATCACTCCCCCATAAAGGGATGTACAGTACCTGTTATTCATACAGAGGTAAAGGTAGAGTATGTCCTATCCAGACCGCAAGTTAAGGGCAAGTGCACCAAGAGAGATCAAATGCTGCTTAAATATCTCCCGTCACTCTGATGGAGCATGAGGTTCCAATCAGAATGCGGACGTGAGATGGCTGAGTGGTAACCTCCCCCACCAGAAACCACATCACGGCCGTGGTCACGCCGGCCCCGCCCCCCGACTCAACCAAAATAAATGGAGAGAAGGAGGAGGGCGGGGCTGCAACGGAACCCGGTGCATGCACAGTATCCCAGTGCGGCATCGCCACACAGCCAAGGAGGCAGTGCCTGGATCCCACAAGGCATGTCGCCATGGAGACCCAGGACGCCTCAGGCGTCCATACGAGGAACCGGGTGCAGCAGAACCCGCAAGCGGCCAGGCAGCATGGCACAGATACCAGGGCCCGCATGTAGGGGGTATGATACCCAAATCAGATGGAACAGGGAAAGATGAATGAAATGAAAATGTGACTCCATGGCGTGAGGGGTCCACACAGCATGAACAGTTACACCGTAACTTACATCAATACAACATCAATTCTTCACACCCACTTCTCTTTTATGCACCCTGTATTCTCCCCTCCCCACACCTTCTTCTTTCTTGCACTTAGTTGACATTCTTCTTATCCTATTTTATATATCAGGATTTCCCATCCAATTCACTAACTTTCACTAACATTGATAGCAATATGCTACATTTATATTTTTTATATATACGACAGATCTGGATGGTTCATCTCTCCACTATTCTTTAGCCACCCACCTGCCATGGACCCCCTTCTCTGGCTGCTCCCCAAGGGACCCTTCAGCTCCCGGGTCAGACCACGGTCTGCTCTTTTCACACGGGAATCCATTTTTCCAACAAGGTTCATTAGCCTGTGAGTATTTCATACTCTTTCCCAATCATTATTATCCCTGTTGTGAATTTTCTTACTTGAATATTTTATATATTCTCCAACGTTTACTTCAATTCTTTTGTCATTTTGTTCTTTTGTAGTCATACTCAAATACATTGATCTCTGAAGAAGGGAGATGTAGCTCCCGAAACGCGTCAGATCATTATGTATCAGACTCTAGTATCATGGAACTTCAATATCATATTCAGGTTACCTTTGAAACTCAGTGGCGACAACAGGATATTTGCCTATATACGTTTCAATATGGTTCATGTTGTATACATTGTCATTACGGCCATTGAGCTATGCTATGTTATGTACATGTTACTATTATTCGTATTACTTGTTTATACAATGCAATAAAAATATACATTGTTTTACATATTTATTGTGCCATTTATTCTATCTCCAGCCACTAGCACCCACCTCATTCAAAGTCCCGCGGGCCAATCTCTTGTTGTTTCTAACTTACATCAATAATGCAAAATGACAGAAGATAATTATATACAGTATTCTGAATGGTTTTCAACAGATATAAAGTACAAATAGAAACTACAATATAAGACACATTTTTGTGCACATAGAATACAATCTAGAAATATAGTATACAACTATATAGTTGTATACTATATTTCTAGATTGTATTCTATGTGCACAAAAATTTGTCTTATATTATAGTTTCTATTTCTATATATAAATGGACTTTCTTGTAACCCATGAACAGAAACACCAATATATTACAAAGTACAAATGTATTACTGATATTTGATGTGTGCACATGGGGATGCTTTTTTGCAGTATTTTTACATTTTCACAAGCACTTTCCATGAGATAATCAACATTTCCAAAATTTACTGAGAAAGAATAAATCATCCATAAAAGTTTTCTGTAGGCCCTCCAGGAACCTAATTTCAAAGAAATGCATAAGCCAGTTTAGTACACAGTTTTCGTAAACATGCATAACCCCAAACAATATTAATTCACACCTTATAGGGTCAGAAGGTGGGATTTGTATGTTGCCTCCAGACTCTGGACTTTCCCATCATGGCTTCTCTGTGTGATCTCTTAGACCCGTTTATCCAAATTAACCACAGGCATGGGGACCCAGCACTTTTCACACCCATGTCCCTCTATATTAGGTACTGCAGATTACTACAAACCCATATAGAATTCAGAATCTCATTGACTGCTCATGAGGGCTCTTCCCCCACAATGCAGTTGAGCATGCAGGTGCATCAGAGTCATTTTTGGGGGACAATTTCACATTTGAAAACAGTCTAACATTGTGAGCTAACTGCTGCATTTAACTGTTACAAGAACTCAGAGTCTCAGAGGTAGAGTCCGTTAGTTGGGAGCAACAGACAGAAGGTATTATTTTGGTCAGCAGTGACAGTAGAACCATAGGGACAACCACTGGGGGGAATGTGCGCACAAACCTCAGACCTAACAGGAACAAAGATATGCACAATTCTCTATTCACTTCTACAAAACTAAGAGGGGTATACGCAAATGCCAGGAGCTTAGCTATTAAATGGATGAGTTGGAATTGTTAGTACATAAGGAGGACATAGACCTTGTGGGAATAACAGAAACTTGGTTCGACCCCTCACACGACTGGCTTGCCAATATCCAAGGGTATTCTGTGTATCAGAAGGACAGGGTAGGAAAAAGAGGGGGAGGGGTATGTCTCTATGTCAAAAATAATGTAAGGGTGGTAGAGAGCAGTGCCATTAGGGAAGGGATGAGTACGGAGGTAGAATCCGTGTGGGTAAAACTCCATAGGGAAAAAGTAAAGGGGAAAGTAATAATGGCGAAATGTTATAGGCCGCCCAACAAACGGGAGGAGGTAGAGCTGGAATTTCTATCACTGTTGTGTAATGCGGCAAAGCTGGGGTCAGTCATCATATTGGGGGACTTCAATTGTCCCGACTGGGATTGACTGGGAAGAGGGGACTGCACACTCACTAAAGGCCCATCTCTTCATCAATATCTTACAAGACAACTACATGTCTCAGTTGGTGGATTCTCCTACTAGAAAGAATGCAGTGCTAGATCTATTAATTGCTAATGACACAGATCTAATCTCAGATGTAGGAGTCCAGGACAACTTGGGTTCTAGCGATCACAGGATGATCACATTTAACGTAAATCATAAGATAGCAAGGCAAGAGGGGAACCCTAAACATCAGAAAGGGGAAACTTTCCTAAACTGTGCTAAATAATAGAGAAAATAAACTGGTACACAACCCTAGGAACACTGACCAATGAGGAAAAATGGGAATGCTTTAGGAACATCTTAGGCAAAAGCATCCCACAGTGCATTCCTATTAGAAACAAATTTAAAAGAGCCAAGGCCAAACCAAGGTGGCTAAACCGTAATGTAAAAAAAAACGTATTAAGGGTAAAAAATGGCCTTTAAAAGATATAAATTAGAGGGGACTTTATCAGCTTTCCACCAATACAAGGAAACTAATAAGAAATGTAAATACAAAATCAAGAAGGCTAAAATCTACTTTGAGAGACATATAGCAGAAGAAAGTAAAAGGAACAATAAAAAATTATTTAAATATATCAATAGCAAAAAAGCGAGGTCAGAGCATGTTGCACACATAATTAACGATGATGGGAGGATGGTTACAGAGGACACAGAGAAGGCAACTGTGCTAAATGTTTTCTTCTCCTCAATCTTTACACAGGAAAAGAAGGGGTATACCGACCATGACTGTATGGTTAGCAGTACTTCACAGGACATGCCGCTATGGCTAACAGAGGGTGAAATCATGAAAAGACTGGATAACATTAACACAAATAAATCACCAGGATCGGATGGTATCCATCCGAGAGTACTCAAAGAACTCAGTAAGGTTATATCTAGACCACTATTCTTGATCTTTGCAGTATTTTGACAGGAACTGTACCAGGTGACTGGAGGAAAGCTAATGAGATACAAATATTCAAAAAAGGGCAGAGGCATTTCCCGGGCAATTATAGACCGGCCAGCCTGACATCAATAGTATGTAAATTACTGGAAGGGATAATAAGGGACTATATCCAAGAATTTGCTAAAGTCAACAGTATCATCAGCAATACAAAAGGACGTTCTTGTCAAACCAATCTGTTAACATTCTACGACTAGGTGAGCTGTGAGCGAGATAGGGGAGACCTGTGGATGTGGTGTATCTGGACTTTGCTAAGACATTCGATACAGTCCCCCACAATCGCTTAATTTACAAAATAAGGTCTGCAGGCATAGATCACAAGGTTTGCTCTTGGATAGAAAACTGGTTAAAGGGGCGTGTCCAAAGGGTGGTAATAAATAACGCGTACTCAGACTGGTCAGGAGTGGTAAGTGGTGTCCCCCAAGGCTCAGTCCTGGGACCAATATTGTTCAATTTATTCTTAAATAGCATCGAGGATGGGATCACTAGCTCAATCTCAGGTTTTGCAGATGAGACAAAATTAAGCAGGGCAATAACTTCACATCATGATGCATAAATCTTACAGAATGACTTGAACAAAATAACAGAGTGGGAAACTACGTGGCAAATGAGGTTTAATGTGGAGAAGTGTAAGGTATTGCACTTAGGGAATAAAAACATAAACGCAAAATACGTGTTAGGGGAGGAACCTCTGGGGGAATCAAGAATGGAGAGAGATCTGGGAGTCTTAGTAGAAGATAGGCTAAGCAATAGCATGCAATGTCAAGCTGCAGCTGCCAAAGCCGGCATAATATTAGCATACATAAGGAAGGGGATCCAGAGATAAAACTATAATCCTACCACTTTATAAGACTCTGTTCCGACCACATCTTGAGTACTCTGTCCAGTTCTGGTCGCCAATCCTCAGAAAGGATGTGTTGGAACTGGAAAGAGTCCAAAGAAGGGCAACTAAGCTAATTAGGGCATTGGATGACCTAAATTATGAGGAGCGTTCACAAGCACTGGATTTATTCTCCCTAGAGAAGAGACGCCTGAGAGGGGACATGATAGCGATTTACAAATACCTCAACGGTGATCTCAGCATAGAAAAAAAAACTATTCAGTCGCAAGGAGTGTAAGAGGACACAAGGCCATACAATGCAATTGGAGGAGAAGCGATTTAACCTTAGGCTACGCAAGGGGCTTTTTACAGTAACGGCAATAAGATTGTGGAACTCTCTTCCACAAATGGTGGTAAGTGCGGGGAGTGTGGCTACTTTTAAAAGACTCTTGGACATACATCTCCAAGAACAAAACATTCAGGGGTATGGGAAATGAATACGTCCACACACACCAACACAGGTTGAACTGGATGGACTGTTGTCTTTTTTCAACCTCAACTACTATGTAACTATGTAACTATATGTAACACAAGATGCTTTTAATGTTTACAATGATGCTCACTAATCACACTGTATACTAGTGGTTAGGCTTCGCTCTGTGCCACATCCCTCAAATGACTACAAGACAAAAAATTCCCCTGGTTGTTGGGACTTTTAAGGCACTTTGATTGTAGATCATACAAAAAAAAATGGTAATTTATAAAAAATATATTTTATTTATACATAATAAAAAATATATAAGATTATACATTTTTCAAGCTTTGTTTTTAAAGAATACATGAAATGTTCACTTTCAATACCACGTGATTGATTTTGAATGACACCTCCCACATCCCTGATGAAGGAGAGATTCACTCTCTTAAATGCGTCGGATGGAGGAAGTTACAGCTTTATCATCGCCATCTCTTACAGTCGGTTTTCTCTATAGTTGATCATACCATGTACACACTGTGTTTTGTAATAATCTTATATATTTCTTATTATGTATGAATAAAATATACCGGCGTATAAGACGACCCCCGACTTTTCCAGTTAAAATATAGAGTTTGGGATATGCTCGTCGTATAAGACTACCCCTCTTCTAATGCACACCAAATAAAAATGAAAAAAACCATCAGATTTGATTTCAATATGGTAACTTTTATTCAAATGCTTATGACATGCAGGTACTTAGCAGGAAAACTGTCACTTATAAACATAGGGCTGTTTGTCATCAAACATGTAAACATAATACAGTGCAAGTGGATTAAACTTTTTCCAAATTCACTCTATAGCGGAAAGAAAGGATAAGACCATAAACCCATGGGAGCTGCCATGCTGTTTGTTTTCTAAGCTGTCAACCAAACTTGAACTGATGATGATAGGAGGAAGATAGCAAACAATAGAGAGAGAGAGAAAGTGCCAGGCAAGTCCTTGGCGAGTTAGCAATGCCCATCATAACTGCAAGCTATGGAATTTTACAGGTTTTGCTGGCTTGACAGTTTCCCTTTAAAAGCCTTCAAAATCCTCCTGTTCGTCATCTGATATCATAAGTACATCAATGACATCTTGTGATACATTTGTGAGGCAGTCTTCATATGGATCGAATTCTGTATCAGATGGTGTGGTCTCAGCTTCGGCTTCCTCTTCATCTACATCTTGCCATAAGTAGTCGTCCTCCATACCATCTAATGAATTTGATATGCCACACTTCTTGAAAGACTTGATTACCATTTCTGCATCAATATCATTCCAGGCTTTTATGACAAACTTGCACAAAATATCCAACTGTGGAGCACGCATGTTTTCTCCTTTTGTGTATGACTTTTCGCCGCTAACCATCCATTCATTCCACTGTTCTTGAATGCGGTCTTTAAATGGCTTGTTTAGGCACACATTCAGTAGCTGTGCCAGCGATGTCAATCCTGCAGGAATAACTGCTGCATCTGTGTTTAGTCTTGCAAGCCTTTGCTTGGTGCTGGGTGTTAAATGAGCCCTGAACATATCCCACACCAGTAGACTATGTTTTTGAATAAGTCCACCTGGACGCCTGCTCCATACATTATCAAGCCATAGCTTTACCCCTTCTTCATCCATCCAGCCTTTTTCATTCACATGTACAAAACAACCAACAGGGAACTTAAGCTGTGCATCCTAGTACCACGGTAAAACTGGACTTCTCATGTACTGTTGTTTTAATTAAAATCGTTTTTTTCACCTTTTTTGATGAACAGTTTTATTTCCAACCATACCAAAATTCATTGGAGTTTCATCCATATTTCCAATACTACTTAACGCATAGCCATGTTTAGTGCACTGTTGTATTTTTTTTTTTTCTTTACATTTTATTTATTTATTCAAAGAAAGACTGAGATATCAAATTTAATAACACAAACAATGCAAATATCCTCATTTAACCGCCAACTATTAACATATATACAAAACATTTTTACATCAGAACAAAAAAAAAGAAAAGTTGGCCTAAAATGGATGCACCTGCGTCGATATAGATACTAACCCAGTCTTCCCTTTTCTTTATAAAAGGAAAAAGAAAAAGAGAGAAAGATAAAAGAAAGAAGAGAAGAAAAAAAAAAGGGGGGGGAAAGGGAAGGAGAAATTGAAGGCATATACTATTCTCTTATCTTGTCCAAATTTTAATCCTAAACTTTAATCTTGACCGTTCCTTATCTCTACTGGACAGAGCATATTTCGTCCCTTTTCAGACAAAATGAAAAGATTCCATGATCCCCATGTCTTATCGTATCTATCTTTTTTTTGCTCATGTGAAAGTCGCAAATCCTCCATTTTATTGGTATCTTCCACTTTACCTATGCAGTCGCCAATGGTGGGGGGACTTGTGATTTCCATCACAATGGAATACATGATTTGGCCGCATTTACTATATGAAACAAAATTGTTTTATATTCCTTCAATGTGATATCGGAAACGTGTAATAAAAAAAATGCGGGATCCGTAGGAATCTCATAATCCGTGAATCTTTGGGCCAATTCGCGAACATCCGCCCAGAATCCCCTTAGTTTCGGGCAGGTCAAAAATACATGTAGAAGTGTTCCTGGCTCCTCATGACACCTCCAACACATATTTGAGATATGTGCGTAAGCCTTATGGAGAAGAGAAGGCACCTGATACCATTTTGTAAGAATCTTATAGTTAGACTCTTGAATTGATGTGCAGGCAGGTGCCTTCAATGCAAGGTTGTATATAGCTTGTTCCTGTTTCTGTGTGAATGTACAATTCAGGTCTCTCTCCCATTTTTCCAAGCATGGTAATCGCCCACTTCCCGGTGATAGTAACAACAAACTATATATTTTAGATAGTGGTCGATCTAGAATGTCTCTACCTGCACGATATTCCTCAAAGGGAGTAAGGTCCCTTTTAAAGACTTCTGGTGAGGGTACCGTACATAAGAAGTGTAGCAATTGTAACACATTCCAGAAGGGTATACGGAATCGTTCTTGTACATTGGTCAATTGTTCAAGCGTAGGCTATTGGTTTTCACATATGAAATTGGTTACTTGAGAGTATCCGCTCTTGCCCAATTCCCGCAATGGGCTGTCAGCCAACCCCGGAGGGAAGGCCAGATTACCCCGATGTCCTGGGTAGAGACATTTGTCTACGAGCTACACGCGATATCTTGTGTGACCATATGAATCTGGAAAATAATGAATGTACCTTTTTAAAAAAGGCAGAAGGAATCACAACAGGTAATGCCTGAAATAAAAATAAAGTTTTAGGCAAAATGCACATTTTGAGGAGATTACATCTCCCAAACCACGAATGTAGGCCCTCATTCCATTTTTCCAGTAGCAACCGTAAATATGTAGTAGCAGAGGAAGGAAATGAATTGCATAAACTGTAGACAAAGCCGCAGATATATATATACCCAGGTATTTAAGGGATTTATCGGTCCACTTAAACGGGAGAGCATCCTTCAATTGTTCCGAAAATTTAGTTGGTAATTGGATTCCCATGGCCTCTGATTTAGTAAGGTTAATTTTCAGATTAGATAGTTTCTCATAGACCGTGAATTCACGCATAAGATTCGGGGTCGAGATCAAGGGGTTGGACAAAGAGAAAAGCAAGTCATCTGCATATGAAGAAACCTTATATTCCGCATCCTTTAAACGTATCGGTGCAATATCAGGATTCAGCCGTATGTGAAACAAGAAGGGTTACAGCGATAATGCAAATAGCAAAGGTGACAGCGGACAACCCTGTCGTGTTCCATTGGTTATATCAAATGAGTTCGAGAGGAGACCGTTGGCCTTTACTTGCGCCGTCGGATGGGAGTATATTTGAGATATCCATGAAAGCATATGATCCCCCAGGCCAATGTGTCTTAAAACTGTAAACATAAATCGCCAATTTACTCGGTCAAATGCTTTCTCAGCATCTGTGCTAAGGAATATTTTAGGAATAGACTTTTTGGAAGCAGTTTATATCAGGTTCAATACTTTCGTAGTATTATCCCTGGCTTCTCTCGTTAGTACAAAGCCAACTTGGTCTAAATGATCGTTTTGCAAGGATTTTGGTAAAGATCTTTAGGTCTGTATTGAGAAGCGAAATAGGACGAAAACTACCGCAGACCGTTTGATCTTTACCTTCTTTAGGTACTAGGGAAACATATGCTTTCAGGGTGTCTCGGTGTAGCAGGGGCCGTAGAGCCCAAACCAACTAAGTCTACCATCCGAGGTCCCAGTGTCGGGAGGAAAGTATTATAATATTGTATCGTGAAGCCGTCAGGGCCTGGGGCTTTATCCTGTTTAAAAGAATTGACCACTATACCTAATATATACCTCTAACGATATAGGGGCCTCTAATTCTGCCCGTACTTCTGCTGGTAGAAGTGGAATCCGAGATGTCCTAACATATTCTTCCATTTGAAATTCAGGGACATGTTGGTCTGGTAAATTATATAACGAAGCGAAAAAATATTAAATTCCTGAGCTATATGTCTAGGGAGCGTCGCTTTCTGCCCCACTGCTGATGTTATAATAGAGATATAGGATGCTTTCTGTTGATCTCTCACTTTCCTCACAAGAATCTTCCCGCATTTATTCCCTGCTACGTATGAAAAATGCCGACATTTTTGTAGGTCAGCTTTGACTTTATAGTACAGTAAGTCTGTTACTTGTTTTCGTGTTAAAAACAATTCTTGCTCAACCCCTAGGTCTCGTCCCCGTTTATGCAGTCTCTCCAGATCCTGGATTTTAAAAAAAAGTGAATTAAGGGTCTCACATCGGGCTCTCTTAATACGTGCTCCATGTTTTATCAAAATGCCCCTGATGACGGCCTTGTGTGTCTCCCATACAATTCCCAGATCGCAATCTGGTGTTATATTCGAATCAAAGAAGGCCCTCAACTCCCTAGTTACTTCCTCCACCACCTGCGGAGTCTGTAATAGGCTCTCGTTTAATCTCCAAAGGCGTGTACTTGAATGTGTGGTGTCTGAGAGAGCATATGTCAAAATAATAGCGGCATGATCAGAAAATGTGATTGATGTAATTTCACTTTCTTTGACTGCATGTGGGATCAAAAAAAAATCAATCCGCGAATAAATACCATGCAGTATCGAAAAAAAAGTGTAATCTCTTTCCCGGGGGTGCTGCAGTCGCCACACTTCCACCAGCTGGAAGTCGTGTAGTGACTGCATAACCCGGCGACAGACGCTATGGGAAACTGATGAGCTCCCCATTGATGTATCTAATGCAGGAGTTAATGGGATATTAAAGTCTCCACCCACAATCAGCAATCCTTCCACAAAGGAATCTAATTTATTTAAGGTTCGTTTAATAAAATAATCCTGCTTATCATTTGGGCCATAAACTGTGGCCAAAGTGATTGCCACGTCTCCTACTTTGCCCTTCACAAACAAAAATCTACCATAAATATCCTGCAGCGTTTTATGATGAGTCCATGGTACTCTAGCTGACACCAATATCGAAACCCCCTTAGATTTTGCACTTACATTGGTAGAATGGTACATTACCGGGTAATCTCTGTTCTTAAATATAGGAAATTTACTGTCCCTGAAATTGGTTTCTTGTATAAATGCAATGTCTATTTTTTTGCGTTTAAGGTCTGTCAATATAACTCTGCGCTTTTCGGGAACGTTAAGTCTCTTAACATTATGAGAAAGTACCTTCAATGTCTCCATAATACAAGGAAAGGCTGTTGTATTACGTATCGATGGAAACTATTTACTTTGCTATCAATATCTGCAGGTAATTTTTGGGCAATTTTCGTCTTCTGCCTCAGCACCATATTTTGCCTTCCTGTGAATCTATTACACCAAGATACAGTGGCTTTAAATCTGTTGCTGTGATCTGGGTTCAATTTGGCCCACTGAAGTGCAAACATACAGTAAGTATTTTATTTAATCTCCACTACATAACCATTTTGGTGATGCTCGTTAACCATATCTGCTACATGTTTTTCGAGTTCTGGCCAATGTGGGGTGCCTCTTCTTAATGCACACTTACCCCTTGGCATACTCTTAAATGCTTTTTCATTTGCTTTCCAGTCACGAACCATCTTTTCTGTTACTCCATATTGTCTTGCAGCAGCGCAGTTATTATGTTCCATGGCAAAGTTTACAACTTTAAGTTTGAAACTGGCTTCATATTTCTTTCTTCTTGCTGGTGGTGGAGCCATGATAGGGTTTTGACTGTTGGACATGTTTGTATACTGTACTGGTGCTATAATGGCTGCTTGTAAGCCTGCTTTGATTGGCTCTCCCTGCCTGCCCGCCCTCCCTGTCTCAGAGACTATGGTATGCCCGGGGTATGGAAAAAAGAGAGAGAGCAGCAATGTGACCAGAAAAACACGCCTCTTTCACCTGTCTGGCCCGCGCTTGTATCCCATTACAGTACCTTCTTCTCTGCCTTTCAGATCTCGCACATGCGCGCCTATACTGCAGGACTCAGGAGCGAGACGCAGAGAAGAAGGTACGGTAAAACGGGCGGGTCAGACGGGTGAAAGAGGCATGTTTTTCTGTCACATCTGGTCACATCGCCGCTCTCTCTCTCTCTCTTTTTTCCATACCCCGGGCATACCGTGGCCGTTTTGAAGCCCCAACCGCATATTCTCCAGTTTCAGCATCCGCCATATAAGACCACACCTGGCGTATAAGATGACCCCCGACTTTTGAGAAGATTTTCCTGGGTTAAAAAGTCGTCTTAAACGTCTTGAAAATATGGTATTTTTTATAATTACCATTCTTTGTATGTTCTACAATCAAAGTGCCTTAAAAGTCCCAACAACCAGGGGAATTGTTTTTCTTGTAAACTTAGTCTTTAAAAGTATAGGCACCAGGACTGTCACTCTGATGCTAGCTTCATTAGTTAGGTAGTCACTGACCAGGAATATGCATGCAGCCAGTGAACGTCCTTCTGTTTGCTTGACCTAGGCCAGTGATAACTTAGGAAGTAAAGTCAGTTTCAAGATGACAGCCCGAGAGCCCACACATTTAAAACCAAACTAGCAATGGCTGTTTCCATATATCATGTCTCCACTGGTTAACTCCAAATGAAGCCAGTGTACCTATAGACAAATATTATTGCTGCATAAATAGGAAAACAATGTTTACACAATTTTTAGATTTTTTTTTCTGCCATTTGGTTTACAGCTGAAAAACTGTTGCTTGTTGAGGCCTGATATTGCTTTTACATTTGTTTGGATGTACTGTAGTCAGTATAGTTTTATAGTTTTATTGAAAGTGCTATATATATTTATCTTGTCCAGTGTACAATGTGTTTAGTGATTTTTTTCTGTGTTTTTTTACACCTGTCAAAATGTCAGTATTCTAAAAAAAAAAAACATCAAATGTGTGTGACCCTAAATGCCATTCTATCTTTGCTGACCACCTTAAAGTGTCAATGTAATTAAGCAATATGTCCAGATTTCTGGAACACAGTCAGGACAAACAAGCATGAGGTAATGTCTGCGGCAAGAGAACAAATATTTATCTGCCAAACAGATTGGATGCAATTTGAAAGTTAGCCAAACATGGGTGGAGACCAAGAGTTCAGCATTCAGCTTATTTTATTTAGAAGTGGAAATGGTTTCATGGATATAACCAGAATATTTACTGCTAAGATCTAGGGACGTATTTTTTATTAAGTGAAACAAGTTCCTTTTCGAAATCACTTCATGGTTAAAGATAGCAAGTACACAGGCTATAATGGGGTTGATTTACTAAAGGCAAATAGGCTGTTCACTTAGCAAAGTCAATTTTCACTGCAAGGGATTTTCCTCTTATCTTTGTGATGAGGTAAAGCTCTGTTGACTTCAATCATCCAATCATGTTCAAGCTAAAATACTGTTTTAATTTCCCTTGCTTGTGTTTTTATGCTTTGCATAGTGAATTTTTACCACATTCCCTAAGCTGAGAAAAGAAAAATGTGTCTAAAAACTTGTATTTAAACAATATTTTTAAAATAGATTTAGATTTCGATAGATTTTAGACTGTAACTCTATTAATCTGAACATTAAATGTATTTTTGTTTCAGATCAAGAAAAATGAATACTTTTCGATCATGAACTTTTTTTTATAATAAGAAAGAAAAAGTCTTGTCTTCAACTCACTTTATTTGACTTCAGGAAAGTAATTTTTACACAATGTAAGTAACCAGCACTAAATGGAAGAAAACCATATCCCCGAGCCTGTTTTGTCGATTGTCTAGGAACTATTCAAATGAAGATGATTATCTTCATCAAAGTGAGATTCTAAAGAAAAGGGTTTTAACCTCACAAGAATAGATAAGACCGAACTGGAATAAAACCAAACAAATTTACAACAGGAACATACAATAAAAAAAATACAAAAGAAAGAGACATCAGTCAGGAAATACACATTTGTCACACTGTTTCATAGCAAATATAGATGCTCAAATGAGATGACAAATAACCCTAAACTGAAATAGGTGCTTTACTATAAAGCCAACTATGATTTATAGAGCGTCAAAATGTGTCCAAAATTGAATAGCCTCCAGTCACATACAAGGAGAAAAGAAGATGTTAAGGACCTCATTCACACAGGCGCTGAGGCCCATAGACCATGGGCTGTCTGTTTATGTGGCTTGTGTCAGAAGGTGCTGCTTTTAGGCAGCCCATGTAGGGGAATAGGGACATGGATTGTAATTTTACAGGTATGCTTGGAAGGGTGAGCAGCCTAAACACAGACAGTGCGCATTCAGGGCCACTCTCACTCTTCTGCATCTTAACAGCAGTCTGTGCAGCTACTGCATCCCCTGTCATGGACTGCCTGCATGCAGCACCTGGTGGCTCAAGCTGTATAAACAGACTTCCCATTGACAGTTCACAATCATCAGTACTTATTTAAATGAGGCCTAATAGTCGTCAGGGAAATAAACTAATTTCTTGTGTGAAAGGGGTACTAAGCCCTGGGGAAATTCCCTTGAAAAATGCAACTTCACTTGCAAAGTAAACAGTCTATTTGATTTAGTAAATCAACACCAATGCCTCAAGATTGATGGTCAGAGGAAGTAAAAAAAATATAAACTCACTGTAATCAGTTGGAGGAGCAATAGTACCCCATCATTGGTATTAGTTGGAAAAATAGAGATCCATCTTTGGTATGAATTGTCCACCTCTGTTCTGTTTAATTAATTGATTTAAATAACAGTCTGCACAAATATGTAAACCACTGATGGTGGCTATCACGGTATGACTTACAGTACATCCACTATTAAGTAATATGTGAGGAAGTGGATATTATGGTTAATCTCTTAACTCCAGCTAATTCTAGCCTTGCTATCATTTTAAATAGTGCAGCCACTGTCAGCGCTGTATACAGTGCTGTGTTTCGGCAGTGATAAGGGACTTCCCATCTGCTGCTGGAACAAAATCAAGTCAGGCTGAGCACTGCTAAGCCATTCACAGGAAGCCTTGTGTTTTATCAATGAATCTTCTGATTGGCTGAGGAGTAGAGATGGGCAGATGACATCACAATCTCCACTTCAGCCAATTAGAACCAATCCGATTTTGTTCCAGCAATAAACAGGAAGTCTCTGTACTGCTATAGAACACAGTTGATGCTACATGCTGTGGCGTTTTAACAGCACTGACAGCAGCTGCAGTGTAAAAATATAAAAAAATAAACATACATACCTACCTGCTGCAGCATCAGTCCAGTGCTGCTAAGCCCGAGAACTGAGTAATTACATGATCGCTGATTGCTGATCGCTCAGTTCTTGAGTCTGCTCTGCTCTTTTCCTCCAGCTCTCTGGAGTGCTAGGCAGGAGAGAGAGTGGGAGCAGCTGGCTCAGGCTCCCAGCAAAGCTGAGCCAGCTGAATGTAAGGCACCTGGGTGGATCCTGACATTATTGTCTGGATACATTTAGAGTCTTGAATGGCTGTATGACGTCAGCTGACACTGAGTGGGACAGAGCAGCACAAGTAAGTGCACTTCTGTGACACACATTAGAAGTATGGCCAAGAGAGCTTTGACCATACTTCTCTTTTAAGGAATTGAGCCTATGATAGTCACCTTTCCAGCAGTTTTTATACATTCATACTCATCTTGCCAGCATCCTTCACCTTAGTCAGCCATTAAAGGTTGTAGGGAGAGGTGATGTCCGTCATGTGACCTTTTGTGGTCCTACTGCTGGACAAGAGCACTGTCAAAGGGAAGAGGTCACATTCAAATAGTCCTCTTTACAAAACTAGCTAGCTATGCAATACTATCTCTGGCGCTTTCCTCCACAGACTCGCCTGAACACAGATTCAGCTCTAGACCTTCTCCAGGTAGAATGATTCCCAATGTTTTTCAACACACTTCCTGTGGGCCCAGAGAGTCAAGACTCTGGCACCTGCATTGGACACACAGAATAATGAGGAGCTGCATTTACAATCCACTTGTCACCGGAGGAAGAAAAGGGTGTAGGGTATTTGGGAAATCACTGGACCATACCATAGACATGTGAATAAAAGGTACAGTACATAAATGTGGTGGCAAGATATACCTTAAAAATCACTGATGACTTTATATTGATTATAAGATAGCTTCTGAAGCTAACCGTTGCTTATACTTCTCTTTATGTTTAATGCACGCATGAGTGTCACAACCCATGACCACATAAGATCAGTGCTAAGTCTTGGGCCACTGGAGCATAAAAGGGAACTTATAAAATTTAGAAATAGTGGAAATCCAGAAGTCTCCTAAAATGATCACTGCCAGCCTTAACATTTGATTATCATCACCAACATTTGACCAATGTCCAAACATTGCTGTGCTTGCACCTTTTCTGATATAAATACTCATATCAATCATCCAATAAATTCCACTAGACAGTTCCAGCATACATTTGGTGTCTGATCCCTTATACTGCAGTATGTGCCTTTTAATTAGGCCTCACTGACTATTACTAACTAGGGACAAGTAGTTGTACATGTACTTCCAAAGAAATCCACAACAATATGTATGGTTTAATTGGAGAGAGGTGGCAAACTGGGCAAAGTTGTATTGTCAAAGAAAGAGCAGAATAAAATGTTCTATATTTTAAAGTTACTACACTATGGAGCGTTTTGCTCAACTCTTTCTTTGATCCTTTTTCACTGTTTTCATTAGAGCTCCCACTCTTCTATATCTGAGCTTGCTACAATGCCTATTCGTAGTTGCAGCTAATTTCTGTTTGTCTAGCTAAAGGACTATCACTACCTTACATTTTGTTATAGTGTATGTGTTATAGATATATATGAGTATAATGATTTTTTTAATAATTTCATTTTTTTTATGTTATTTTATCATATTGTCCTCTTTTGCCCTGAAATTTGCCTGAGTAAGGTATACTATTTGTTAAATAGATAATTTATTTTCCTAAAAAGATTATGCTTTTAATGTAAATATTTTTGAATGTTAAAATTGTCAACATACTTTATTTGCATTCTTTTGGTAGTGTTTTTAAGACATAGTAGGATCACCCCAGCGTTATTAAAAAGCATCCCCTATGCACAATATGTCCGGTTGCGCAGAAATTGCACATATATAGAGGATTTCAAAAAACAAGCTAACCTACTTTGAGGCAGATTGCTATGGAGAGGATATAGTAAAACCATACTGCGTAAAGCCAATAATAGAGTGCTTCAGCAAGATAGAACTACTTTACTCTTTAAATCGAATAGTCGAAGTACTAATTCACAAACCGTGAAGTACATTACCAAGTTTTCATCCCAACATTATCAGCTTAGAGAGATCCTTTCTAAACAGTGGCATATCCTGTTACCGGACACTACTATGGCTAAGTATATTAGCACCCGTCTGGAGATTGTCTTTCGTAAAGCCTCTTCCATTCGAGATAAAGTTGTATCTTCTCATTAGGACTCTATTAGAACCAAAAACGTGCAGAGGTATGGTATTTATAGATGTAACAACTGCGATTTCTGCCCATGGGTAAATTAAGGTCAACGTTTCCTGCTGCCTAATGGGGAAACGTTTCAACCCCATTTTTTTGCTAACTGTACGACTCAGGGAGTCGTATATCTTATGTCTTGCCAGTGTGGGGCTTTCTACATTGGCAAGACAATAAGAATGCTAAGACAGAGGATTAACGATCACACGTACTATTCTGGAGGAGGGAAAATGATTACACCGATCAGCCGCCATCTCAATCTGTATCACAGATTTGATACTTCTTGTATCTCTTTTATTGTCCTAGAGGTAGTGCCGCCCAATCCCAGGGGAGGTAATTGGGACAAAAAAATCCTGCAAAAAGAAGTTCTATGGAAGAGAGCTTAAATGCCACATTACCACCTGGCTTAAATGAAATTATTTCTTATAAATAAACCCTTTCTATGATATGGATAACAAGCGCAGTCCTCCCATGGCATATAAACATAATTGGGATCTATTTTCATCTTAACTAAAATGAGCTCCTCTCTCTAAATACAATATCGGCCATAAAATTGTAATTCTGATCTTCCAGCTTATTTTGACACTCCCATCTCAAGACTTTATGCCCCCTCTAAACCAGTCCGCAAGAGTCTGGTAGGACGGTTCCTTGACCCATGGTATATGGTTATGTGTCTTATAGGTGCTAAAACAGATGTCTAACCTCTTTGCATGAATCCTTTCTAGATGCATTGTCTGGGGAAATAAATGATGAAGCATAATAGAGAGTTCCTAAGAACATATTGTTTTATTATTAAGATCTGGATATGCTTTGTATAATTTTATTTGATCTGTGTATATTTTTTCATTACTTCAGCGGTTGGTGAAACTATGTCCATGCTCTGTTTACAGGGAGGTGCGGCTGGAAGCGCCGCTACTGCCCCTGTATGCCCCTGTATGCCCCTGGTCTGGCTGACTGTGTACCCTGTGGTGTTTTCACCTCCGGTGTCACGCCGCCCATTTCCGGGGGTTGGTACGCTGGTATTGTTGTGTGGGAGGTTCTTTCCTCCCCCTTCTTATTATGCATCCCCTGTGGTTCAGTGGGCGGCGCTGTCTGCAGTGGTGTGTGGGAGAGATCTCCACCTTCCAGACGCGTCCCTCTGATTACTCCCCCAGCGGCTGTGTTGCTAGCCCATGCGCGGCTTACTGGAGGAAAGGAGGGGTGTTACCATGCCGAGCTGAGTGATGTCAGACGACTTATCGGCGCCGCCAGTCACTCAGTTGGGGGATGTTTAAACCAGACCGACATAGCTGTCAGTCTGGCTACCAGAGCTGGTAGCCAGACCGCCCCAGTGTGAGGACCGGAACTTCTGCTCCCTAGGGGAGGATTATCCTGATCCAGTATACAAGTTGTCCATTCTTGCCCCACTTGAACCTTCCAGTGTTACTATTTTGCAACCTATACGTTGCTCCTGTTTCCATATTGGACCTTGGTAAGGATATAAACTTCTTTATGGCCCACTGGCTTATCATTTTGTTATCATACTATTATTATATATGCAGAAATCCATTTGCATGTCAGTGGATTATCCATTTACATGTAAATTCTGTACAAATAGGTCTGAAGATTGTTTTCACCTTAAATATACCCCCACCTCCATCTGGTTTGAGCTTTGACATTTGCTGATCCGCAGCTGTAGCTTAATATATGATTTTTTTTGGATTGTCCAATGTATTTTTCAATGCTTGATTCATTATTGGTAAGGTGTTATATAGAGTTGTGTACATACACAACATGTATACGGCTTTTGCCGTACACCTGTGTGTACTATTAGAGCATTGTTTTTATTGAAATTGGGCTGGTTTGTATGATTTCTCATGCATGTACCCTCTCTCTCTTAGACTCTTTGACTAATATATATAACGATACTCTCCAGAAGAAGCACGATAGATGTAGAGAACATTATCGTTTATAAGTGAATCCACCGCCACCGTTGGAAATATACCATCAAACCTTTCACCTTATGGTTCTAATATTAGAACATATGGTTTCTGATTCTGTTTATTATGTTGTATGGCGTGGTATGGGGGGGTTCATCTATGGTCATCCATAATTTTGAGTCATTACTGTTGCAGTACATTTTTTATAACAATGCTTTTAGTATATGTGTTTCTAAAACACTTTTAATATTTTTTGAATAAAAATTACAGTTTTTTACGACTTTGTGTCATGATGTTGTGCCAATAAAGTCCACTCTGTGAATGCTATTCTAATTTCCTATATATATATATATATATATATATATATATTAGGACGAGGCATTGATTTACCTCAGTGTCCATAGTGCCATCCTATGGTGACACTCATAATTCTAAAATGTGCTGAAGATTTTAGTCAACTAAAATACAACTAAAACTAAAACAATTTAGATGACTAAAATACGACTAAAGCTAAAATGGCAATTTAATCAAAAGATTTTGATTAAAACTAAGGCTCCTTTCACACTTGTGCAACTTGTCCTGCGACTTGGGACTGCAAATTCTCATGACAAGTCGTACTCCATGATTTTCAATGAGTACCGTTCATATCTGTGTGACTTCAAGTTGCAGCAACTTCAAAGTAGTACACTACTTTGGTCTGACTTTGAAGCATTTTGAGGTCCATAGACCTCAAGATTGCACAGGCATTGTTTTAAATCCAGTCGAAATCGTGGCAAAAAACTTTTAGGTCGCACAAGTGTAAAAGGGGCCTCAATCTCAATTTACCACTAAATTAACACTGCTGGTGTGCATTTTGACTTCTCATTGTTTTAAAAAAATTGATCGCTCCAAATCTACAACAATCAAAGGAACTTTTTCATAAAAACATTACCACCAGTGAAACGAATAGAAATGTTAACGTGGCTTTATATTTGGCCAAATCAATACGACCAATTCTCTATTATAAAGTTCTCTTTCATAAAGATTTTCTTGACAATTTTCCTTTACCTACTTTTTCTTGTTTTCGTTGCTTAGTTTTTGATAATTTACCTTCTGTAACTGTCACACTTGCATTGTTGCTGAATAAGATTTGATAGTGTTCCGGAAGAAAGGGTAGTTGGCCTGCTTTCCTCACATCTTTTTCCTAATTTTAGATTTTCACCTTTAGGTTTGATTCCTAAAAGGACCAAATTCTTTTAATTTAATATACCATGTCACACCCAAGAAGTTAATAAATAATATAATAGTGTTGCGCAAATAAAAATCTATATAAATGTGTAAAAAAGAATAAGTATTGAAATATATAAAAAAAAGTGTGTATATAAATATCAGCCCTCAAGCAAAGAATCCTGAATGTAAAAACGTATAACAATATATCATTAATAAAATCCAATGCTAAAAGGCCAAAAAGTGCAAAGTACAAAGCATATAGTGAATACTGCAACAAGTCCCAGTGATAAAAATATATATATCAATCCATGCAATATGTAAAAAATCAAATAGATGATGAGTTATTGCAACAAATCCAAGTGATAAAAATATATAAATCAATCCATGCTATATTTAAAAATCAAATGATGATAAGTTATCCAAAAAAAGATCTTTGGTGATGATCAGTGCAGAGTGGTATAAAAGAGTCTTCTATAAGTGCTCAGGCCACCTGGATGTGGCAGTGTTTCCCAAACAAAGTGAGTGACCGAGGTGTCACAGCTCAATCTTAACCGTGCACCCCCTTGTGATTGGGCGCTCACCTTAAAATTGATTCAGTTAGGCTCAAATGCAGGGTATCCTATGGTTGACACTCCCGGGTGATCACATCCCAATATCAGCACATCTCAACGTAACAGCCAGCATATCATGTAAATAAAAAGCTTACAATAGTGCTTATACCTTTAAAAACTTTTAATTCTTGTAAAAACATAAGGTAATGCACTCACATGTGTTGGTGCATCCATGCACCTTTAAACCGCCATACAAAATAGGTTTAACAACCTTCAGAATACCATGGTGGTATAGTGGGAGACGCCGCAGCTGTGTCCTTTCCGCTGTGTAAATTCAGCCTGACAGCCTGACAGTTTTTCCCCAAATGATAATATTGACCCAGTGCTCTGTTTGGTTTCTTATTCTTCATTTGATGATGCTTTGGTCAAGATTTGTTGTCTGGGTAGATCTGCGGTGTTTAGGATATTACCATTTCATCCTCATGCATTCGATTCTTTAGCTTTTTGTTTTCAAGGAAAATAAAATATTTTGATAAACACTTGACCATAGGACGTTCCTTGTTGTGTCATTATTGTTTCTTTATTCAAGATGTATTCTTCTTTTTTAGAATGGGTCATTCGTTTCCAGACAGGTTCTGATGATCTAGTTCCTTACTGAGACAATTTCCTTTTTTTTTTTTTGGTGCAGCTGATTCTGTTGATTGCTTGTTTTGTCTATTGAACTCCAAATAATTACAGTAGTCATCATTTTGGAATTGCTTTGGCTCATCAAAAATTTGTGTGAGTAATGACTTGCCTGGATTTATTAGCTTTCACTTTTGATACTGATGGAATTAAATTTTACATGCGGTCTGAAAAGAAAAACTTGGGCTCCTATGTTCTTACTAAATAAAAGGTTATTTTAAAAACAATTCAAACTTCATGAAGTTTATTGGCATTCACTTCCAGAATCATTCCTAAGGGCAGGGTATTTTCAAGCTTTAATATCCGTAGGTCTACTTCTGGCTTGAAATCCCAACATCATGTTTGTTGGTATGGGAAGAAAGGTTTTAAAGGGTTTGATTTGGATCAGTCTTTGTCCCTACCATTTTTAACCTGACCTACCCCTAATATTATAGTCTTTCATTTGTCTGGTAATTAATTTGGCTGTTGGAAAACCTTAGCTAATATTTATGAAATTAAATTTGATTTAGTTCATCTCCATTTGATATTGCCCAGTGCTGTACTGGTTAATTTCTTGATTAAAGCTGTTACTGGTACCTGAGTTTTAAACACTTTGAAAAAAGATGAAAGCGTATTATTAGGGCAATTGCCACATTTATGCCATTGATCAATGGATTTTCCTATCATTCTGTTGATCTAGAAGGGAGGCTGCCAGGTTTTTGCAGGTCAGATAAAGTATATCTGAAATTCATTTGGATATTTTTACCTCGGAGTTGCAAAATTGCATTGAATATGCTGCTGTTTGGTTGGGGTACCAGGCTCATGGATGTTGAGCTTGGCATGTGGGACTTATATATTGTTACTTTTTTTGTTAACTCAAGCTGTATTGGCTGAGTTATATTCTTTGATCTAGAATTTGGTTTTATTATAAGTTAATATTTGAGAATGTTTACATAACATTACTAAAATGATATTAGTTCATTATTATTTTATTTATTATTCACCAAAAATAAAGGGGCACAGCCGTTTCAATCCAAAAGTTCTATTGTGTTTTATTATTATTTTATTTTTAGGGTTCTATCCGCAGTCCCATTAATCTTCCAATGGAATCATTTATTTCTGTGAAAAATGTCTAAGTTGGGAATTCTCCTCACATCATCAAAAATAAAAACTTGGGAAAAACAGGACACAGACAGCAAAAAAATAAAGTGACCTTTTACTTTTTTATCTAAAACAAACAAACAAACAAACAAACAAGCAAACAAAAATATTGGCTACACATACCCTTTAGTGCCGGTTCACACTAGGGCGACCTGTGAGGCGACCTGGTCGCCTCACAGGTCGCCGCAGGTCGCCTCCCATAGGGAAGCTGCGGACCCATTCTAATAGGAGTGACACAAGTCGCTCCGACCTAGAAAAAGGGTCCGGAGCTTCTTTGGGGCGACCCGGAGGCGACCGCCATAGACTTCAATGTTATGAAGTCCGTGTCGGCCGCTCCGAGGTCGCGGTGCGAAGTAGCGTCGCTGCAATGTGAACCGGCGCTTAATCTAACTGAATAGAATGGAAACAACAAGTGTCACTTTATCTGTAGTATGTAATACATGCAGCAAGTACAGGCACCTTTTAGTTGGAATTATACCACGAGGCAATGCAAAACCTCTACTGCAGGTCTACAATTGCTATTTTTACCACATACCATAATAATGATTGTATTTAATTACTGAATCTTGTTTTTTTATGTTTCTGGATTCCTAATCATTTTGTTGCAGTTTAGCACATCTACTGACCACCTAACTGCATCACTAGGGCCCCTTGACATTTTTGCGCCAACATGTTGTCTATGCACATTGGGGTGCATTGCCATTCATTTTCAGTAGTACTACAATTGGCATACATGGGCAAAATAAACACACTTGCCTCTCAGCACATCACAACTTATATATCAAAGAACATATGTTGCTTTGCAGTGCATGGGGAAAAAAGTAGAGAGGTACTTTTTTGGCCATCAATGCACATTGTGGGCCCACTAAAAATGAATGGGCATGCTCAATGAAAAACACATCAATATACGCATAATTGTAAAGTGGGCCCCTTAAGCATTTCTGATTTTCTTGTAGTTTTGTATAGTGCTCTATACAGGATATGAATATGTGCTCACCCAAACAAATATCATGCATATTTGCTGACTTCCATCTGCGTATGAGTCACCTCTCACCAAACCAAAGAATAATGCACAGGCAATCTTTCTCCATTCAGGCTATAATGTTAATCTACATAATTATGCATAACTATTTGTATTTTTAAAGTAGGCCCAGCATGAAAGCACTTTCCGAAGTTGTTTGAAAACACATTATTTACTTTTGACATTACAATCATTAAAAGCCTTTTCATTGGTTCCTGTTAAGAACACACAATGAATTTAACCCTTTTACTTTCAGCAGAGGCACAATTTGTGTGTTCTTTTTTTTTACATTTTTATAGGCAATGGTTTACATATATTACATGGCGAAATATTAGGATTATTAAAATGTACTTTAAGAAAATTTCAGTACTGTAATTTCAAAGTGTTGTGTTCTCATATATAGATGATAGCACTGACTCTATCACAATATGTGCAGCTTTATTCGCTAACATCTTATCCCTTGTTGGTGTCTGAGGAACAACTGTTTTTATTTCCTAAAGCTAACTGGTAATGGATTAGGGCTAATACATTTTAAATTACTTTAAGTTAATAGGGTTTGTTGTTCACTTTTTACAGGAATAGATAACCAGTAGGGGCAGTTCTTGGTCCTATCCTACGTATATGCTATATTATAAACAAGTTAGTGAGGGCATTTGATATTATTAACCACATGACGACCACCCGCTGCAGTTTTAATGCGGCAGGCAGCCGCTCCTGGGCAAAGCGACGTAGTACTACATCGCTCGCTCAGGAGACTCTAGGGGGCAAGCGCTCCGATGGCCGCCGGCCACTCACAATCTCCCGCAGCAGAGGGAGAAAGACAGATGGCTGATATAAACACAGCCGTCTGTCATTCTCACTGAAGTATTCATAGAGACTATGTGATCCTGCTGTATAGGATCGCATGTCTCTTGGATTACTTCACAAGCCCCCCCCCCTGACAGTTAGAATCACACCCCTAGGGACACACTTAACCCCTTGATCACCAGTAATGTTAACCCCTTCCCTGCCAGTGTCATTTTTACAGTAACAGTGCATATTTTTAGCACTGATTCCCGTAGTAAGTAAATGCAATAACTTTTGCGCACACCAATCAAAATACGCTTATTGAGATTTTTTTTACCAAAAATATGTAGCAGAAAACCAATTGGCCTAAGATGTTAAAACATTTAGATTTTTACATTTTTTTTGAGAATTTCATATAAAAAAATGTTATTATAATGTTAAAATATTTTTATTTTTTCAAAATTGTCGCTCTTTTTTTGTTTATAGCGCAAAAAATAAAAATCGCACAGGTGATCAAATACCACCAAAAGAAAGCTCTGTCTGTGGGAAAAAAAGAACATCAATTTAGTTTGGGTATAGCGTTGCACAACTGCGCAATTGTCCGTTAAAGTCACGCAGTGCCGAATCGCAAAATAGGGCCTGGTCATTGAGCAGCCAAATCCTTCGGGGCTAAAGTGGTTAAGGATTAATAATTAATGATCGTACCTAAATATATTCTATTGTTTTCCTAATAATGTGTTTTGATTCGAAAGTTATGATTATTTAACAGTATGTTAACACAAGGAGGTGCATGATATTGTCTCAGAAGTGCAAGACAGAAGAGTAACTACACATCCCATAGTCCATTTTCCCTTGTTCCTCTTGAGAGTGAGGAAGAGAGGGTGGCTACACTCCTATTCACTGTGGGACCATGGAAAACAAACAATGCCATCCTCAAACAGAAAGCTGGATCACAGCAACAACAAAACAGAGGAATACATACTTCAATATAAAATATTTTTTTAATCAGAATTTAGTATCACTTTAACCCAAGAACAATTAGCTACGAGTTTCTGCTGCTAACTGCTATTACCAATAAATAAGTATACAGTATGTATATGCTCTTTGTATCACCCCCATCCTCTATAAATACCTTTATGCTTTAAGATCTACAGTGTATGTCATACAGAATAGAGGTATGCTCTCTAGATTCACTGAAGAATAGGAAAATAGCAGTGAGTGCTTAAAACTCATCCCTCATTCCATCAGCTTTCAAGTTGCACCCAGCCCTGCAGAGCTGCTCATTTGTATACTTTTCGCTTTGCAGTTTTCCTCTAAACTTTAAAAAACATTTTTTAAACTAATTCTCTCTAATAACTTTTATATATAGCAAAACACATTGGGGCAGATATTACAAATGGGTCTTCTTTTAAAAAGTGAAAAATGGCTGAAGATGCAACTGAAACTAAATAGTAAAAAGGTTGATATGGTTTAGCTTCAGAGATGGAGCTTTTTCAAATGTAAGAAAAGTCAAGCCCCAGCTGACAGAGTGGTCTGGGACACTCCAGGTGCAGGAAATTAGGTGTTTAGCATAGTAAGGGTAACAACACCCATCTTGTGATGCCTGCTTTAAGGAAAGACTCTCTGCCATTGGCTGAGAGCACTGATTGGGAGCCGACTGGCAGACCTTTTTTGGTCATGCCTCTTAGAAAAAATCTGTCTTTTGTTGGACCGACTGCAGTACACACAGGCCAAATGTTGGCCATTTTTTTTTGAACTGGCTGATGCCGTCCAATATTCAGCCCATGTGTACTAGGCTTAAGTGTGTATGCTATCTGGTCAGTTGTTAGTAAACTGTACTCATTGTAGTAGGATCAATCAACACAGGGGGGGGGGGGGGGGGTTTAATCTATGTGTTTCCTGTATAATATATTAACCGGCAGATAGATCACATAGTCCTGTTAACATCAACTCTTCCTCCACTATTGTGAGTACAGTATGCTTACTAGAAAGTGCCCAGACCACAGAGATGATTGCTCAGATAAAAACTGAGTTCTGGCTGTGGCCAATCCCCATGCTAAATTCACATTACTTATGAAGAATGCCAACAGTAATGCCATGGTAGTTTCACAATTATTGGTCTCAAAGTACTTCAGCTGTTTTTTAAGTACTCCAAAATGTTTTCCAAAAAAAATTTTGTTTTCTGGTTATTAGTTAGAAATCCTTAAGACATATTTCATGTATATGCGACTTCCTTTAGTATAAACAACTTAAAGAATAATAATACTGCATTTTGTGCATTAATGTGGTTTAGATAAATAGCCTGATTGCTGTATAATAGAAATGACCTGGTCTGTTTTCTTTGTGCCAATGACACTATAAGTATGTTGTGCAATCAACATGTCTCTATGTTATTTTTCAGATTTTATAATATAATTAACTTACTCCTATTCAAGTCATATTATTCAAACTTTGTATTTGGAATATGGTTACTGTCAATGTTGACCAGTAGAGTTACAAACCTGCGTGTTCATGAACCACAACAGGTATGTAGTGCCTCCACATAACATACAAAGCATGTTTGTTATAAGTCAGTGACTCATTAATTGGAAAAATAAGGATGAGGGTAATACCTTTGGTGCAAGTATATTTAACATCAACTATGGCAATGGCAGTTCCTACATTTATGTTTTTAAATGTTTTTTTAAACCCGTTGTAGGGATTAAGGATACACCCCTGCTTTTTTTCAATATGATGCCCTAAATTGTATACAAGGGCCTACCTACATGGCCATCAGTACTTCAGATTGAAATCCAACCATTCCTGCTCTGCAACACAGGACCCGACATTCTATTTTTGTTAATCAGCATACAGTGCATCCGGAAAGTATTTACAGCGCTTCACTTTTTCCACATTTTGTCATGTTGCAGCCTTATTCCAAAATTGAATAAATTCATTTTTTCCTCAAAATTCTACAAACAATACCCCATAATGACAATATGAAAGAGGTTTGTTTGAAATCTTTGCAAATTTATTAAAAATAAAAACGAAAAAATCATGTGTGCATAAGTATTCACAGCCTTTACCATGACACTCAAAATTGAGCTCAGGTGCATCACTCCAGCCCCATTAACCGCTTGCCGACTGCTCACAGTATATTTACTGCGGCAGTCAGCCCCTCACAGGCAGAGTGACGTAGGTCTACGTCGCTCGCCTGTGAGGCTCTGGGGAGCGAGCGCGCGCCCGCGGAGGCGCGCTCCCGCGCGGTCACGGACCCCCCCGCGCGTGTGACCAGCGGACCCGATGTCTGCCGGTCACTCGGCAATCGGCGGGGGAGAGGGAGAATGTCAGGCAGCTTGTGTAAACAAGCCACCTGTCATTCTCCTCGCTGTAAAGACACTGATCACATGGATCTACTATGTAGATCCGTTGATCAGTGTCCTTACAGCTCAAGCCACAGCCAATCACAGTAGAAAGCACGCCCCTAGGGACACACACAGCCCCTCCCTCCCAAATAAAGTTAACCCCTTCACTACCAGTGTATTTTTACAGTAACAGTGCATATATATAGCACTGATTACTGTAGAAATGTCACTGGTAACCCCAAAAGTGTCAAAAATGTCAGTCAAGGGTCCGATCTGTCCGCCCCAATGTCGCAGTACCGCAAAAAAAATCGCAGATCACCGCCATTACACGTTAAAAAAAAAAACACCAAAAATGACAGAAATCTTTCCCTTTGTTAGTAAACGCGATAACTTTTGCGCAAACCAATCAAAATACGCTTTTTGCGATTTTTTTTACCAAACATAGGTAGCATAAAACAAATTGGCCGAAAATTTTAAAAAATTTTGATTTTTACATTTTTTTTGGGGAATTTCATATAAAAAAATGTGAAAAATATTGTTATTTTTGCAAAATGTACGCTCTTTTTTTGTTTATAGCGCAAAAAGTAAAAATTGCACGGGTGATCAAATACCACCAAAAGAAAGCTCTGTTTGTGGGAAAAAAAGGACGCCAAATTCGTTTAGATACAGCGTCGCACGACCGCGCAATTGTCTGTTAAAGTCACGCAGTGCCGAATCGCAAAATACCCCCTGGTCGTTTAGCAGGAAAATCCTCCGGGGCTTAAGTGGTTAACTTTTGGGATCCTCTACCAATCTATGTGCCTGCCTGTTTATGTATTGTACATTGTTTGTTGAATGAATAAAAACAGCCAGTATTACCTCCGACATACTATATTACTAGAAAAGGAAGATAAATGGGCCAGGGGGACTTTTAAAGGGATACTGTCATCAGGACAAATAGCAAAAAATCAAACATATATATAAAAGTAAACAAATTTTATTATACAAAACCGAAAATAAGGAAGAGAATCATTAAAAGTAATTATTATCGTGTTGACAGAACACCAATAATATTACAGCATACAGAGCAATTGAAAATAGTCATACAGTACATACAACATAAAGGCTCAGAAGAGCCAAATATCCACGGAGGGCTGGTGTAGATCACGCTGTCCACTGCAGACCTATGCCAGAGATGGTAAGACTGGTGGGTCTGGTGTGTTGGACCTGGGTGTCTATACCTAAACCCAGCCCGACATGTTTCGCGGGTGACCGCTTCCTCAGGGGCAAATAACGAGGGTATGTATATCAACAATTGCTACTACAATATTAAGAAAAAACAAAATCAGTACATATCTATTTAGAAGACATATCACATAGTAAATCTGATAATAGTAGGTCAAAACAGAGGTAAGCGCCAACTAACATATGACCCACCTGTGTAGCCGGTTCTAAAAGCAAATAGAGACCTAGGGGATCACGACTGGGACTGGTACCCCCACGGCGGACATGGGAGCAGTCCAAACCAAATAGGGGTCCAAACCAAAACGTTTGAGATGACTGTATTCTGGATAATGAAAAAATATAATCAAAATTGGATAATTGAATTACATGCTTGTGTATGTCAACTCCATGGTAGGAGGAGGACTTACCAAAATAACAGTATACTTATATACGTCCCCTGTAGTGTCTCATGACAGAGCTAGGGGGTGGCTGCTGGAGTAGCCAGGACTGGTGAATGGAAGATTGGGTCGATATCAGGACCAACAAACCCTATATCCATAGGGAAACAAAAAACGCAGTGTTGAAGTGTTTAATTAAAACCAATGCGTGAACGCAAAAGAGGAAATAGAAGGGAGGATGAACCCATTTTGGTGATTAGAGGATAACATATAAGCACCTCATGCTATAAATAAGCCAACAAACAAATACCAAAACCAAGTGCACACATCACCAAAAGTGACTAAATAAGACAAAGAAGTGAGGGCAAAATGGTTAAAAAAACGTGGCATGTAGCAGTGGTGGAAGTCAGAGAGTGGAAATGTGAAGGAGGAGTAAGAACGGCAGAAAACAAACCCAAGGGGTGAATACCAAAAGCCTGGACATCTCAAAGGGTGGTAGTGTTTGAATCCATAGGCAATGGAGAATGCAATGAGAAGAGCAAAATAGAGCTATGTGCTATACTTACCTAACACTCCTAGCAGTCCGGTATCCCGTAGCCGTGTGAGTGTCTCAATAGGGATGGCGCCTATATGAGGAACCGCTCCACCCCAAACACAGCTGGGTCGGTAATCAGCCGGCCACGTAATAGCCGTGTTCGGGGCAGACGCTCCGAATGCGCTTGTACACAGACGGCTCATCGGGATGCGCCGGATGTGACGTACTGCGCATAGCCAATGGGTGTGTCCATGGCGCCGACGCAGACAGATCACCGGATGTCCAGTAACTGTCAGCAGTGTCAGCACCCGAACACTACACCATGGCTCAGGGACACATACCAGATGTGTACCCAGACGGGCGTCACATGCCCGCCATAGGGAACACCCAGCAGGATCCTCCCACCTGTGGGTGGTGATGGAAATTGGTCCGGGTTGCTGAACAGAGGGTGACCAGGGGGGAAAAAAATGCCAGGATGGCGCTATACCTCTGTGACCATTACCAACAAGTAATTAGTAAACAAAGAAAATGCCATAAATAAGAGATAATAAATAAAATAAAAATACAAGATTTTACATGTGTACATAAGATCATATGAAGAAATATTATTACTGACAACATATGGAAAACAAAACAACATAGTTATCATAAACATTGGTTCACATGATGAAGTGTTACAGACAATTGTATAACATTCTGGGAGAAACTAGCTCCCAGGTATGGAGCCTGATAACTCCCATGTTGGGGATCAAGCTCCTAGGTATCATGGATATTGGATCGATTGAGGGGACAGGGTAGGACAGGAAAGAGGAGAAAAAGGGGGGGGGGGAAAGGGGAAAAAAGGGGGGGGGAAAGAAAAGATACAAAAGGGAAAAGAAAAGGAACAACGAAAAAGAAAAAAAGAAACGGTATACTCAGGCTACCAACCATAAATCTATAGAAATGATTTGTAGTTATGTGCCTCATTCAAGCCTGGATATGAGAGGGCATTGAGCCTCTCAATCCAAAGTGTTTCTCGTTGGAGAATGCGACAGTCCCAGTTACCCCCTCTGGGGTCTGGGGGAATTATTTCTAAAACTCTAAAGGAAATAATCTGAAATAGTCTGGGTACACATCTGGTATGTGTCCCTGAGCCATAGTGTAGTGTTCGGGTGCTGACACTGCTGACAGTTACTGGACATCCGGTGATCTGTCTGCGTCGGCGCCGTGGACACACCCATTGGCTATGCGCAGTACGTCATATCCGGCGCATCCCGATGAGCCGTCTGTGTACAAGCGCATTCGGAGCGTCTGCCCCGAACACGGCTATTACGTGGCCGGCTGATTACCGACCCAGCTGTGTTTGGGGTGGAGCGGTTCCTCATATAGGCGCCATCCCTATTGAGACACTCACACGGCTACGGGATACCGGACTGCTAGGAGTGTTAGGTAAGTATAGCACATAGCTCTATTTTGCTCTTCTCATTGCATTCTCCATTGCCTATGGATTCAAACACTACCACCCTTTGAGATGTCCAGGCTTTTGGTATTCACCCCTTGGGTTTGTTTTCTGCCGTTCTTACTCCTCCTTCACATTTCCACTCTCTGACTTCCACCACTGCTACATGCCACGTTTTTTTAACCATTTTGCCCTCACTTCTTTGTCTTATTTAGTCACTTTTGGTGATGTGTGCACTTGGTTTTGGTATTTGTTTGTTGGCTTATTTATAGCATGAGGTGCTTATATGTTATCCTCTAATCACCGAGATGGGTTCATCCTCCCTTCTATTTCCTCTTTTGCGTTCACGCATTGGTTTTAATTAAACACTTCAACACTGCGTTTTTTGTTTCCCTATGGATATAGGGTTTGTTGGTCCTGATATCGACCCAATCTTCCATTCACCAGTCCTGGCTACTCCAGCAGCCACCCCCTAGCTCTGTCATGAGACACTACAGGGGACGTATATAAGTATACTGTTATTTTGGTAAGTCCTCCTCCTACCATGGAGTTGACATACACAAGCATGTAATTCAATTATCCAATTTTGATTATATATTTTCATTATCCAGAATACAGTCATCTCAAACGTTTTGGTTTGGACCCCTATTTGGTTTGGACTGCTCCCATGTCCGCCGTGGGGGTACCAGTCCCAGTCGTGATCCCCTAGGTCTCTATTTGCTTTTAGAACCGGCTACACAGGTGGGTCATATGTTAGTTGGCGCTTACCTCTGTTTTGACCTACTATTATCAGATTTACTATGTGATATGTCTTCTAAATAGATATGTACTGATTTTGTTTTTTCTTAATATTGTAGTAGCAATTGTTGATATACATACCCACGTTATTTGCCCCTGAGGAAGCGGTCACCCGCGAAACATGTCGGGCTGGGTTTAGGTATAGACACCCAGATCCAACACACCAGACCCACCAGTCTTACCATCTCTGGCATAGGTCTGCAGTGGACAGCGTGATCTACACCAGCCCTCCGTGGATATTTGGCTCTTCTGAGCCTTTATGTTGTATGTACTGTATGACTATTTTCAATTGCTCTGTATGCTGTAATATTATTGGTGTTCTGTCAACACGATAATAATTACTTTTAATGATTCTCTTCCTTATTTTCGGTTTTGTATAATAAAATTTGTTTACTTTTATATATATGTTTGATTTTTTGCTATTTGTCCTGATGACAGTATCCCTTTAAAAGTCCCCCTGGCCCATTTATCTTCCTTTTCTACATTTAATTGGGACGTGGATACTTGTACTCTTTGATCTATATTTTTTTGGTTAGCTGTCCCCTTTCTCCATAATACTATATTACTATATGAATTTGAAGTGTTTTTATATGTTTAGATGTACTATGATAACTGGTGATTAACTATATCTGCATTCTAGAAGGAAACAGTACCCCCCACAGAGAAGGAATAACAGTTCCCAATCATGTTGGGACATATCAAAAAATCTATGCGGACTGACCACAGTATATCTCTGGCAGTACCTGGGTATAGTTGATAGCGTGGTGTTTAGGGCAAATGATGATCTTTGAACAGTGCACATTGTTATTATATATATATTCTTTTATGTGTCCTGTTATTAGGGCTTGGATTTGCCCTTCTTTTATATACTGTATTAACATACTTACATTTACTACATCGTTTTTAAGAGCAATGACAAATGAAGCTGTGAATGTTTGTAATAATTTTTTTTTTTAACCAAAACAACATCTAAAGGTTTTATAAAATATAAGATTCATATTTTGCATTACATAAATAATTAAATTATATTACTGTATATCTTCATTGCTGAACAGAATGTATAAACGTATAATGCATAGTAAATGATTACTGTATGTGTGTGTTGTATTAATCAATAAGAATATATACGTTTTTACAGACATAAAACTGCAATAATAATAATTATTTTTTTTGCTTTACCTGAATTCTTAGTTCATTTTTTTGCAATAAAACCTTTTATAGGGTATGAATTTGAACTTCTGGTCTTGGTATCTTTTTCTTAGAAACCTTTTTTCAAACTCATATCTGCCATCATACTCATTTATATTTTAACTTCAAGCAGCAAATGATCATCAATTTAGTTTGTTTTTTAGGAAATAGATCTGCAGCACCACAGCTAAAACCTCCATCCCTGAAATTGTGAAAAGAAAATAGGGGGGCCAGTGGAACTTTGAATACCTATAAGTAAACATTATTTGGCACAGATATATTAGTAATAAAAAACAAATATACCAGAAAGTCCAACTTGAAAGCAGCCAAAGTCTGAAAAGTTTGAATACTTACAGAGACACAATTGTATTAATTGATCGTCCAGAAAATCTCCAAGGATGTTCTGGGATTTTAAAGGATATAAAGGAAAAAACATTTCTCATTGCTGGATGCACCAGAATGGATATACGTCTGATCCGGGGCTGAGGTGGGTTCTCGCCACAAAGGGTCCAAGATGGAAATGGGGGGAGGAACCAGATGGACCCCACAAAGAAGATAGGTTTTGCCAATATTCTCACACATATGTGACCCAATAATCTGTTCAAAAACAACATTGGCTTGTTTAGTGTAAATAACGTATATAAATATATACTAATAAAGGACAAGGTCCAAATTAGGGTAATTAGTGTGAGGAAGTTCAAAATATATTGGTATATTTGTTTTTTATTACTAATATATCTGTGCCAAATAATGTTTACTTATAGGTATTTTTACAAAGCTCCTGAAGAGTGGATGTAAATTCCACGAAACGCGTAGAGCTAAAAATGACAGATCACAACATGAATTCATGGAATGTTGATGAGACCGTATCTCAGATGCGTGTTGATGTGGACATTTTCCTTATTTTGATTTAAAGCATTCATGTAATGTGTATTATTTGTATGTATATGGTTTCCAATATGGTATATATTCATTTTTTGATGTTACATACATATGTGCATATCAATCGATTTTCTCCATGATATCCATGTTCGTGCTGTTTTAAATCCTATTTTATTGATTGATATGTTTTTTGATTAATTGCTGCCTGACTTTTTATTCGTCATGGAGCCATTTATAAAATAAATCCTATTTGGCACCAATCTTTCAATTGTCTTATTAACAGCTAAATATGCTCACCTCACTCAAAGTCCCACTGGCCCCCCTATTTTCTCATCAATTTAGTTTGGGTATAGCGTTGCACAACTGCGCAATTGTCCGTTAAAGTCACGCAGTGCCGAATCGCAAAATAGGGCCTGGTCATTGAGCAGCCAAATCCTTCTGGGCTAAAGTGGTTAAGGATTAATAATTAATGATCGTACCTAAATATATTCTATTGTTTTCCTAATAATGTGTTTTGATTCGAAAGTTATGATTATTTAACAGTATGTTAACACAAGGAGGTGCATGATATTGTCTCAGAGGTGCAAGACAGAAGAGTAACTACACATCCCATAGTCCATTTTCCCTTGTTCCTCTTGAGAGTGAGGAAGAGCCCGCCATTGAACGGTTCGTCCTGGCGCTATGAACGACCCATCCCTGGTCGCAGCAGGGATGCAGCCGTGAGGTGGCTACCTCACAGGACACATCTGCGATGCTGCAGTGTCATGTCCCTGGCTAACGGCACTCCCTGTCAGATGAGGACAGATGTTTTCCATTCTGAGAGGCTCCTCACGCCATCTGGTACAGGTAAGTACCTCTGTGTGGGGCCTCTGTCTGGGGTGGCAGTCCTGTGTTGCTGTGTGTCCCCCATGTCTGTGCTTGTGTGACTCTCTGCTGCGTTCCCTGCGGGGATCGCTTGGGCATGCGCGGAGGTGCTGTCTGTGTGGGGGTCTCCTTCCCTGTGTCACTTCGGTGCTGGTTGGGGGTGCAGACTGTGTGTGTGGCGGCCGCAGTGGAGTGAAACCGCGCGGTCCGCCATTTTAAGTATGGGCAGGCATGTTTGGCTTCACTATGGGCTTTACTACATGCTGTTTTGGCGCCATCCGTCGCCATTTTGCGGTAGCAGAACGATCGTCAGCACTTCCTTTTCCTCTGGAGCAGGACATCGGTGGTAACCCTGTGCGGGGCTGCAGGTTATCTCTCTCAGTATCTTTCTGTATTGTCGCTTCTGGCTCAGTTTTTTCTTCTCCTGTTTGGGGGTCTTTGTCACTGTAGCTGTAGCGGTGGGCTGCGCACTCTGCGCCGGTCTTAAAGGGACAGTACACAATTTATTGCACTGTTGTTTTTTCACCTGGAGCAATGTATTCTCAGGATAGCAAATTCCAGTTCTCCTGTGGCCCCTCTGAGACCTGATTTGGCCACTGTAGTGGCGACCTTGGTGTCAAATATGGAAATGCTGATGGCTGAACGTGCTGCTAAAAAGAGGCCCAGATTGTCTCTCTCCTCTGATTCAGATGGTGATATGGCTGCTGCGGCGGGCATGCCCTTTTCAGGGTCTCGCTCATCCCTAGACCCGCTGGGGTCTAAGGGGGAGGCAGAGGTGGAAGGGGTTGATACCTCCTCCCCGGGGTTGCCTGAAGAGCGGGCGACCATGGATGAATTGATAGTTTCTGTTAAGGAAACGCAGCATTTGGAGGATGAGCCCAGTCCTGGGGGCATTGTGTCCTAATTTGGGACACACAGGACCCGCAAGTCGGCGCAGGTTTTTCCCTGTCCAGCTGAATTTCATTACACTGTTAATTAAATGTGGCGCACTTTAAAATGTCCATTCCTGGTTCCTAGTCAGTTCAAATTGCTCTATCCTTTTGCACCAGCTACAGAATCACGATGGTGTGTGCCTCCACAGGTGTGTTAAACAAGGCTACCTTGGTTCCTTCTCAGCATACCCCGGTTTTCTGGGATCCCACGGACCGGCGGTTGGAGTCTCTAGCCCGCCATTCCTATACGGTGGCGGGGTCGTTGCTCAGGCCCATTTTCGCATCCGTTTTGGTGGCTCAGGCGGTGGCTGATTGGACTAAGGTGCTTAGGAGCAACCTCGTGTCTGATGATGTTCCGCCTGCCCGGCTGGAAATGGTGGATCAAATCCACCAGGGAATCATATATCTGTGTGATGCGGCCTAAAATGAGGCCCCTTTAGTAGCACGCCTCTCTAGTGTCTCGGTACTTAACCGGTGACTGATCTGGCTGAAGAGCTGGTCGGCTGACCAGTCCTCGCGGAAAAAAGTTGCTAATTTTGCCTATGCTGGTTCTTGCCTTTTTGGCGAGGCGTTGGATACCCTGGTGAAAGGCGTCACAGGGGGCAAGAGCACTTTGCTGCCCCAGAACCCGAAGAACAAGTCCTTTCGTGGCAAGCGGGGTTCTGCGCCTTGATCCACTCAGGGGTCCTTTCGTGCCTTTCGGAAACCAATCCAAGGGCAAGCCCTTCAAAGCCCAGGGCGGCCAGAAGAAGCCCTGGGCGGGCAAGCAGAAGTCAGGCAATGCCGGCTCGGCGGATTAGTCCGCCTCTGCCTGAAGGAGCGCCCTCACCCATTTCAGGGGTGGGGGGACGTTTGTGCACTGGCTATTCTTTTCCAACGCCCTGTGGCGTCTCATTCTCTGGTTCGCACCTTCATTCAAGGTGTGCGACATTTGGCTCCTCCCAGGAAGGAGCCCTTACCTCCATGGGACTTGAACTTGGTTCTGTCCGTGTTGCAGCGTGCTCCCTTTGAAAACATTCGGGATATCTCATTGCCTCTGCTGTCTAAGAAGGTTGCCTTTTTGGTGGCGATCACTTCGGCTCGCAGGGTGTCAGAACTGGCAGGATTATCTTGCCATTCTCCGTACTTGGTGATTCACCGGGATAAGGTGGTCTTGCGTCCGCATCCCTCCTTTCTTCCTAAGGTGGTCTCTGAGTTTCACATTAATGAGGACATTGTCCTACCTTCGCTTTGTACAAAGCCTAAGCATCCTAAGGGGGTTGCTCTGCATTCCTTGGATGTTGTCAGAGCGATCAGGGTTTACCTGTCGTCTACGGAATCATTTCGGAAGACGGATTCACTCTTTGTCCTTCCTGAGGGACCTCGGAAGGGCATGGCTGCGTCTGCTGCGACTCTTGCAAAATGGATCAGACAGACCATTGAACAGGCCTATGCTTTGAAGGAACGGGTTCCACCCTTCCCTGTTAAGGCGCACTCTACCAGATCTGTGAGTGCGTCCTGGGCCTATTGGCATCGGGCTTCGGTGGCCCAGGTGTGCAAGGCTGCCACTTGGTCGTCGGTGCACACTTTTTCGAAATTCTAAAAAGTAGATGTTCTGGCATCACCGGTTCCCTTCTTTGGCCGCAAGGTTCTCAGTGCGGCAGTGCCATGAAGGACCCTTGTTTTTTTCTGGGTCCCTGGCTGTTGGTATTTGCTTTCCTGGGCTGTTGCTCCTGTTGAGCATTGTTTTCTGTTGCCCAGAAGGTTCTCTTACGGTGCATGTAAGATTCCTTTCTCTGATGTGGGTACTGCGCTGCCTTTCTGCGGTTGCGTCTCCCACCCCTCATGTCTATACTGCTTTGGGACATCCCAACAGTGATGACTTAGAGGCGGCGGCGACTGTCGGAGGACGTAAGAGAAAAACTGAATTTTTGTAAAATCTTACCTGTAAAATTCCTTTCTCTGAGTCCTCCGACGGTCGCCGCCCCCGCCCCTCTTTTTGGGGTTGTGTTCTTATTACCTACTGCTATGCTACCAAACTGAGTTGGGAGTGGTCACTGCAGGGGGGGTATTGACCAGATGGGACAGCCCCCATGGGTGTGTATATGCAAATTTGTTCTTTTAACTAAGTCTTTATGCCTAGCTACTCCTGCGGAGCGGAAGTCAATACCCAACAGTGATGACTTAGAGGCGGCGGCAACTGTCGGAGGACTCAGAGAAAGGAATTTTACAGGTAAGATTTTACAAAAATTCTGTTTTTCGTCACAATAACAATCTGGTTTTATGTTACTATAGGAGATTTTTACAGTAAAATATTCCAAACATTTGGTTAGTGTTGACTGATTTTCACACAACTAAAAGATCAGTATTTTGGCAGCACAACGGCTAAGTGGTTAGCACTTCAACCTAGCAGCACTAGGGTTTTCAGTTTGAATCCCAATCACAGCACTACCTGCACAGAGTTTGCATGTTCTCCCTGTGCCTGTGTGGGTTTCCTCTGGGTACTCTTGTTTCCCCCCACACTCCAAAGACATTCAGAAAGATTAATTGGCACCTGTATAAATTGGCCCTAGTATTTGTAGGTATGAATGTGAGTTAGGGACCTTAGATTGTAAGCTCCTTGAGGGCAGGGACTGATGTCAATGTACAATATATATAGATGTAAAGAAAGGGAGGAAAACTGGGGACTTTTAAGGTGCAAATCCATTAGCTATTAACATATGAACCAAAGGAATCCATATAGTACGATTTATACAAAATTCTATTTCTTATACAAAAAGAAAAAGATTTAAAAACACATCAAAAGTGTTAAAAACAGTAAATAACCGTGCTTTGTTAGTTGACCGGTTTAGTCAAAATGGCTTCTTCAGAACAAGCACTGGTAATGCTCTCCGGCTGACTAGATAAATACAAAAATTATGTAAATATAGATCATAACCAAAAGCATTATCTATAACAACATATACAGTAAAATTCATTTGATGAGGCCTCTATTGTTTCATTCAGTAACCCATCCATACCTAGATGCCGTGCACCCAGCAGGGACCCAAGGACTCAAGAAATGCCAGGACCTCCGCCTATGGGGAAAGTTTGCCACAGCTGACCTCCCGCAGGAGGGAGACTGCCACACAACTGCCTAAACAGCTGAATGTTAACCTTTTAAACAAGTAACAAACAGGAAATGCATTTGCCCGGGGGACTTTAAATGAAGCTACGCACTCAAAAATAACATGGTGCAGTGTTATACCAATAGTTCAAATGTTTTATTAAACAACCATATGGATAATAATCACATTCAGTAAAACCATGTTGGACTGATCAATAGTAAAATATATGTACAATGTGTACAATATAAAATAGAGTATACAAGTAACAGCATCAACATACATTGTGAGCACATACAAGCATGTTACAAAAGACATGATAAAAAAATATAGCACCCTTTATACTCTGTGCGTTTCGTGAAATATAATTCGCTTCCTCAGGAGTAGGTGCACATCATGAATCTATAAGGTAAAATAGTATTGTAAATTATATGTGTGTGTACATATGGAGTGTCAAATGAAGGATGGAGCAAACATGAAAGCTTCATACTTACTAGATCAGTCTTAGCATGGAAGCACTGAAAACGGTGGTCTGCTGGAAGGTCTGACCCAGGAGCCATGTGGGGGGGGGGGCTCAGTTGGGCACAGCGGTCACAGGGATAGCAGGACTGCTGGTGACGAAGCGTGTGTCCACGTACCTAGATTTAGGTTGAAAACAACCCAGGAAGCCAATCAGTGACTGATGTAAAAGAGTAAATATAAATAATAGTATAAATCGATCGACATAAGTGATACTAAATGGCATAAAAAATATGATGGACAAAGGGGTGTGTGGGTTAGTGGAGACACCAAATCCCACAGCCAGGTGCTGTCTCATAAATGTGAAAAAAAAACTGTAAAACATGAAAAATTATACATAAAAAGGGCTGACTTACTGTGTGAAAGATGAAAAATAAAAAATAAAAAATGTACAATTCAAAAAGAAAAGAATTACCAGGGAGTGGTGTGAAGCGGTGAGGTCCTGCTCTATCAAGAAGATCCCAAGGCAACCACACTAGGCATCCCCCAACGCCATGTGTGCTGCCAAAGGGTAGCGGGGGATTGAAGCCGCAGCGTGAGAACACACTTGGCATGGTCGCCGGGTGTATATTGCAGCCGGCGGTATCCTCGCAAATGGCAGCGTGTGGAAAAATCACCACGCTGGTGTGCAGAATCCACCTAGGTACGAACGCCACACATCCAGTGCGGGACACATGGCGCCAATGCGCATCAAGACCCTGTCCCCTTCCTGTTCAGAGCAGCCGAGCATGGCGGGGGGAGGCAGGCCTCGAGGTGCCTTGCTGCCCCCGGAATCAGAAAACCAGCCAAACCTGGTGGTGTTCACAAAGAGGATGGAAAAAATGCATGTATCGCCAACATGTATGGGTACAAAATGTAACTAAACTAAAGGAAGGGTTAATATATAGGATGGTGATGCAGATCACTGGAGGGGCACAGGTGTCTTCCACCTAAAATTCATTATACAAGGAAGGTGTGATCTGGATCTCCCATCAGAGTGGAAGCCTCCATCCCAAATTTCATACAAACAGGAAATGCATTTACCCGGGGGACTTTAAGTGAAGCTACGCACTCAAAACATGGTGCAGTGTTATACCAATAGTTCAAATGTTTTATTAAACAACCATATGGATAATAATCAATGGACTGATCAATAGTAAAATACATGTACAATGTGTACAATATAAAATAGAGTATACAAGTAACAGCATCAACATACATTGTGAGCACATACAAGCATGTTACAAAAGACATGATAAAAAAATAGAGCACCCTTTATACTCTGCGCGTTTCGCAAAATACAATTTGCTTCCTCAGGAGTAGGTGTACATCATGAATCTATAAGGTAAAATAGTATTGTAAATGATATGTGTGTGTACATATGGAGTGTCAAACATGAAGGCTCCATACAGGAAGCTCAGGTCCTAAATCTAGGGAAGCAGCTGGCAACACTGAGACGAATGTCCATACCGAAGGAGAAGTGGGATCGTACCTATCAGTTGCTGACAGGGGCCTTCACAGAGGTGGGTGGAGAAATGGAGGTGCAGGCATCAGAGCAGAGTAGATGGGTGACAGTTAGGAAGGGTAAAAGGGAAAAAGGCAAGGAGGTCGATCCTGGGCTGGAGCACCCCAAATAATATGCCCCGTTGCGTGATGTTGGGGAAACCAGTCAGGGACCAGCATTGTTGGAGCAGAGCGACGCCCCTAGCTGCCAAGGGAAGAACTCCTCCAGTGAGGCCAGGAGAAAGGGAAAAGAAAGACAGGTGCTGGTGGTAGGGGACTCAATTATTAGAAGGACAGACAATGCAATCTGTCACAAAGACCATGAGCGCCGAACAGTCTGTTGTTTACCGGGCGCTCGGGTTCGGCACATCATCGGGTCGGGTGGACAGATTACTGGGTGGGGCTGGGGATGACCCAGCTGTCATGGTACACGTGGGTACCAATGACATAGGCAGAGGAAGATGGAGAGTCCTAAACAATTTTAGTTTAACAAGTGGCTGAGGAGTTAACAAGTGGCTGAGGAGCTGGTGTAGTAAGGAGGGTTTTGGGTTCCTGGATAACTGGGCCGACTTCTCAGTCGGCCACCGGCTCTTTGATAGGGATGGATTGCACCTAAATGGGGAGGGTGCAGCCGTACTGGGTGAGAGGATGGCCAAAAAGTTAGAGGGGCTTTTAAACTAGGTGATAAGGGGGGGGTTACAGATGTAGAATTTGCCAGCGGGGAGCAAAATGGGGACATTAGCAGTAGGGTGTTCAGAGCTCCTAAACCCAAGGTTGGCATGGGGAAAAATCACAAGAGCAGCCTAAAAACAACATCGAACGAGGATATATGCAACCTGTCAAAATTACGAGGTTTGTATACCAATGCCAGAAGCCTGGCCAACAAGATGGGAGAGCTGGAGCTGCTGATGTTTGAGGAGGACTTAGATTTTGTGGGGATAACAGAGACTTGGTTCGATAGCTCTCATGATTGGATGGCGACCATTCAGGGGTATTCCCTTTATTGCAGGGATAGAGAAGGTAAAAAAGGGGGAGGGGTATGTCTGTATATTAAGAACAGTGTACAGGTAAATATGAGGGATGATATTAATAAAGGAGCTATGGACGAGGCGGAATCCCTATGGGTAGAACTTAAAAGGGAAGCCACTATAGGGAAGGTAATATTGGGCATATGCTATAGGCCCCCCAACCAGAGGGAGGAGGGGGAGGCGGACCTCTTTTTACAGATAGGATTGGAAGCAAGGATGGGAAATGTCATTATAATGGGGGACTTTAATTATCCAAATATAGACTGGGCAGAAGGAACTGCGCATTCAGCCAAGGCTCAGCAGTTCCAAAATGTTTTGCAGGACAATTTCATGAGTCAGCAATACAGACCTACTCATGGATATAGAGATACGGGGCAACTTAGGAAACAGTGACCATAGGTCAATTAGTTTCAGTATTAAACATAGTAATAGGAAACATAAGGGTAATATAAGGACACTGAATTTCAAAAGAGCCTATTTCCCAAAACTGCGCTCTCTGCTAGAAAATAAATATTAAATGTGATAGAACCCTGGGAACAAAGAACACGGAGAAAAATTGTGAGTGCTTCAAGAGCATACTAAACAAAGGGATTGGCCAGTGCATTCCAAAGGGAAATAAATTTGAAAGAGCAAAACTGAACCCTGGGTGGCTAAACTCCACCATAAAAATGCATATTAAAACTAAAGAAAGGCCTTTAGAAAATTCAAGACTGAGGGGTCATTGGCAGCATTCAAGCATTACAAAGAGTGTAATAAGAAATGTAAAGACGAAGTCAAGGCGGCTAAAATAGAACACGAGAGACATATAGCAGAAGAGAGTAAAAAGAAACCAAAAAAAGTCTTTAAAGCGGAGTTCCACCTAAAACAAAAAAAATACATAAAAATACCCCCGGGATAGTCAGGGCTAGTGCATTCCACAAAGGATAGCCTCTGAACTGTCCCGGGTTGCACTTACCTGCAAGAAGAAATACTTACCTTGAAAATGTCTTGTCCAGCGCTGCCATCTCAGGTGTGGGCAGCTTGAAGCCAGCGTGATCCTCTTCTGCGTCCTCTTCCGTCCTCTTCGGTCCCATGATGCACTGCACCGGCCCTGCCCTCACTTCCGGGGCTGCAGCGTCATCCCTGCACAGCTTCTGGGCATGCCCAGAAGCTGTTTAGCAAGGTATGACGGCGCCTGCACCGGGAACTGATGTCGGGACCAGTGCAGGTGCATTGATTCCTTGGAGCGATGACGTTCAGCTCCCAGGAATCATTGCAAGCCAAGTGATGACTCGCCGTGACCGCCGAGGGGAGGAAGAGGAAGTAAGGTAAGTATATTATCTTCTAAACAAGGTAAGTAAAAAAAAAAAAAATTGCGATTATCCATTTGTTTTTCAGGTGACCCGGAGCAAGAAGATGGACGGAACTTGCATTTTAGGGTGGAACTCCGCTTTAAGTATATAAACAGTTAGAAAGCGAGGCCAGAACACATTGGACCCATAAAAGACGACAAGGGAAATATGGCCACAGAGGACAGGGAAAAGGCGGAAGTGTTAAATAACTTCTTCTCTTCAGTCTTCACAAAAGAATCGGGGGGCTACACTAACCCAGCTTGTAAGGCTAAACTAAATAATACACCTCAGGAAGTACCGCCATGGCTAACAGAACATAGCTTTAGAACTAAACCAGAGAAACTTAACATAAATAAATCACTGGGACCGGATGGCTTGCACCCGAGGGTTCCTAAAGAGCTCAGCCAGGTGATTGCCAGACCATTATTCTTGATCTTTAAGGATAGTCTACAGACAGGTATGGTGCCAGCTGATTGGAAAAAAGCCAACGTGATACCAATATTTATAAAAGGGCCGAGATATATCCTGGGTAACTATAGGCCGGTTAGCCTCAGTAGTCTGCAAGATTTTGGAGGGGATGTTAAGGAACCGCATACAAGACTTTAGTAATGAAAATGGTATTATTAGTAGTAATCAGCATGGATTCATGAAAAATCGTTCTTGCCAAACCAATCTATTAACCTTCTACGATGAAGTCAGCTGCCACCTAGATAAAGGTAAGCCTGTGGATGTGGTGTATCTGGACTTTGCAAAGGCCTTTAAAACCGTTCCCCACAAACGTTTACTGTACAAACTAAGGAAGGTAGGTATGGACCATAGGGTGAGTACCTGGATAGACAACTGGCTCAAGGGGAGATTCCAGAGGGTGGTGATTAATGGGGAGTACTCGGATTGGGTGGGTGTGGAAAGTGGAGTCCCCCAAGGTTCTGTCCTGGGGCCAATCCTGTTTAATGTATTCATAAATGATCTAGAGGAGGGGATATCGAGTACAATCTCAGTATTTGCTGATGATACTAAACTAAGCATGCCAATATCTTCTATGCAGGATGTGGAAAACTTACAGGCGGATCTGAACATAATAATGGGGTGGGCAACTACATTGGCAGATGAGGTTTAATGTTGAAAAATGTAAAGTAATGCACTTGGGGCGTCAGAAACACGAAAGCAAGCTACTCACTGGGGGGGAAACCTCTGGGTGAGTCTAGGATGGAAAAGGACCTGGGGGTACTGGTAGACAACAGGCTTGGCAGTGGCATGCAATAACAAGCCGCTGCAAGCAAAGCCAACAGAATACTAGCATGTATAAAAAAGGGGATTCACTCAAGAAATAAAGAGATTATTCTCCCTCTCTACAAGACTCTGGTCCGGCAACATCTGGAGTATGCTGTCCAGTTCTGGGCACCGGTCCTCAGGAAGGATGTGCTGGAACTGGAGAGAGTCCAGAGAAGGGCAACACAAATAATTAGGGGGATGGAGGGCATTGGCTATGAGGAAAGACTACAAGCACTGAACTTATTCTCTCTGGAAGAAGAGACGATTGAGGGGGGACATGATATCAATGGACAAATACTGTACTGGTGACCCTAGCATAAGGAACAAACTTTTCAGAGAAAGGTAATATAAGACACGTGGCCACTCACTAAAACTAGAGGAAAAACGGTTTAACCTTAAAATACATAAGGGGTTCTTCACTGTCAGAGCAGTAAGGATGTGGAATTCTCGTCGTATCAGCAGGGAGCATCGATAGTTTCATAAAACTATTGGATGGGCACCTTAAAGACCACAACATACAGGGGTATACAATGTACGGTTAACAGCAAACACAAGCACATCATAGGTTGAATTGGATGGACTGATGTCTTTTTTCAACCTCACAAACTATGTAACTATGTAACTTACTAGATCAGTCTTAGCATGGAAGCACTGAAAACGGTGGTCTGCTGGAAGGTCTGACCCGGGAGCCATGGGGGGGGGGGCTCAGGTGGGCACAGGGGTCACAGGGAGAGCAGGACTGCTGGTGACGATGTGTGTGTCCATGTACCTAGATTTAGGTTGAAAGAGTAAATATGAATAATAGTATAAATCGATCGACATAAGTGATACTAAATGGCATACAAAATATGATACTAAATGGCATACAAAATATGATGGACGAAGTCCCCCGGGTAAATGCATTTCCTGTTCATATGAAATTTGGTATGGAGGCTACCACTCTGATGGGAGATCCAGATCACACCTTCCTTGTATAATGAATTTAAGGTGAAAGACACCTGTGCCCCTCCAGTGATCTGCATCACCATCCTATATATTAACCCTTCCTTTGGTTTAGTTACATTTTGTACCCATACATGTTGGTGATACATGCATTTTTTCCATCCTTTTTGTGAACAGCGCCTGGTTTCAGGTAGGTTTGGCTGGTTTTCTGATTCCGGGGGCCGCAAGGCGCCTCGAGCCCTGCCTCCCCCCGCCATGCTCGGCTGCGCTAAACAGGAGGGGGACGGGGTCTTGATGCGCATTGGCGCCATGTGTCCCGCACTGGATGTGTGGCATCCTCACCTATGTGGGCGCTGCACGCCAGCGTGGTGATTTTTCCACACGCTGCCATTTGCGAGGATACCGCCGGCTGCCTATTGGGGGATGCCTAGTGTGATTGCCTTGGGATCTTCTTGAGAGAGCAGGACCTCACCGCTCCACACCACTCCCTGGTAATTCTTTTCTTTTTGAATTGTACATTTTTTTATTTTTCATCTTTCACACAGTAAGTCAGCCCCTTTTATGTATAATTTTTCATGTTTCACAGTTTTTTCACGTTTATGAGACAGCACCTGGCTGTGGGATTTGGTGTCTCCAGTAACCCACACACCCCTTCCTCCATCATATTTTTTATGCCATTTAGTACCACTTATGTTGATCAATTTATACTATTATTTATATTTACTCTTTTACATCAATCACTGATTGGCTTCCTGGGTTTTTTTCAACCTAAATCTAGGTGCATGCCCACACACATCGTCACCAGCAGTCCTGCTCTCCCTGTGACCCCTGTGCCCACCTGAGCCCCCCCACCCATGGCTCCCGGGTCAGACCTTTCAGCAGACCACCGTTTCCAGTGCTTCCATGCTAAGACTGATCTAGTAAGTATGGAGCCTTCATGTTTGCTCCATCCTTCATTTGACACTCCATATGTGCACACACATATCATCTGCAATACTATTTTACCTTATAGATTCATGATGTACACCTACTCCTGAGGAAGCGAATTATATTTCGTGAAACGCACAGAGTATAAAGGGTGCTTTTTTTTTTTATCATGTCTTTTGTAACATGCTTGTATGTGGTCACAATGTATGTTGATGCTGTTACTTGTATACTCTATTTTATATTGTACACATTGTACATGTATTTTACTATTGATCAGTCCAACATGGTTTTACTGAATGGGATTATTATCCATATGGTTGTTTAATAAAACATTTGAACTATTGGTATAACACTGCACCATGTTATTTTTGAGTGCGTAGCTTCATTTAAAGTCCCACGGGCAAATGCATTTCCTGTTTGTTACTTGTTTAAAAGGTAAACATTCAGCTGTTTAGGCAGTTGTGTGGTATTTGAGGCTCAATAAGCCCTGCTGGGTTCAGTGACGCCAGGCATATGTTTCCCGTACGGACGGCATAGGCGTCCGGCGTTGCTATAGCAGCTCATCCTATCCCCCGGATGTGTATGAGTCTGTGGTGGTGCGTACGGGCGCAGCCCATTGGTGGTGTGGAACTGCGCATTGTCAGGTGATCGGCTGGGTGCAGCCTACAGATGTCTGCGTTTCTCCTCCATACACACAGATGAGGCAGTGGGACCGCGCCTCTCTGGGCAGAGATAGGGTGGCCTGTGGCTTAGCACTGCAAAGGCGCCACCCCCCCCACTTTACGTCCGCATCCAGCTGATATTTATTATCAGCTGGGTGGGAGGGGGATATAAGCCGCACACAATGCCAGTACAATTCAGGCTGCCTTTGTGATCAGACTGCAAATTATAAGGTAAAAAGGAAGCATCTTAATAGATACTAGATGGCATGTAGCTCAAAGACATCTTGGCTTAGAAGGTTTTCCTTTTTAGCTCCTTTTTAGGCTTTTTGGAGCCTCCTGGGCTTGAAATTAAAATAGGAAGATAAATTGGTGGGGATCTTTCCCTCCTTTGAGTTCTGAGAAATTTTTATCCCAGGTTGAAGTAAAAGACATCGTTTCAAGTTAAACCTGACAGGTGAAGTCTGGAGACTGAATTAAGCTCAACATATGTAAGTCAGTAATAAAGAATATGAAAAAAAATTATTTTCTATATAATATATGATGGTCCGTGGATTGATTTTTTAAGTGGGTTTTACTTGTTTAATAGGTTAACATTCAGCTGTTTAGGCAGTTGTATGGCAGTCTCCCTCATGCGGGAGGTCAGCTGTGGCAAACTGTCCCCATAGGCAGAGGTCCTGGCGTTTCTTGAGTCCTTGGGTCCCTGCTGGGTGTACGGCATCTAGGTATGGATGGGTTACTGAATGAAGCAATAGAGGCCTCATCAAATTAATCTATACTGTATATGTTGTTATAGATCATGCTTTTGGTTATGATATATTTACATAATTTTTGTATTTATCTAGTCAGCCGGAGAGCATTACCAGTGCTTGTTCTGAAGAAGTTTTTGGCGAAACCGGTCAACTAACAAAGCACGGTTATTTACTGTTTATAACACTTTTGATGTGTTTTTAAATCATTTTCTTTTTGTATAAGAAATAAAATTTTGTATAAATTGTACTATATGGATTCCTTTGGTTCATATGGTAATAGCTAATGGATTTGCACCTTAAAAGTCCCCAGTTTTCCTCCCTTTCTTTATTTATCTTAAATGGGATGTTGGTGCTATATTGAACAAATATATGGTTTCATCCACTGAGTATATATATATAGATGTAAAGTGCTACATAACTTGAAAACGCCATATAAGTACCTATAATAAATAAACTTCTTTTTATAGTGTCTGATAAATCATCACCCTTTGTTTTCTTTTCTTTGAGGAATTTATATTAATCTGACTATTTGATGAACTGGGATGAATTTTTATTGCTGAAGTAGATTAATTTTCCTTATTGTTACTTTGAATACTTTCAGATACATCTGATTGCATGTTTTTTACCAATTCTGAATGAAGAAAGATAAACAAAAATGCATAAAACGTTTTGGATAACTTGAGTATGTCTACATGACGGTACCCACATCCCAGTAACTTGCGAAATAACAACAAAGATAAAGCAAATGTACATTGATGATATAGCTACAACTGGGAGATGATGCCCAACCCTCCCTCAAGTAAATGTCAAAAAAGAAAATTGTATTTAACTCACCGAACTAAATGGAAAAAGTTTATTTATTGGAAAAAACATTTACTATATATATATATATATATATATATATAAACATTGGTACCACATCTCACAAATACACTCATACTATTAAATCCTAAACATCCAACTGACTCACAATCTAAATATGTTGACCAAAGACCATAGGTTCCAAAAAATTGTAATGCATAGCTCAAAGAAATAAATTGACCTAATTATCCCAAATGATCCAATGGATATAGGATGCCCCAGCTCATGAATTGGATTATCGCCTAGGTAGGTGATCATACATCATGAGTCCACCATTGTGGAGAATATAGGATAGCTCAAAATCCAGACTTGATGTTAGTAAGTGGTACTGGCTCTATAATAGATACCAGTGTGGCGGTAATGCACACACAGTTGCAGTGGTCTAGACGGGAGACCTCGTCAAAGCTTTGTGTAGTGTGAACCAAAAAATATCCCTGTTGGCCAATAACTAAGGGCACGTCGTAATTGTAGGGGCAGGGAGGATTTTGAGCAGGAAGCCAAAACCTTACAGGAAAGATTCGCTACACCAAGAAATGGCTCACAGAGGCTTACAATAGGGCAGGAGACTGTGACCGGAAATCCCTTAGTTTTAAACGGAATAAAGAATGGGGAAGAGAATAAGGTTCCACTAGATTGAATCTACAGTACACAGAAAAGGTGGGAAAGGTTGGGGAGATTTGCTCCTCTCATTGGCACCTCCCGAGGGAGGAAAATTCTGTGGGCAAATTTATCATAGGAAACCCACAAATAGTGTACAGGGGACTCGTTCACTTAACGACCTCTAAGGACACAGTGACATTTCATGGATAAGCCGCACACAATGCCAGTACAATTCAGGCTGCCTTTGTGATCAGACTGCAAATTATAAGGTAAAAAGGAAGCATCTTAATAGATACTAGATGGCATGTAGCTCAAAGACATCTTGGCTTAGAAGGTTTTCCTTTTTAGCTCCTTTTTAGGCTTTTTGGAGCCTCCTGGGCTTGAAATTAAAATAGGAAGATAAATTGGTGGGGATCTTTCCCTCCTTTGAGTTCTGAGAAATTTTTATCCCAGGTTGAAGTAAAAGACATCGTTTCAAGTTAAACCTGACAGGTGAAGTCTGGAGACTGAATTAAGCTCAACATATGTAAGTCAGTAATAAAGAATATGAAAAAAAATTATTTTCTATATAATATATGATGGTCCGTGGATTGATTTTTTAAGTGGGTTTTACTTGTTTAATAGGTTAACATTCAGCTGTTTAGGCAGTTGTGTGGCAGTCTCCCTCATGCGGGAGGTCAGCTGTGGCAAACTGTCCCCATAGGCAGAGGTCCTGGCGTTTCTTGAGTCCTTGGGTCCCTGCTGGGTGTACGGCATCTAGGTATGGATGGGTTACTGAATGAAGCAATAGAGGCCTAATCAAATTAATCTATACTGTATATGTTGTTATAGATCATGCTTTTGGTTATGATATATATTTACATAATTTTTGTATTTATCTAGTCAGCCGGAGAGCATTACCAGTGCTTGTTCTGAAGAAGTTTTTGGCGAAACCGGTCAACTAACAAAGCACGGTTATTTACTGTTTATAACACTTTTGATGTGTTTTTAAATCATTTTCTTTTTGTATAAGAAATAAAATTTTGTATAAATTGTACTATATGGATTCCTTTGGTTCATATGGTAATAGCTAATGGATTTGCACCTTAAAAGTCCCCAGTTTTCCTCCCTTTCTTTATTTATCTTAAATGGGATGTTGGTGCTATATTGAACAAATATATGGTTTCATCCACTGAGTATATATATATAGATGTAAAGTGCTACATAACTTGAAAACGCCATATAAGTACCTATAATAAATAAACTTCTTTTTATAGTGTCTGATAAATCATCACCCTTTGTTTTCTTTTCTTTGAGGAATTTATATTAATCTGACTATTTGATGAACTGGGATGAATTTTTATTGCTGAAGTAGATTCATTTTCCTTATTGTTACTTTGAATACTTTCAGATACATCTGATTGCATGTTTTTTACCAATTCTGAATGAAGAAAGATAAACAAAAATGCATAAAACGTTTTGGATAACTTGAGTATGTCTACATGACGGTACCCACATCCCAGTAACTTGCGAAATAACAACAAAGATAAAGCAAATGTACATTGATGATATAGCTACAACTGGGAGATGATGCCCAACCCTCCCTCAAGTAAATGTCAAAAAAGAAAATTGTATTTAACTCACCGAACTAAATGGAAAAAGTTTATTTATTGGAAAAAACATTTACTATATATATATATATATATATATATATATATATATATATATATATATATATATATATAAACATTGGTACCACATCTCACAAATACACTCATACTATTAAATCCTAAACATCCAACTGACTCACAATCTAAATATGTTGACCAAAGACCATAGGTTCCAAAAAATTGTAATGCATAGCTCAAAGAAATAAATTGACCTAATTATCCCAAATGATCCAATGGATATAGGATGCCCCAGCTCATGAATTGGATTATCGCCTAGGTAGGTGATCATACATCATGAGTCCACCATTGTGGAGAATATAGGATAGCTCAAAATCCAGACTTGATGTTAGTAAGTGGTACTGGCTCTATAATAGATACCAGTGTGGCGGTAATGCACACACAGTTGCAGTGGTCTAGACGGGAGACCTCGTCAAAGCTTTGTGTAGTGTGAACCAAAAAATATCCCTGTTGGCCAATAACTAAGGGCACGTCGTAATTGTAGGGGCAGGGAGGATTTTGAGCAGGAAGCCAAAACCTTACAGGAAAGATTCGCTACACCAAGAAATGGCTCACAGAGGCTTACAATAGGGCAGGAGACTGTGACCGGAAATCCCTTAGTTTTAAACGGAATAAAGAATGGGGAAGAGAATAAGGTTCCACTAGATTGAATCTACGGTACACAGAAAAGGTGGGAAAGGTTGGGGAGATTTGCTCCTCTCATTGGCACCTCCCAAGGGAGGAAAATTCTGTGGGCAAATTTATCATAGGAAACCCACAAATAGTGTACAGGGGACTCGTTCACTTAACGACCTCTAAGGACACAGTGACATTTCATGGATAAGCCGCACACAATGCCAGTACAATTCAGGCTGCCTTTGTGATCAGACTGCAAATTATAAGGTAAAAAGGAAGCATCTTAATAGATACTAGATGGCATGTAGCTCAAAGACATCTTGGCTTAGAAGGTTTTCCTTTTTAGCTCCTTTTTAGGCTTTTTGGAGCCTCCTGGGCTGGAAATTAAAATAGGAAGATAAATTGGTGGGGATCTTTCCCTCCCATGAGTTCTGGGAAATTTTTATCCCAGGTTGAAGTAAAAGACATCGTTTCAAGTTAAACCTGACAGGTGCAGTCTGGAGACTGAATTAAGCTCAACATATGTAAGTCAGTAATAAAGAATATGAAAAAAAATTATTTTCTATATAATATATGATGGTCCGTGGATTGATTTTTTAAGTGGGCTTTACTTGTTTAATAGGTTAACATTCAGCTGTTTAGGCAGTTGTGTGGCAGTCTCCCTCCTGCGGGAGGTCAGCTGTGGCAAACTGTCCCCATAGGCAGAGGTCCTGGCGTTTCTTGAGTCCTTGGGTCCCTGCTGGGTGTACGGCATCTAGGTATGGATGGGTTACTGAATGAAGCAATAGAGGCCTCATCAAATTAATTCATACTGTATATGTTGTTATAGATCATGCTTTTGGTTATGATATATATTTACATAATTTTTGTATTTATCTAGTCAGCTGGAGAGCATTACCAGTGCTTGTTCTGAAGAAGCCATTTTGGCGAAACCGGTCAACTAACAAAGCACGGTTATTTACTGTTTATAACACTTTTGATGTGTTTTTAAATCATTTTCTTTTTGTATAAGAAATAAAATTTTGTATAAATTGTACTATATGGATTCCTTTGGTTCATATGGTAATAGCTAATGGATTTGCACCTTAAAAGTCCCCAGTTTTCCTCCCTTTCTTTATTTATCTTAAATGGGATGTTGGTGCTATATTGAACAAATATATGGTTTCATCCACTGAGTATATATATATAGATGTAAAGTGCTACATAACTTGAAAACGCCATATAAGTACCTATAATAAATAAACTTCTTTTTATAGTGTCTGATAAATCATCACCCTTTGTTTTCTTTTCTTTGAGGAATTTATATTAATCTGACTATTTGATGAACTGGGATGAATTTTTATTGCTGAAGTAGATTCATTTTCCTTATTGTTACTTTGAATACTTTCAGATACATCTGATTGCATGTTTTTTACCAATTCTGAATGAAGAAAGATAAACAAAAATGCATAAAACTTTTTGGATAACTTGAGTATGTCTACATGACGGTACCCACATCCCAGTAACTTGCGAAATAACAACAAAGATAAAGCAAAGGTACATTGATGATATAGCTACAACTGGGAGATGATGCCCAACCCTCCCTCAAGTAAATGTCAAAAAAGAAAATTGCATTTAACTCACTGAACTAAATGGAAAAAGTTTATTTATTGGAAAAAACATTTACTATATATATATATATATATATATATATGGATAGATAGATAGATAGATATATATATGGATAGATAGATAGATAGATAGACAGATAGATAGATAGATAGATAGATAGATAGATAGATAGATAGATAGATAGATAGATAGATAGATAGATAGATAGATAGATAGATAGATAGATAGATAGATAGATAGATAGATAGATAGATAGATAGATAGATAGATAGATAGATAGATAGATAGATAGATATAAACATTGGTACCACATCTCACAAATACACTCATACTATTAAATCCTAAACATCCAACTGAGTCACAATCTAAATATGTTGGCCAGAAACCATAGGTTCCAAAAAATTGTAATGCATAGCTCAAAGAAATAAATTGACCTAATTATCCCAAAGGATCCAATGGATATAGGATGCCCCAGCTCATAAATTGGATTATCGCCTAGGTAGGTGATCATACATCATGAGTCCACCATTGTGGAAAATATAGGATAGTTCAAAATCCAGACTTGATGTTAGTAAGTGGAACTGGCTCTATAATAGATACCAGTGTGGCGGTAATGCACACACAGTTGCAGTGGTCTAGACGGGAGACCTTGTCAAAGCTTTGTGTAGTGTGAACCAAAAAATATCCCTGTTGGCCAATATCTAAGGGCATGTCGTAATTGTAGGGGCAGGGAGGATTTTGAGCAGGAAGCCAAAACCTTACAGGAAAGATTCGCTACACCAAGAAATGGCTCACAGAGGCTTACAATAGGGCAAGAGACTGTGACCGGAAATCCCTTAGTTTTAAACGGAATAAAGAATGGGGAAGAGAATAAGGTTCCACTAGATTGAATCTACAGTACACAGAAAAGGTGGGAAAGGTTAGGGAGATTTGCTCCTCTCATTGGCACCTCCTGAGGGAGGAAAATTCTGTGGGCAAATTTATCATAGGAAACCCACAAATAGTGTACAGGGGGCTCGTTCACTTAACGACCTCTAAGGACACAGTGACATTTCATGGAAGGTGCCTTTACACTGTAACCCTATAGAGGTACTCTTGATAAAAGCAAGAATTGCCTTGCTGCCAAAAATTGAAATTGAGTGTTTCTGTCAAACAGGTGCAGAAAAATTGGTCTTTGGGTGTCGGTGGCACCTTCACACCGTAACCCTATAAAGGGAACTGTTGATGAAAGAAAGAATTAGCCTTGCTGTCAAAAATGTAAATGATATGCACCTGTCAAACAGGTGCGGAAAAATTTGTCTTTGGGTATCGGTGGGGCCTTCACACCGTAACCCTATAGTGGAAGTACTCTTGATGAAAGCAAGAATTGGCCTTGCTGTTAAAAATTGAAATGCTATCCACCTGTCAAACAGCTGTGGAAAAACTGATCTTTGGGTGTCAGGGTTGTGCCTTTACACTGTAACCCTATAGAGGTACTCTTGATGAAACAAGAATTGGCCTTGTTGTCAAAAATTGAAAAGATATGTACTTTTCAAACAGGTGTGGAAAAATTGGTCTTTGGGTGTTAATTGTGCTCATGAAACCTAAAAAATTATTCTAGATGAAATCAACACATACACTGCTAGGCAGCCTAGAAGTCTTGCAGAGATTCCACATCCCAAAAACACTTAAGCAGTGAAATCGGCATCAGGTGCTGGTAATCCAGGACTGATTCATTTTGATAAATGTCAGACGGTCCAAGGAATCTGTGGACAGACGCATTCTTTTATCAGTAACAAAACCACCAGCAGCACTGAATGCCTGTTTGGAAAGCACACTGGATCCAGGGCAGTCCAGCAGCTCAATCGCACATACTGGGCAAGTTCCTGCTAGTGGTCTACTCTTACGACCCAGTAACTCAGTGGATCGTCAACTGGAAAGTTCCCCATCACTGTTTTCGCCCCAAGATAATTGTATGATGTGGATGTTGCCAATGGGATGTGGAAGCTAAGAGCCCTGGACTAAAAAAATTGTGAAATGCATCACTTAGGCGGACACAGAACTATGTTTTCCAGGACACTGTTACCTACCAAAGTTGGGAAAAGCGTTAAATTCCTCATTAAGGTGTCCTCAGAAGATTTCATCTTCTGCACTCTGTGTTGGGATGAGTGAGGCATGTGGAGGTATAGCTTGATGATTTAGGAAGTTAGGTTTTCTTTTATATTTACAAGAGTTAACTGCGTGGACTATATTATTATATAGAACAAGCTGACTGGTTGATGTTTGGGGTGGGGTTTTTGTTTTCTTCCCCCTCCCCTGTTTTGATTGAATGTATGTATTGTTCGCCCAGTAAAGGGTGCTTGTAAGTATTGTTGTTATTTGTGTATTGAAATTAATAAAAAAACATTTATAAAAAAAAAAAGTGTCCTCAGAAGATTTCATCTTCTGCACCCTCTGTGGGGACGGGATGAGTTCTGAGATGTTCCCCTTATAATAGTGGTCAAGGAGGGTTGCCAACCAATATTGATCCTTCTCCTTGATGCCACATATTCTTGGGTTCTTTTGCAGGCTTTAATTCATGAGGGAACCCATACACCGCAAGTTTGCGGAGGCATGAGAAGCAGATTTCTCGGGGTCAAGGGGCAAGGGTTCTGGTGAAGGAAAACCATTGCTTAGGTTTGACGTATGTCTTCCTCTGCCTCAACGCCTGCCACAATTCAGCAGAGGAGGGCATGGAGGAGGAGGAGGGGCAGAGCTGACAAATCTCCCATCATCCCCACTAGCTGTATGGAGATGTGGCGACAAAACAAGCTGCAGCACTGAGCCCTGTCCTGCATTCATCCGAATTGCAAGCAGAGTTACCCAGTGTGCTGTGAGTGAAATATAGCATCCCTGACCATGCCTGCTGGGCCACATGTCAGCAGTAAGGTGGACTTTGTGACTAACTGCCTTGCCCAAAAATACCACAACATTGCCTTCCATGTGATGGTACAGAGCTGAAATGGCCTAACGTGAAAATAAATAGTGACTGGGAACCTGCTATTGTGGTACAACACATTCTACAAATTCACGGAAGGGGCAGAATCCACCAGAAGGAAAAGCAGAAGTTGTAAAGCCAGCAGCTTTGACAAGCTTGCATTTAGACACTGAGCATGTGGGTGGCAGTGACTGTATTTTTATTTAGCTGCAGCAGATGGGGCAGAGAAATTTGCTAGCTATAGTCTACCGCTGGTGGTGTGCTACTGGCAGATGTGCTGTAAGGAACTGGAACACCCTGCGCTTTACCATCATCCCTTTTAGTGGAGGCTGCAGAGAGGTCACGAGGTATAGCAGTGGTAGACTGAGGTTAGTAAGCAGGAGGAACAGAATTACCTCCCTTTTGTGTGGCTTTCAGGTGGTCTTGCCAACGGGCTGAGTGGTGGGAGGTTAAATGCCTTGTCAAGCATGTGGTACCCAAATGGCTGGTGTTTTTGCAACGCTTGATGTCCTTGAGACAAAGTTTGCAAATTGCAACACTGCTATCAGCTGCACATGTGCTAAAAAAGCTGAGCTGTGGGAAGTGGGCTGGGAGATAGCAGCTCCACAATGTGATGGAATAGGGTGGCAGCTCTCTTCTCTTACATGATGGCTGCCTCGTAGGGGTTGTTCCTGACCCTCACTTTCCTTCTCTGTTCTATCCAGTACCCAAGTCGCATCAGTTTCCCCATCATAATCATCTCCTCCATCCTCATTACCACTGGAGACAACTTGCCAATTTGCTGCTGCTGGGGGAAAATGACTGCAATTTATGTACCAGTGTTCTCCCCTCTCTGTAGGCTCATGTTCCTACCTTACTCATCCTCTGAACCAACATTTGAATCAAGTAATGGCATTGTCAAGGAGCAAGTGGCTGAGGCTGTGTTCAAATAACTCAGCTGACTCCTCCATGCCTGATGCAGGGTCTATGGCAGGAATCGCTGTGGACAAGGAAGCAGATTTAGCCACACTGGCAGCTACAGTGGACTGAGTACTAGTCTCTCCTTGGGTAACGGAGGGTGAGGATGGTTTAGTAAGCCAGTCCACCACCTCCTCTGCATGCTGTGGCTGGATAGCACAGGCAACATTACTAAACAGGAAATAATGCCCTGCTTGAGGACTGACCACGTCAACTTTTGCTTGTAGACACATACACTGCTGGCCCCCTCACAGTGCCATGGAAACATCTGCCTCTGCTTGTTGGCCTCCCAGACATGATGGGGGGGGGGTATTTATTAACAAAAAAAATAAAGATGTGGAAATGTGTACGTGGATGCACTTTAATCAATGGAAAGTGGTGTTTGGTGCACTTTAACCTGAGTACTCACTACACAGACACACTCCTCTGACACACTACAATATACTGCAGTAAAACTGCACTGACACACTGCAATATACTGCTTTTAAAGTGCAGTAACACATAGAAATATACTGTGTTAAACGTGCAGTAACAAACTGAAATATACTGCTTTAAACATGCATTAATGCACAAAAATTTACTGCGTTAAACATCCACTAAGGCACAGAAATATACTGCGTTAAACGTGCACTAACGCACTGAACTAAACTGCAGTTAATCTTCCCTAACAAAATCAACTGACACTAATGTAAAAATGAATGGTCACTACACCCACACTGACTGAACTATCACCAGATTCCCAAAAAGTGACACTAAAGTAAAAATGAATGTTTACTACACTCACACTGACTGAACTATTACTAGATTCGCACTAAACTGATATTCTACACTGGCAATAGAATCAGAATAGCACACAAACTCTCTAGTAGCACTGAACAGAGTCCTGTACTATCTCTCTTTATGCTGATATCACACTACAAATGGCTGCTATTAAAAGAATACTTTTATAGTGTTGGGTAGGACTAAGAGCAATGAGCCATGATTAGATACAGTCATCATTACTTTCTCTAGTCATGGCTTTGACAGTGTTCTGTGCCCTGATTGGGCAAAGCTTTCCATGCTTCACCCAATCAGGGCTTCCATTGCACTGTGCAGCAGCACAGTGCATTGTGGTTGTTCGGTGGGCCGAGCAAATGGTCGAACGCCCGATAGTTCGGATGTTCGATGAATGGGCAAACAGCCAATGTTCAGCCCGAACTCATGCTGGGGCCGAATCGTTCACCCATCCCAACTAAACATCTGTCCCTTTCATTTGTTTTAATCAGTAAAATGAGAAGACCAGTATAAAAGTGGTTCCAGGAGCATATATATGAGATTGCGACATACCATCTTAAGGCCCCCATAGCAAGGCATGTTTGTTTGCAACACAATAGAGATCCCAGCTTTTAAAATGCTGGGTCTTGGATGTAGTCCCACAAGATGGTCCCACAACCTTCATCAGACAGTTTTGCATGAGGCCAGGTGGATATGGGAGCTGGAGGCTACCAAACCACCTGGCCTGAATGACAGCTTTAGTTTTGTCCCCTTTCTCAAAGATACATAATGCAGAAATATATAGTATTTACATTTTTTGTGTGTGTTTTGTATGTTTGTTGCACAATTTTTTACAATTTTCCTATGTAGTTTATTGTTATTCTTCAACTTGCTGAAATACTGGATAAGTATTTAAAGAGGAACAGGATATAGAAAATATAATTTCTTATATTCATACCTTCACAGAGTATATTATGTAGTACAGGGGTGGGGTGTTCTGTCACCATGTGTAAGTGCTTAACCAAAGGAAAAGAGAAAAAAAAAAGGAAAGATTGTTTGATTGAGACAAATTTGGCCATCCCTTATAGCGGAATTGATCAATTTATGCATGGCGCCATACTCTTTTTATTATTTTTTTCCCCTATAGTCTGGGTGGACTTGGCGCTCTTTATGCATTGTTCATCGTTTGTATGTTGGTTGTCACCATCTGCTGACGCCATTTGCAGCGATGAAGTCACCACTCTAAATGCGTTTTTACGCCGTCTCGTCACTGTGCAGGCGATGGCGTTGGTGCATGCGCGATGGCGTTGGCGCATGCGCAATGGCGATAGGGGTCGGAGCATGCTATGGCAGCTATTTTAAATAAAAAGGAAACACATGGAGACAGACCTCAGATCCTGAAAAGCCTCGGAAGCAGCCGACTGAGGTCCGGGGGAAACCAGTCAGGCTATGGTTTAAATACCATCTCATCTCCTCAAACTTGGAATAGGATGCTATGCATGATGGAATGCTCATCAATGAATCCTATATAGAGACTGCCTTGGAAACTTGGATCTGATAAGTTTATACTCTTTTGGAATATTAATTAACCACTTGCCATCTGCTCACGTTGAGCCTTCTGCGGCAAAGTGGTTAGTTATCGTCTGGCGACGTAGACCTACGTCGCCAGACACTCCCCTTTCTCGGCGGAGAAAGTCCTTCCCCTTTTTAACTTTCTTTGTTTTGTTTTTCTTTTTTTAAGAAATTTTATTTGAGTTTTCTAGAATGCAAAGATGCGGAGAAAAAAAACATAACAATTCAAAAAAGAGTACAGAATCTGATCCAAAGCTTTGTTTACATTCTGGTTTGAATAAGACGGTATAAAAGGAATTAGGAAGGGTGGATGTTGAGGATAACCTTGATGAACACCGCAGGTGTGCCAGTGAAAAGGATACAATAAAAAAATTCAGAAAAAATTATATCTAAATAGAATATCGGTGTTTCAGGAGAACCATTAAGTATAATGACATAACCATTAGAGGATGGGTGCAAGCAGCACTCCGCAAGGGTGAAGGGGATCATTCCTCGGGTTGAGTTTAGAGTAGTTTGAGTTTGCCCAAGGAATTACTGTGGTTCGCCCTAGCATACCAGGTCCTGCATTGAAAGGCAGTAATAAGTTGGTGAATTTTCAGAATTTGAAAGGGAGTGCTCGATAAAGATTTTTCATAAGATAAAGAAGAGCTTAGTGCGACCGAAATTCTGTAGTAATGTGTCCAGTTTTTCCAGATATAAGAGATTTTTCAGCTCTTCCTTGACTGAGAAGATTGTTGGGCTGTGGGTAGCAGTCCAGATTTGAAGGAGGACCCTCCTGGCTGTTTGAAGGCAATGGTGCATCCACGAGGTATGAATAATGTTTTCCCCCTACCTAGTGGATTAGCGGCAGATGGAGGAACACAGCTAAACAGGCAGATTGTCAAATCCTTAGGCAGTCTTGTTGATGTAACTCCAAAGATGTATTGGATAATTTTGTCCCAATAAACCTGAATTGATGTACAGAACCAGAAACGGTGCAGTAGCGTCGGTCTGCTAGCATCACACCATTAACACCAGTAGGGGGTTGGAAGAGTCCATCAGGGCTGGAACAAATGCCCCATGTATAATTTGGAATTGCGTCTTCCTCCGTTGTTCATTAAGAGTAATCTTGCAAAATGCTCTATACAGTATATCCTTCCAGGATTGCAGTGGTATCATCTAGTTCCAGGAGATCTTCTTTCAGCAAGGATTGCCACATTGAGAATGTGGGGTGGGGTGGTGTAGTGTAAGATTTGAGAGTATAATATCGAGATAGAGTAGGCTTTTTGCTTCACTGCCTTGTCTACCACAGGGTGTGTCAATACAGCGTGTGCCCAATAGAGATGTCCCGAACTGTTCGCCGGCGGACAGTTCCCGGCGAACATCGCTTGTTCGCATCCGCCTCTGCGGGCGAACATATGCGATGTTTGGTCCGCCCCCTATACTTCATCAATGAGACAAACTTTGACCCTGTACCTCACAGTCAGCAGACACATTCCAGCCAATCAGCATACCCTCCCTCCCACACCCTCCCACCTCCTATAAAAAAGCATCCATCTTAGATCATTCTGAAGCAGTGTGTTAGTGAGAGCAGGGAGAGTGTTGCTGCTGCTGCTGTTAATAGGGACAGTTGTTAGTCAGTGTTCTCGGTCTTGTTAGTCAGTGTTCTTGGTCCACTCCTGCTGTGTAAGGACAGCATCCTGACAGCACCCCAAAAAGCCCTTTTTAGGGCTGGTATTTGAGTAAATTTTTTTATATATATATATATATCTATTGTCCCCAAAAAGCCCTTTTGAGGGCTGGTATTTGAGCAATTTTTTATATATATATATATATATATATATATATATATATATATATATATACAGTATATATATATATACATATATATATGTATATTTGAAAAAAATGAGTATTCCACATCAGTGATCCCAGAGTACACCGATGGTAGGAAAGGGGGCTGGGACTATAACGGACTAATTGTCAAAAGTTTATAGGTAAGCCAAGGGAAAAACAAAAAAGAAATATTAAAATGTAACAATATTTATTGGAGGAATAATAAAAGTCGACATAGAAAAAATGGGAAAAATAATACAATACAACATGTTTTCACATATGTCATGGTAGTAGTCGATCAAACGGGTGAATGCCTTTGTTCAATGCATTTCGCCTTTAGCTTCGTCAGGAACTCTGGCGTGATATATTCACCCTTTTGTTGAATTAGGACTACATTAAGACCTTCAAAGTGTATACGTGAAAAGAAGGAGAAAAAACATATATCAATACAGATTCATATCTTAATAGTGGAAAGAGTCTACAATATTCATTTTAACCCTAGTATAGAAAGATACAGAGTCATAAAGGGAGAAACATATAGCTTACCACACTTAAAAATGTTGTGTGCCTAGTACATGGAAAGGTTGGACCAAAGATTGCGTCTCCCAATGGCTTGTCTTATGGCTCCAAACCAAACAATCCCAGGTAGGGCCCATTGGGGGTCCTCCATGGAGGTGGTTTAGAGGTATGAATTGGGCCAGTCTTGAATGGGTGCCACCACAACGGACAATAGGTGGAGCCCGGAATTCTGTGGACAAAAATAATATGTATTGTATAACATGTCTGATGTCATACGAAGTTGTTAAAAATAGGTAGGCATCAAAATGTAGTATGGTAGATGGTTGAAGCTCCGGAGGGGTTAAAAATAGGAATAATGACAAAAAATATATATACTACAGAACTGCCAAGGCTAGAGTCAGCTCTGGGACTCGGCATGAAAAGTAGAAATGCTACACCAAATGTCCAATCCATGTTCAAACTAATGAATCAATAAGGGCAGCAGCTACACGCATTAACTCTAACGGGTTGCCCAATAGGAGTATATATGCAGGAATAGAATATAGTCTGGTCGACAGACGGAACCCAGACATTAACTGTCCCCAAAAACAGGGCTGAGGTATGGAGGGTGATCAGACAAAATAAATCAAAGAGAAGCCTAAGGGGTGTGGGCTTAGGTGTCTTACCTTACAACCGGTGAAGCCGCGGGTCGGGAGAGCCGCCATGACTCATCCTCCCGTGCCCGCGGCTTAAGACTGGTCCCGCCGGAAGTGACGTATGTCCGCAATCGTCACTTCCGGCGCGGGCGCCATACTATCGGATGTCCGCCACTAGAGGTCAATTGATCTCTGTGGCAGAACACCCGCGCCGGCTATATTAGCCGGAGAGGACAAACACAAGAGCTGTCCCCTGCTTTGCGCCCGAATTCATACCTAGAGGCGAGCCAATGGACAAGCAGAGAGCGAATCCGGATCCATTACATAAATGGATACAAAGTTTAAACTGCAACATTTAATTGAGTGAATTAAACAAACAGAAGAAAAATAAAACAAAAACAAAAACAACCCTTAATGGATTATAGTAAGTATGCAGCACTAGGAACCTAACAGGGACAGGCATGTCCTGCTGGTAGTTCCTATATAGACATCGAAAAGGCATCTTAAAGTATAACATGAAAAAGGGGGATGAAAGATGAGAAGCAGAGAACAATAGAAACCGAGGGAGGGGCAGGGAAAGGTGGGGGAAGGGGAGAAAAGAAAATAAAATTAAAATGAATTGATGAGTAATTCACCTGTCATGGGATATAATCAGAGCTAACAAACAATTATGACAGTAGGAGCATCCCATCTTGTGAAAAAGTGGTCCCCCTGGTTCTCAAGAACGGACCCATATGAAAAATAATAAAAAATAATAAAAAAATATAATAAAAATAATAGGCATAACATCCCCATACCTGTCTTCCTCCAGCATATGTGAAAGTTTAGTAGGGAACAGTAGTCCCCATTTGGAGGTTCGGTATAGCCTGTATATCAGATAAGGTGATAGAAAGCATAAAACAAAAAGAAACAAGTGAGCAATGATCACTGAATGAACAAAATGGGCCTCCAAAAGTGAGGCTTATAGAAGGTAGAGCAGTGAGATGGATTTGACTGGTAGCAAGTTACAAATTATTGTGTATTGAGTCATAAAATAAGTATCTACATAGATTTATGTTAAAGATTTATTTCATGATGGGGGCCGCTGTTGGGACAACCTAGGGGGAAAGAAGTATGAAAAAATTCGAAAGTCTAAAGGAAGGACTTATACGAGACAGCAGTATTGAGTCCTGGCCAATGGGTAGCCTGTAGATTGAAAATCCACATAGCCTCTTTACGGAGGACTTTGTTATCGAAATCACCCCCCCGTGGATTGGAGGGGATGACTTCGAGAACAGCGAACCTGACATAGTCGGGATCAAAATCGTGATGCACACCGACGTGCTTGCAAATGGGTGTATAGACCCCCTTGTCAGCGGGTTTAATGACAATGTCGTCGTTATGGATCAAGTGTTTAAGTGCGCACTTTTGAGACACGCTCAGATTGTGTTTGGGTACAGGGGTCGTAGATAGAGACTCGATGTCTCTCACCGACTGACGGAGAAACGCCCACACAGCAGGGCATGTTTGGAGTTTGGGGAAAGTTTTAGACTTTGCTTTGTATTTGTGTGGACTATCTTCTGGTAGTGGTTCCTCGTCAGATGAGGAGGATGACGTAGAGTCACTCTCCTCCCCTCTATATTTTTCGATTTCGCTTAAAAGTTGCATTAGGGTTTTCAAGGTTTTAAAGTCCTGTATTTTAAAATCCTTATACGTATCATCACTGCCAGGGACCTTGTCTTTCTCCTTGTCAAAAATGTATCTGAACGTCAAATTTCTGGCGAAAAGGTGCAGGTCTTTAACTAGTTCGAACTTGTCCAAACCATTGGTCGGGCAAAAGTTTAACCCCAGTGTTAAGACTTCCTTTTCAGAGGGTGATAAATCATACGAGGATAAATTAATTACATCTAAATCATAATTTATCAAGTTTGCTTGATGACATGTTGGTCCATCGGGCCTAGTTTCTTGTCGCCCAGCGCTGGGGGTGGTAGAAGTGACCCCTGCGCTGGGGTAACCCCTAAAGGGGGCAGAGTGTCAGGTTCAGAGGTTGTTAGCTCCCTATTTAGGTTTTTTGGCATGGCTCCCATATGTGTATATTGTGATGTGTTGCTGTTGGAGCTAAACATGGAAGTACGTGTCAATTCGCGATTCCCTGGTTCACAGCCACTACACTGAGCAATCTCAGGGGGAGCTTCCCCCCATAGGCACGTTCAGATGTGGTACATGTGACTTTTGTCCATGGGTCCTGGAGGGTCCTTCCTTCCCTCTCCCCAGGGGAGGTATTCACAAATGTCGATCCTACGCAGATTGCCAAACACAGGGGGTGGTTTACATCGCCCTCTGCAAATGTGGGGCTTTCTACGTAGGAAAGACCAAACGCAAACTTTCTAAGCGTATACAGGATCACCTCTACTATCTTGAGGTTGGTCTCATCTATACACCCATTTGCAAGCACGTCGGTGTGCATCACGATTTTGATCCCGACTATGTCAGGTTCGCTGTTCTCGAAGTCATCCCCTCCAATCCACGGGGGGTGATTTCGATAACAAAGTCCTCCGTAAAGAGGCTATGTGGATTTTCAATCTACAGGCTACCCATTGGCCAGGACTCAATACAGCTGTCTCGTATAAGTCCTTCCTTTAGACTTTCGAATTTTTTCATACTTCTTTCCCCCTAGGTTGTCCCAACAGCGGCCCCCATCATGAAATAAATCTTTAACATAAATCTATGTAGATACTTATTTTATGACTCAATACACAATAATTTGTAACTTGCTACCAGTCAAATCCATCTCACTGCTCTACCTTCTGGAAGCCTCACTTTTGGAGGCCCATTTTGTTCATTCAGTGATCATTGCTCACTTGTTTCTTTTTGTTTTATGCTTTCTATCACCTTATCTGATATACAGGCTATACCGAACCTCCAAATGGGGACTACTGTTCCCTACTAAACTTTCACATATGCTGGAGGAAGACAGGTATGGGGATGTTATGCCTATTATTTTTATTATATTTTTTTATTATTTTTTATTATTTTTCATATGGGTCCGTTCTTGAGAACCAGGGGGACCACTTTTTCACAAGATGGGATGCTCCTACTGTCATAATTGTTTGTTAGCTCTGATTATATCCTATGACAGGTGAATTACTCATCATTTCATTTTAATTTTATTTTCTTTTCTCCCCTTCCCCCACCTTTCCCTGCCCCTCCCTCGGTTTCTATTGTTCTCTGCTTCTCATCTTTCATCCCCCTTTTTCATGTTATACTTTAAGATGCCTTTTCGATGTCTATATAGGAACTACCAGCAGGACATGCCTGTCCCTGTTAGGTTCCTAGTGCTGCATACTTACTATAATCCATTAAGGGTTGTTTTTGTTTTTGTTTTATTTTTCTTCTGTTTGTTTAATTCACTCAATTAAATGTTGCAGTTTAAACTTTGTATCTATTTATGTAATGGATCCGGATTCGCTCTCTGCTTGTCCATTGGCTCGGCTCTAGGTATGAATTCGGGCGCAAAGCAGGGGACAGCTCTTGTGTTTGTCCTCTCCGGCTAATATAGCCGGCGCGGGTGTTCTGCCACAGAGATCAATTGACCTCTAGTGGCGGACATCCGATAGTATGGCGCCCGCGCCGGAAGTGACGATTGCGGACATACGTCACTTCCGGCGGGACCAGTCTTAAGCCGCGGGCACGGGAGGATGAGTCATGGCGGCTCTCCCGACCCGCAGCTTCACCGGTTGTAAGGTAAGACACCTAAGCCCACACCCCTTAGGCTTCTCTTTGATTTATTTTGTCTGATCACCCTCCATACCTCAGCCCTGTTTTTGGGGACAGTTAATGTCTGGGTTCCGTCTGTCGACCAGACTATATTCTATTCCTGCATATATACTCCTATTGGGCAACCCGTTAGAGTTAATGCGTGTAGCTGCTGCCCTTATTGATTCATTAGTTTGAACATGGATTGGACATTTAGTGTAGCATTTCTACTTTTCATGCCCAGTCCCAGAGCTGACTCTAGCCTTGGCAGTTCTGTAGTATATATATTTTTTGTCATTATTCCTATTTTTAACCCCTCCGGAGCTTCAACCATCTACCATACTACATTTTGATGCCTACCTATTTTTAACAACTTCGTATGACATCAGACATGTTATACAATACATATTATTTTTGTCCACAGAATTCCGGGCTCCACCTATTGTCCGTTGTGGTGGCACCCATTCAAGACTGGCCCAATTCATACCTCTAAACCACCTCCATGGAGGACCCCCAATGGGCCCTACCTGGGATTGTTTGGTTTGGAGCCATAAGACAAGCCATTGAGAGACGCAATCTTTGGTCCAACCTTTCCATGTACTAGGCACACAACATTTTTAAGTGTGGTAAGCTATATGTTTCTCCCTTTATGACTCTGTATCTTTCTATACTAAGGTTAAAATGAATATTGTAGACTCTTTCCACTATTAAGATATGAATCTGTATTGATATATGTTTTTTCTTCTTCTTTTCACGTATACACTTTGAAGGTCTTAATGTAGTCCTAATTCAACAAAAGGGTGAATATATCACGCCAGAGTTCCTGACGAAGCTAAAGGCGAAATGCATTGAACAAAGGCATTCACCCGTTTGATCGACTACTACCATGACATATGTGAAAACATGTTGTATTGTATTATTTTTCCCATTTTTTCTATGTCGACTTTTATTATTCCTCCAATAAATATTGTTAAATTTTAATATTTCTTCTTTGTTTTTCCCTTGGCTTACCTATAAACTTTTGACAATTAGTCTGTTATAGTCCCAGCCCCCTTTCCTACCATCGGTGTACTCTGGGATCACTGATGTGGAATACTCATTTTTTTCAAATCACTTAACCGGGATGAGGACTATTTGTCTAGATATAGGCTGCTTCTCACCTTTTCTCATATATATATATATATATATATATATATATATATATATATATATATATATATTGTGTGCAGTTGCCTGCCCGCCGTGTGTCAGAGGCCACAGACCCACATATCTATTGTCCCCAAAGAGCCCTTTTGAGGGCTGGTATTTGAGTAATTTTTTATATATATATATATATATATATATATATATATATATATATATATATATATATATATATATATATATTGTGTGCAGTTGCCGCTTAGTGTGAGAGGCCACAGACCCACCACAGACTGTACTGTGTGCACACCACACTCATTTCGGGTGGCACAGGCACAGTACCTTGCAGTTTAAAAAATATATTTTTTTTCCTCTGTCATAATTTCAGTGAGTGTCAGGTCCACAGAGTGTACTGTGTCCACTGCAGTGCCCACCACTGATATATATACGGTGGCACAGCAGCTTGTTGCAAATTGAAAAAAAAAAATTATTTTTTATAATTGCAGTTGCCTGGCCTGCCAGTGACTGTCAGGTCCACAGAGTGTACTGTGCCCACTGCAGTGCCCACCACTGATATATACGGTGGCACAGCAGCTTGCAAATTAAAAATATATGTATTTTTTTTATAATTGCAGTTGCCTGGCCTGCCAGTGACTGTCAGGTCCACAGAGTGTACTGTCACCACTGCAGTGCCCACCACTCATATATACGGTGGCACAGCAGCTTGCAAATTAAAAATATATATATATTTTTTATAATTGCAGTTGCCTGGCCTGCCAGTGACTGTCAGGTCCACAGAGTGTATATGAAGATAAATCTATGCGCTGCCAAATGAAGAGAAGGGAACGGAAAAAAGAGGAGGTACCAATATAGAACAATGGAGCACCAGAAATCTGCAGCTAATTTTGCAGTGTCCCCACATACAACAAGATAAAATAAAGAGTAAAAATCAGCGCAGATATTCTAAAACCGGTGAACCATAAATATCTAAAAGTAGATCTTTAAAATTAATCAATAATTCAAAATCAATAGTATAAAATCAATACATCAACCTTCAGATAAAAATGACAAAGGTGCTTGAGTGCCAAAGTGAAAGTGCATAAATATGATAAAAAAGTGAGATCCTCAATATGCTGAATCAATAGCACTTGAATAAGTATCCTGTGCAAAGTGAATGCTGTGAAAGAATCAATAATAAAGGGTACTGATCCAACATTCAGCAGAAGAAAGAAGAAAACAATATTATAAAGTGAAGTGCCCTATGAAGAGTGAACCCATCCAACTCTTCAATCAAATAAAGTGAATCAATAAAAAGTGACGAATGTGATCATCTAAAAGAAATAAAGTGCTAAAATGGAGGAAAATAAAAAAAATATTTTAAGAGCCCTATGAAGGGTGAACCACTAAAACTCTTCAGTAGCAAAAAAATCTTAGTAGTGATAAATGTGAAATATATCTACAAATTAGATATATACACTGAATATCAGTGTGAGGGAGAAGACTGTGAAAAAAAGTCCAAAGCAAATTGTAGCAATCAGTCTTAGATGAAAAAAATTGTAGTGAAAAAAAACAGAGTGTACTGTGCCCACTGCAGTGCCCACCACTCATATATATGGTGGCACAGCACCTTGCAAATTAAAAAAAAATATATTTGGTCTGTCTCTGTGAAGCCGGCGTAACCCTTACGCTGCCTGATTGATACAACATCATACCTGATCGCATACACACACTGGATGTTTTAAAGCATGTTATTCCAAAGAATTTAGGAATGTTAGGTGATTTATGCCCTTTATGGATTAAAACCTGACTCTGCGTCAACTACCTAATTTTCCGTGGGAGTTTTGCCATGGATCCCCCTCCGGCATGCCACAGTCCAGGTGTTAGTCCCCTTGAAACAACTTTTCCATCACTATTGTGGCCAGAAAGGGTCCCTGTGGGTTTTAAAATTCGCCTGCCTATTGAAGTCTATGGCGGTTTGCCCGGTTCGCGAACATTCGCGGAGGTTCGCGTTCGCCGTTTGCGAACGGCAAATTTTAGGTTCGCGACATCACTAGTGCCCGACTCATGTGAGTCTTTACAAAGCTTGAAAGTTGGTAATATGTTGACTCCATGCTAGCAGGGGACATGGCCTCCACTTCTTTAATGGATGATACCCCTTCTGTCTCATCTTCTCCAGCTCTGAGCACACCCCAAGCACCAAAGCAGCCCTATGAAATACCCTTCCAAGCATGGTAGATATACTTCATTCTCTAAACCGTCAGGTATACAACAAAGCAAAAATACAATCGTAGGAAAATCTGTTATTTAAATAAAAGCAACTAACTGAGGGAGAAACTTCTAAAAGTATTCTATGGTACACTTGTGCACTTGAGAGATTAGGCACATCAATAATAAACACTGGCATCTTTTGTTGTATAATTCAAAAGTAATTTATTTGAGCATCTCTGGAATTTGTTTTTTGGAGACCAGTCTCTATTAGGGACAATCGGTTCATAGCCATTATAGGGGCAATAAACTCTCTGATCCCTGTTGAGTGAACTTGTGCTTCTGTGTAACTCTTGGAAGGCAAAACCTGAATTCCAATGCAGAATTTACAATCATGTTCATGCAAAATAAATCAGAAATTTACAGTATATTCATCAATAGGTACACATGCAGCGTTGTACCACAATTATGTCCCCTCTATTATTACATTTTCTTGCTTTGGATAGAGTACATGAGAATCCTTGGGTTAGTAATTGGGATCAACATTTGCTAAAATGTAAAATGAGATGGATTTATACTCTCCAAGCAACTATAACCCCAGGATTAAATTAAGCCAGGAATTGTAAATCTTTCCTATAGACCACTGACTCTGGGTATAGTGAGAATTTTATATGATAATTTATATGTACTGTATATTTCCTTTATTTCTGTAATTTAATATTTTCAATAATAGGGTTATGTTATCATTTATGGCATCTGTGTGTTTGTTTCACTGTTTCCCTAGGAAGGTTTGAGTGCCCATGTGGTTCCCTAATGGTCCTCCTTTTTTTTAATTTGAAAACTTTGGGGAAAGGCAGATGATTTTGCTGCCTATTCAGCTGTGACCGCGCAAATTCTTGGAGCATTTGTCTGGCCCTTTATGTGATCAGCAGGGGACATGTTACTTCTTTGCCTGCTGGTTCACTTTTAAACACTTTCCTGATGGCGCCACTGGGTGGCGCTGTACGCTGAAAAAATCACAGTGTAAAGAACACACTTTGACAGCATAACATCACTACACATGGGCATGCCTGACAACATTTGTCAGGCAGGTATGGGACCCACAGGTAGAATGTATACAAGATGGAGGGTCTAGACACACTCCTCATGTTTGCGGGACACTCCACAAATATATCCACTTGGAGGTGGACCTATCCATATCCCACAAGGCATGAAAGCTTTTTCTAAATGAATCTGTTTATATATGGGCAGTTTATTCTTTATACATATGGCAATTAGGTTTGATTTCATGCTTTGTTTTTAACATATTCTTATAAATGGCCATTAAAGATTTTTTCTGCCTTTGAATGTGATGGGGGGATGCATCCGGTTACATTGCATGCTATATGTAGGTGTCCTTTCAGGATTCAGGGACATGATATGCATTTTTGAAGGGGACATATGACAAGGTGGGTTAAATGACTCTCCCCCCCCCCCCCCACTAATCTGTTTTCTATGTGTTGAGTTAACTAAGCTTTGCTTTTTCTGAAATTCTATTTGTATATGTATTCATATATATAGGGCCCCCAGCTGCTGACTCCCTCTGTGATATCCCTTCTTTGGGAATGTTTGGATGGCTGCACCCACAAATGCTTTCAATGATTTCATAGCCAAAATATGATCCTATGCTATTCCAGTAAGCGTGGTCTTGTCCTTTAATAATGTCTGTATATATGTACCGTATATATAATATGAGTAGGAAACTTTATGGTCAATATGTGGACATAATATATGTAAAACACTGAATGATCAGGGATACATAATTGCTTAGTAGCTGTGGAAATAAATAGATATTTTTCTGTGTATATACACTTTATTACAAAAGTATTTGGATGCCTGACTTTACACGCACATGAACTTTAATGGCATCCCGGTTTTAGTCCGTAGGGTTATTGAGTTGGCCCACCCTTTGCAGCTATAACAGCTTGAACTCTTCTGGGAAGACTGTCCACAAGGTGTAGGAGTGTGTCTATGGAAATGTTTGACCATTCTTCCAGAAGCGCATTTGTGAGGTCAGGCACTGATGTAGATGAGAAGGCCTGGCTTGCAGTCTCCACTCTAATTCATCCCAAAGGTATTCCATTGGGTTGAGGTCAGGACTCTGTGCATGCCAGTCAAGTTCCCCCACCCCAAACTTGGTTATCCATGTCTTTATGGACCTTGCTTTGTGCACTGGTGCGCAGTCATGTTGGAACAGGAAGGGGCCATCCCCAAACTGTTGTCACAAAGTTGGGAGCATGAAATTGTCCAAAATGTCTTGGTATGCTAACATTTTAGGGGTTCCCTTCACTGGGACTTCACTTCAACTAAAGGACCAAGCCCAACCCCTGAAAAACAACCCCACACCATAATTACGCTTCCACCAAATGATTTAGATCAGTGCGCAAAGGTCCATAAAGACATGGATGAGTGAGTTTGGGGTGGAGGAACTTGACTGGCCTGCACAGAGTCCTAACCTCAACCCGATAGAATACCTTAAGGATGAATTAGAGGGGAGACTACGAGCCAGGCCTTCTCGCCCACATCAGTGCCTGACCTCACAAATGCGCTTCTGGAAGAATGGTCAAACATTCCCATAGACAAACTCATAAACCTTGTGGACAGCCTTCCCAGAAGAGTTAAAGCTGTTATAGCTGCAAAGGTTGGGCCAACTCAATATTGAACCCTACGGACTAAGTCTAAGATGCCATTAAAGTGTATGTGCGTGTAAAGGCAGGTGTCCCAATACTTTTTTGTATTTGTTAGGAATAGCAAATGTTTGATCATGTGGGAGTTTTAGCTATTGTTTAGAATAAATGATAAATAAATTATATTTTTATTGAGCATTTAGTTTGCATTACTGTACCCAGAAAATTACCACTTTTTTGCTATATCTTTGTTGTTTTTCACAGATAGCTTGATATATTTGTATGATAAAGGAAATTAAGTACTTAAAATATATTTTGGTAAAACTGAGTACCGTACTTATAATATATTGTTAAATATAAAAATTTAACAAAATACAGTTATGTGTACCATGTTTTCATTTGTAACAATTAGCATTGTTGCATACTCATCCTAACTAATCAATGATTGATGTCCATTACTAGGGATGAAGCTTAAAGTGGATGAAAACCCTCACATATACCTAGTGAAGTAAACAGCCTCAGATGATACACAGAGATGAAACAAATCTCCCTACATAAGTTTTATTTGTATATCTACTTTATTCAGCTTTCTACACTGTTTAGAAAGTAAACATTGTGTTGAAATATTTTCTTCCTGTTCCAGCACTGGGTGTGGAGTCTTGGCATGCACTGTGTGACAGCTGGTTGGAGGAAAGGCACAATCTCCCCCCTCCACATAGGTATAGGAAGAAAGAAACATGCAGAGCTGTGCTGTAAATAGACTAGCTCTCTGCTAATCTATCTCTCTGCACCCACCCCGACACAAATTTTCAGCTGCTTTTTTCTCCTCTGTCAGAGAACTTGTCAGAAGGTATCAGAAGGAAGAAGCCTGGTCAGCTGCACTCTGATGCAATCACCTTTATTAATGATAAAACCAGTTTATGCAGCAAACAGAGGTAGCCCAGGATTAGCTGTAGCTGCATAGCCAGCACCCCTTCACATGCAGGGGAAGTGTATCTAAAAGGAATGCCACCTTGAGCGGTGCATAAAAATAGAACCGAATATCTAAAGACCGTACTTTACTTGATTCGGTCAAGTTACTGGGGGAAACCATATATTTAAGAGTTCTTGCCTTTCTGAAGGTCACTTGGGAAGAGATGGTAACATAGGAGCCAACTTTGGGTCTAACTGTAAGATATTCCAATGATTTTTAATAATCCCAGCTATCTTCCTATGTTGCTCATTGTAACCTGTGACAAATCTAACCAATTTTTATTCTTAGAACTGGTGGAAGTAGGAAGTACATTCTTTTGATTAGATTCTGTTAGTAAGGTGTCCAGGTAACCTTTCTCCCAGAATTTTTGAATTAGAGTTTTTCCTTGTGTTGTATGTTCATCCAGTTTTGTACAATTTCATCGTAACCTATGGAATTGTCCTCCTAGGATGTTATTCAACCATGACAAGTGATGGCAACTAGAATAATGCAAATAGGAATTGCCACCAACAGGTATGCAATGGTTGCGGGAAATAATCGTCCCCTAATGTGCTAGCTCAAGGTCCAGGAAGACTAACTTCAAAGGATCGATGACAGATGTGAATTGGAGGCCTAGCTGGTTGTTGTTACAGTGGGATATGAAGGCATGGAATTGGTCCATATCCCCTTTCCAAATAAGTAACACATCTATGTACCTGCAATAGTACATAATGTGTTTAGAAAAAGGGTTATGGTTCGAGATACATGATTCCGTCCAATATCCCATTGTGATGTTGGCATAACGTGGAGCAAAATTTGCCCCCATGGCCGTACCCTGAAGTTGGAGGTAGAACTGTTCCAAAAAGGTAAAATAATTATGTTGAAGGCAAAACGGTGTCCCTTCAACCGAAAATTGAGCCTACCTAGAGTTTATTGAGAGATCTCTATATAGAAAGAATCTTAGTGCTTTGAGTCCCACTGAGTGGGGAATTGAGGTATACAGTGTGCAAACATCTAGTGTTGCCCACAGATACCCTTCTTCCCAATTATAGTGTTGGAGAAATTCTAGGAAATGGCTGGAGTCCCTAATATAGGCCGGAAGGTTAAGTACAATAGGTTGAAGGAAAAAAATCAATATACTGTGAGAGACCACTGATGAAACTATTAGTGCCGGCCACTATTGGTCTACCAGGTGGGTGATCTAGGGATTTGTGGACTTTGGGCAAGTGATTGGGCAGGTCCTTGACCCCGACTTAGAAAAGGAATGGGAATATTTGGCAGAATATTGTACCGCAAAGTGGATAAAATTAATTATACAACAAAGAGAAAGAAAATTTAAATTAGCTCAGTCCAGAGTTGCTAATAACGAGTTGGAGGTAAATAAATATAACACTTCTTGTTTGTACCCCAAATGGCATATGGTGCTGATTGCCATTCTACAAAAAAGTGAGGAGAAAATGGTTGGAAAAAAGATCAATAAGCTTGAAAGGGTCATTGAGGATTACAGGTTAGGTAAGGTGTTTGAGTGGAAACGTTCCATTCCCCCAAAAAATAACGCTACATGCAACCCACACAATACCCATCCTACCATCACTAATGGACAACACAATAAAATTAGGCCCTTCCATGGCCAGAAGATGAAGAATAGGAAGACCGATCAAACTGGTAATGAATTAAAGGGACAGGGAGAAGGCCCACAACTAACTCCAAAGATTACGGTACAGAATAATCATAATCTTCAGACTCCAAATATCAGCAGTGATATTACATTTGTACCTCATACTAACAATATTGACTCCTCATTAACCAACAGTGATATAATAGGCAATGAAACAGGAGTTGGCCATACCATTGTCTCCTGTGTTCCCGATTGCCTATCCCTTAGTGCAAGTAATCCCAAACTTTCAGAAGATTCACCTTCCATAACCCCTTCCATTGAGAGGGGTATGGAAGGGCAATTGAGGTTTAATATTCCCATCACAAACCGCTATAGACCACTCACTCGAGACCTAAAAGATTTTAAACATAAGGGTATAATCCAAAACACTTCAGGAGCACCGCATAATACATATCCCATCACAATATCCTCTACTTCTCCAACGTACAAGGTACACATGTCTAATAATTTTTTGGGAAAAATCTCCCAAAAGTATCGTAAAGGAAAAAGAAAACTAAAAGAGGTAGAAGAAGAGGTAGTATCCAAAAGGAACAACAAGAAGGAAAGGAAAGAAGCAAATTAGATGTTACAGAGAGTACCGTTAAAATTTACAATCTATCATATCATGTCCTCACTGGGGTTGAAATGTCACTACTTAGAAAGGGATTGAGCTTTGCCCCATCAATAGGCCCAAATCAATTTGGTTTTTTTAAAGACATGCCTGGTTTCATTCGTTCATTGATGATTAAAAGACACTATGCACAGCCCCAATTTTTAGACAAGGTACAGAAGTCCCCCCCAACTCCCAAGAGGACATATTGGTCTTGAACCAAATAGATAGTGACAATAATGAGGGAGTTACGAGGATTTTGAAGGAACTTTGGGATGCAGGTTGCACCAACACCCAACCAACCAATTTGTACTATACATGGACCCAGAGGTAAGACACAAAGGTTTTAGACCAAAATCAACCTTTTTTCCTATCCATTCCAAAGGTCCATATATCGAAACTTTCTCCCAGGAGGTTTATAAAGATTTTCTGGACTTATGTGACTATAAGAATAAACATAAACCTAATATCGAAAAACCTGACCTCCGTAGAACTAAAGGCTTCGATCCTTTGAAGTTAGTCTTCCTGGACCTTGAGCTAGCACATGAAGTGGACATGATTATTTCCCGCAACCATTGCAAACCCACTGTTGGCAATTCATATTTGCACCATTCTAGTAGCCATTACCCGGCATGGTTGAATAACATCCTGGGAGGACAATTCCATAGGTTACTATGGAATTGTACCAAACTGGATGAGTATCTAACACAAGGGAAAACTTTAATTAAAAAAGTCAGGGAGAAAGGTTACCCAGACACCCTTATAACAGAATCTTATCAAAAGAATGTACTTCCTACCTCCACCCGTTCTAAGAGCAAAAAAAAACTGCAAACTATGAATTCAAATCGGTTAGATTTGTCACAGGTTACAATGACCAACATAGGAAGATAGCTGGGATTATTAAAAAACATTGGAATATCTTACAGGTAGACCCAAAGTTGGTTCCTACATTACATCTCTTCCCCAAGTTACTTTCAGAAGGGCAAGAACTCCTAAAAATATGGTTGCCCCCAGTAAATTGACCAGCTCAAATAAAGTACGGTCTTCAGATATCCAGTCCTATTTTCATAATAGGACAGGGATCTTTCAGTGTAAAAAGAGAGGATGCCTTATGTGCCAATTTATGTTCCATGATAAATATTCCTTCACTGATAAAAAGGATACATGAATATATGAATCAAGTCCATAAAATACGTGGATATATAAATCAAGTCCATAAAAAACGTGATTTTTTTCCAGTGTCTGCGTTGATTAAAGTGTCACCACAGTGTGATCCTCCACCGGTATAAGAAATGCAAACTCACCAGACCAATATGCTGTCTATATTATAGGACAGCACATACGTTTGGGCATAAATATCCTTTCCTGGACAGAATCTAGCTGATCAGGCTGAATGTGATCCTTGTTTACAGAAAGGGTGTCCTCCCACCAGGTGTTCAAATCATTCAGATATGGTTATCATCAGACATAGGAGAAAATATTTTCCTCATAGTGTATCATTTATTTAAAAGTATCATTTAAAAAACAACTGAATCCACTAATGGTACATTAGTGGTAAAACAATGCAGCTGGATATCTTTCCTGGAACATTATGTTTCAGAAAATATGATCCCTCGATCTTTAAGATGGGGACATACGTTTAGAGCAGGATGATACCCAGGATGAGAAGGATTGGTATCAGTTTTTTAACAATGCAGGTGTAGATTTATTGAAATTTCTTATCAATAAGAAAAAGAAGAAACTCATGATTTTAGATGCAGAAATTAACAAAACAAGAAAAACAGTTACTGTTTTTAAAGGGTTGGAAGAATACAATAAAGAATCAGAAAAACTAAAAATTGAATTGGACAAATTAGAGGAAGATCAGAAATATAAAAAGAAAAATAAATATATGAGAGATTTGAAAGATTATAGAAAGGCTAAAGTGTTTAAATGGCAGGCCAATATTGCTGACCAGCCTTCCAACAATACTCTTCCCCCAAATGTATCCAACTATAAACCATCTAAGATAATGAGTACCACTACTCAAGTCGATCAGGAGTGGACTCACCTCCAAATCTAAAACACAGTGGTACAAATCTCCTAACAATAGTACTCCTAACAATAGTACTCCTAACAATAAATCCAATTACCTACACATTCCTATATACAATAGGTATGAACCATTGGAAAATTGGGAGGAGGAGGACTTTGGAGGAAGAGACAAGTACGGGCCTCCACAAAATCAGAGAGGTAACCTAAGAGGAGCTTACTCATACCCATCCAACCATTCAAGGGGTCATTTTCAAGGAGGATGGAGAGGCCGATAATTTCGCAATAGGCCACCCACAGGAGGTTATGGTCAATCACGGGGTAATTCTGCTCATAGACCTGTTCCAGATTTACCGGAAAACAATTTCCCTAAAAAAGTAGACTGGAGAGATAGAGATCCATACTATGAAGATGAGGTCCATTCTACACATAGATTATCTCATGTTCAGTCCCCATATCCACATACACAAGTTGAATCCAGTTGTTTTTTTAGGACCAAGTCACAAAAGAAGCATAGACACAGGAGAGGTAGCAGAGGAGGACAGAGATTACACAGGAAACAAAAAAAGACACAGATAAAAGCACCTATGGGCATCTACAATCTGAGCTTCGTGCATCTGAGCACAGATTGTTTAGAAGAGTCCATTCTAAACAAAGGTCTAAAAAATGCTCCCAAGACTAAATTAAATAAATTTCAGACTTTAGTAGACAAAAACGTTTTCTCCAAATTAAAAAACACTTTATTCAAAATCCTATTATGAGGAATAATGCTGGTTCTATATATCAGCATACTACCCTTAGAAACACTTCTTTAATGAATCCACTTAATAGTGGAAATCATCATACCAACGTACTCAAAGATTTAGTTATGAAAGATATAGAAAAGATCCCAATTAAACAAATTAGAAATAATACTGAAGATCAAATGGGGTTGAAGAGACTATTGGATAGACATGATCTTATAGTGAGACCGGCAGATAAAGGTGGAGGCATTGTTTTATTTGATAAACCGGATTACATCAATAGAATGCATATCATGCTAAACAATGTCTCCACCTATTCATCTCTCCCGGCAGATCCAACTATTATATATAAAAAGATCCTCACTAATTTGATTAACCACTTGCCGACCGCTCACTCGAGCTCTACTGCAGCAAAGTGGTTAGTTATCGTCCAGCGACGTAGACCTACGTCGCTGGACTCCTCCCACTGTATTCATTCACAGCGGGAGTCGGGCCAGGGGAGGAGCAGCGGCGATCGCCGCTGTTCTTCCCCGATCGTCGGGGAATCGAGTTTGGAGATCCGCCCGCTTGTGTAAACAAAGCGGGCGGATCTCCTAAGTGACAGACAGTGACAGATTGCAGTGTTCAGCATAGCTGAACATGCAATCTGTCCCTGTGTCACTCAGTCACCACCCCTCACACATGTTAGTAAGCACCAGGCATACATTAACCCCTCCCTCTCCAATAAAATTAACCCCTTCCCTGCCAGTGTCATTTTTACAGTAACAGTGCATATTTATAGCACTGATTACTGTAGTAATGTCACTGGTACTCCCAAAAGTGTCAAAAATGTCAGTCAAGGGTCTGATCTGTCCGCTGCAATCAGGTGATCAAATACCACCAAAAGAAAGCTCTGTTTGTGGGAAAAAAAGGACGTAAATTTTGTTTGGGTACGGCGTCGCACGACCGCGCAAATATCAGTTAAAGTCGCACAGTGCCGAATCGCAAAAAGTGGCCTGGACGTAAGACAGCAAAATCCTCCGGTGGTAACGTGGTTAATTATGGTTATGAACAAGGGATTTTGAATAAAAAAGAAAAAGAATATCTAGTACCCAAAGCTCCCAGGATTCCCATTATTTATTTTCTCCCAAAGATACACAAGAACCCGAGAGACCCACCTGGTAGACCCTAAATCAGTGGGATAAATTCCCGCACAGCAAGGGTGGGAGAATATATAGACTTTTTCTTGCAATATTTAGTAATACAGACTCCTGCATACCTGAAAGACACCAAACAGGTCCTCAATTTGCTGAGCAATATAACATTGGACGAACACTTTTTTTAGTTACAGCAGATGTAACCTCACTCTGCACCAACATAGCAGATAATGATGGTTACAGAGCAGTTAAAAGATATTTAAATAATAGTACTATTCCCATATTGCAACAAGAATTTATATTGAATCTTTTGGATTTTTCTATGCATCATACCTATTGTTGGTTTAATGGTATTTATTATTTACAGACAAAGGGAGTAGCCCTGAGGGCAAAATTTGCCCCAAGTTTAGCCAACTTATTCATGGCAAGTTTGGAACTAGAATAAATTTTTGGCAAGGAATGGAATAGCTTGATTTTTTATAAGTGATATATCGACGGCATTCTATTCTTATGGAGGGGTGATGAGGCTTCTCTAACAGATTTCATGTCTCATCTTAATGATTATTCACTCAAAATTCATTTATCATTCATATATAACAAAAAAGAGATACATTTTTTGGATCTCAATTTATTTAGTATGAATGGTAACATAGGTACCAAATCATTTTTCAAAACCACAGATCGGAACAGTTACATTCTGCTAGACAGTTGTCATCACCCCACATGGCTTAAAAAAATTCCAAATTGGGCAATTTCTACGTATGAGAGGCAATTGTCAAGATATCAGAGATTATTACACACAAGCATCTATCCTGGAAATTCGATTTCTTGAAAAGGGATATGATGCGACTTCTCAATAGGGATTCTTTGTTAACATCTGACATTAATACACACCCAAAGAAAACAGTATTTTGTCCATTTATTACCAATTTCTCTATTCAACATTACCACATTAAAAAGATTATTCAGAAGAGATGGAATATCCTACAAGCAGACCCCATTTTAAAAGCCACTTTGCAAGCCAAACCTGAAGTATTCTTCAGACAAGCACCCAACATTAGAGATAAGGTAGCTCCTAATATAATCAATCCAAAAAGATCTCTTTCCTTGCAACAAGTGTATGATTTGCACAGTCAATACGATCAGGAAAAGAAAATTAACCAAATTGTTCTCTACATCCACAGATAAAGAGTACTTCATTAATGACTTTTGTATCCTGTGACTCTACTCATGTAGTATATCTTCTAGAATGCCCTTGCTGAAAATAGTATGTTGGCAGGACAACTAGAATATTAAGAGACAGGTTACGTGAACACGTCTATAATATCAATAAGGGCTATAGACATCATAGCCTTTCTGCTCATTATATAGAACCTGTTATAACAGAGATCCTAGTTCCCTCAAGTTTGTTGGGATAGCCAAATTAAAACCACATTGGAGAGGGTGCCTTGGCACTAGGGAAATCTCCAAAAAGTAGATGAAATGGTTACATGAGATTAAATGTTATTCCCCAATAGGACTTAATGTAGAGTGGGATGTCAACTGTTTCATTGATACTCGCTAGAGGGGCATTTTGCACCCCATTCTATGCGACTACACTGGTTATACAAGTGACACCCCTCATCTCGTCTGTCTATTTTTAATATATACTTCTACTACATTTTTATATGTATTTAATATACATTCTATTTTTCCAATGCTCTAAAAAGAATAGTCGAGTAGAATGTTATCATACTTTTAACCATAATTTTAACTAATTTTATATATATATTCATTTATTTCTAAAGAATGTTACTTAATGTACACTTCGTTTTTATATCCATATATATATATATATATGTATTCAGATTTATATTTAGGGTTTGTGTATATTTGGATTCCTCATCGCAGTTTAAATATTTTTATTTTTAATTGTATGACACATATTGGTGTTGTTGTGATTATTTTCTGCTCCGCATCAGCCTCCAGTAAGATGACGTCAGACTGGAAATGAGGCTGTTTACAGTAGTAGACATCCTTTTTCTGTTTTAATCTGGGTTATATGGCGGCGATACCGGAAGTAATAGGATTCACATGACGTCTATAAGGGAAGTGACATCATTAAGATGGCGGCGGAACAGGAAGTGATACTCCGGCCGCCAAATTTGTCCCCAATTAGTGATTTCAATTCAGGTGAGGACTCCTTATATATCATAACACCTTGACATGTATCTCTAAGTTCCTAAAAAGGCACATGACGTCGAGCAGAGATACATGCCTGCGGTCCTTAGCCACCTTTCTAAATTTAGTTTGGTGGCTCTCAATGTAAGTGCATTCATCTATTTGTTAAAAATACACTCTATGGACCTTTATCAGAGCGATTATAAAGCTGCATTGTGTTACCACCAGCCTGATCAGCTAGATCCTGTCCAGCAAAGGATATTTATGCCCAAATGTATGTGCTTTCCTATAATATAGACAGCATATTGGTCTGGTGAGTTTGCATTTCCTATACTGGTGGAGGATCACACTGTGGTGACACTTTAATCAACGCAGACACTGGAAAATATCAAGTTTTTTATGGACTTGATTTATATATTTAAGTTTTTATGGACTTAATTTATATTTTCATGTATATATTTTTCACCCACATGTTTTGATTCATAACATTACTATAGGTCACAACTTTCAGCGCTGCAACCATATTTTATATATTTTGTTTGTGTTTGTATATTCACACTGTTTGCATGCTTTTTGTTTTTGGATATTAAGGCACTGACATATCACTGCTTTCATCAGAATATGTTGTGTATATTTTGCGTTAATCTTTTCTATGTGGGCCGCACTATACGGACACAGCGCAAAAGAGTAGGCGAACATCGGAGATTTATTTAAAAAGGTTGCGACAAACATAGCGTGCCAAAACCTTTTCTGTCCCATCATAACAAGGACATCAACTGTCTAGAGGTTATGGCAATAGAACAAATATCAGATATAACCTTAACAGCCGATGAGAAATACTCTCTTTTGTGCAAACGTGAAATATTTGGGATATTTGGGATAAAAACTTTATCGCCAAATGGCCTAAACTAGGAATTGAAAACTCATAGTGTCATATGATGCTTTGTATAGATGATGGGTTCTTTTCTAGGACATTTTTCAAAAAATGTTTTTGTTTTTATTCTTCACATTTTAAGTTTTTATTATGACCACCTTCTCTCCATATTGTATTCATTAGCCTTTATTGTATATATTTATTTTCATTTTTATATTTTTATTACACAATTTTTTATTTTATATTTTGTAGTGTGAAATGTATGATCATTTATGTTTTCATTTTTGTTCTCAATTTACTTTTATACGGTTGGAGACACCAGAGGCAATTCTAAGCAGTATGTGTATTTTAATCCATTATCTGTCCTTCCTTTCCCCTCCCATTTGCAATTCCCTTAAATAGCTGTCTTCTTCCCCATGGTCACATTAATCGATAAAGCTCTATGTAGCGAAACGTGTTGTCATGGTGAGCCCATTCACCAGGTCTTGCCTATCCATCTCCCCGATCCTCTGCTGTCAAGAGATCTACATCCGCTGATGACGTCATCTCCAAGCTCTCGGCTCCACGGCATTCTGCTGTCCGCTCTTCCCTCTGCTCTGATGCTGGGCCCTGACGTGCAGTACCTCTGGAGGCCAACAGCAGCATCCCCGCCATCGATCATTGTGACCACAAGTTCACATTCCTTTGGGTCTGGGCACACCGTGAGCCACATAACCTCCCCCCCAGCCATCTACCAGGCCATATTGACAAACGAGTCTGGCATTGCCTCTACTCTGGCCACATACCCTACAGCAGGGTTTTCAGTTTCATCTCATCTCACAGTCAGTAGAGTGTGTTTATCATGGCTATGTACCTATGGTGTGAACTTATTTTTAATTTTATGATCCCCTCTCATGTTCAATAAAAATGCCCTTAAGGAAGTTGTATAATCTTCAGCATCCTTATTGAACTGAAATTACAAGCCCTAAGCGCTTTCAGTAGAAGTTTTTTTGTGTTGTTGTTTTTGGAATCCTGTTTTTCCAAAAGATTATTCTCTACAGCAGCTATGGACTTATTGCTTTTTTGTGGCTCCTGGAATGTGTCATTAATACTACATTGGCGCCTGGTCTTTTTGTGTGGTGTGGTTGATGATGGATTTTACCCCTTCACAACACCTTCCGGTGGCCCTTTAAAGTGGGCTTTAATGCTGAGAAGCAAAGCGTCTTCTAGATTATGTGTCTGTTAAGGTTGGCTATCACAACAGTCAAATTAACCCCATCTTGCAGACTTCCACTAAAAGGCGGGAACAAGAACTGTTTGGTCAGTGTGTTTGGAGTGTGCTCTCAGCACACAATCTCAGACTGCCATGAACGCATATGTGTGGTGGCTGGGCGATATGGCCTGCTTTTACTGCCAGTCATATATGAATTAATTAGTCCATAAGAGGTTAAATTATGAATTTTTTTGTAAATTGTAAATTTTGATTTAATTAAGTACATTGACATTATGTGTGTGTATGTGTTTAGTTACATATAACGTTTTATTCATGAATGACTAATCAGAGTATTGTGTAGCACTTACTCATTCACATAGGTGGGCGTCAGAAAGGTGGCTTTCATAATATGATTATCCCTCTCCATCTCTTCCAGACTTCTGACAAGGGTTTGTAAGCATGAGGCTGTTATCCTCACACATATAGGGATGTAGTGCATTGATGGGGGGTTACTCCAACCCGATGATGGCCTCCTCCTGTAATAATGTTTAATTATTTTAACTAAACATATTATTCATTTATAAGACTGAATTAGACTAGTTATCACCTCTATTCATTGTCATAATATCTACAATGGAGACACTGTATATCTGTTCTTTATTAAATGTGGTTGTAACTATCTTTTCCAATTTGTCTATTCATTTTTGAGTACCTATTTTCCATCCTATTTTTTATTGATTGCATAAAAATTCTCTTTGCACCTTCAACAACAATCATGTCACATTTTTTAGGTCATTTACTGTATGTATTTATGGTGACTCCAATAGCATTTACTTCATTTTGAATTGATTTTCACACATGTGTTTTAGCAGAAAGAGGAACACTTTTAGAAATTTCTCTGAACAGCATTTCATACTTCATGAAGTAACCTGCAATTAAAAAAGAGCCATATATCCATTATTCTCAAAAAATCAATAACTCAGTTTCAAATGCATTACTTTAACGTCAATTACTAAGATAAATAATAATAACATTTACAATTCTAAAACATAGAAATTGGATTACCATGTATATAGCACAATAAGGAACGCAATGACATTTTCAGCAATACAAGACTTTTGATTCAAAGACAGAATCAATTCTTTTAGGGATAGCTCACCTTTACTACACCTCTCCAACATAATCCTCTATGTATTTCAGCATTCCCAGCACAATATAGACCCATATTTAGATATTTATGACAGATATTCCTATAATAATATGAATCACTATCATGATATCTGTTAAATGTTTTTTTTTAACCCACATAACCATAGAAGTATCGAATTATTCACATTTAACACTACACTGCTGATGCTTTTCTTGGGCTTTTTTTTATGAAAACAAAAATCCAGATTCTACTTTTATATATTAATTATATTTAAATAATGTACAAATCATAACAAATTACATATCTACATATTATATAATTACATAGCATGTCTTTTCTCTATTAAAAAGCTGCCTACTTGTAATTTTTTTAGGTGAACTTTTTTTATTAAAAAAATTAAAAAAAAAACTCATTAGGGTTCAGCGCTACATGACGGAATAATTGTCGGTCGAATTATCAGAGCACTGAAAACTGGAAAATGATCTGGAAATGAAAAGGTATTACAGGCTGATACTCAAATGCTTAAAGTGTAACTTCCCTTTTTCGAAAAAAATAGCAAATAAAGAAAAAACAGTATAGCGTATACAATTGTCACACAAATCATATTGTAATTGAACGTTATTAAAAATGACCTTTCCTTTTCAATCTGCAGATGTCATTTTCTAAAAATGCAATGCAATGTGGCTACCTGGAGCTGTTCTGTACACATAATGTGTACTGACCACCTCCCAGAAACATAATTTCCTGCTTGTGTGATTGGCTCACCAATTTTCCCAGAAGTCTGCCTAAGATACAAGCAAGATTGTCATCCTCTGCAACAAAAATTTCATTTTTGGTGAGATACTCCCAATAGGAACATGTCTAAAGGGATTCAGACCCAGCAGCTTTCCTCATTAGAGCCCTGCAGCTGCACAGCAGATAGATAGATAGATAGATAGATAGATAGATAGATAGATAGATAGATAGATAGATAGATAGATAGATAGATAGATAGATAGATAGATAGATAGATAGATATGAAACCACTCCAATGTGATCCACTCAGCACAGATGAACAAACAATGATTTCTTCAGAATAACAAAAGGTAGGAATCTGCAACAAAGGTTGTTAAAATCCTTGTAATGTACATATACCACCCAGAGGGGAATGTTTTTTTCTCAGCAAAAAGTGAAGTTACGCTTTAAGGTACTGTATGTGCTCCCAATGCGCTCACACCATCTTCATAATTACACACTAACCAAAGGAGATTGACCTCAGATTATAAAGCTCAAACAGCTAATGGTCATTTCCTTCATATTAGATATAGATTTAAGCATCTAAATGATGAGCTTCAAAGATTTCCTTTTATGATCACTCCATATCCATAACTCTCTTTCAATGCTTAATGCTCATAAAATGCAGAAAGCAATTTGTATTGCTGTTTTCATAGAAAAAAAAACTATTATAACATTGCCTTTATCTATTGTGCTGTCCATGTATTTTCAAAGCTATATTGACCTCATGCATGTCATTTAAAAAACGCATTCCTAATATAAAATCCAAAAGATATCCCAAAAGTGCTTAAATTCTTAAATATATCCCACAGACACAGCAATAAATATATAATTAAATAAAACCTGAAATTACTAGAAACATTTAAAAACATTTTAAATGATCTATACAAGATCAAATGGGAACTGTCTCTTATTTAATGCTGGACCAATAGAGGATGAGAAAGAACATCCTACCCAACCTACATATCCACAACCAATCTACTCCAATTAGAATCAGGATTTTTCAAAATATTTTATATTGTTTTTCATTTATACTTTCCACAGTATTCAAAAAGGCAGACCACTAGTGAACGAAAAAAAAGAACACCCAGTAAAGCACCCAACCTAAAATATAAGTCCGAGGGCTCTGAGGAATAGGGACGATCGAACGGTTCGGGTTGACCATCGGTTCGGCCCGAACATTGGGTGTTCGAGGTTCGGCCGAATTTAGAACTTTTTGCCCAAAAAAGTTTGGAATTCGGCAACCAGAACCGACCAAAATGCAATGGGACAGGAAATGGGCTTTAAAAGCCTGTGATTGGACCAGAACCATTAGCAAAAGCCAATTGAGGGGGCAGGAGAATGCTAGGAATGTGATTGGAGTGACTAGGGGGTCCATAGTCCAATCATTAGTGAATACGCCCCCCAGTATATAAGATAGCCCCCACCAAATTCCTAGCATTCTTATACGGGACATGGAAGAGAGTGGAATGCTGTTCTGTTACTTCTGTTACAAAGTGTTACAAAGTGTCATTTAGCATTTATTAGTGTGAGGAAAGGGATATCTAGTGTAGTCTAATTAAAGCTAACTAAAGTGTAAAAGTGCTCTTTTACACTTTAGTTAGCTTTAATTTATTCAGTTTCTGTAGGGAAAGTGTTAAGTGTAAGGGGACCGTAGTGTAGTGTAGGGTTAACTGACAGTGACTGCTATAGCAGGGTGACCAAACCCTTCCATAGCAGAGTGACCGCTATAGAGAAAAGCTAGTTTCTCTCAAGTCACTTTCGCTTCTGTAATATGGCTTCGCCGCCGCCAGCATTCTTTTTGGCTGCAGGCGTTGCTAGTGATTTTTTGAGCACATATTTGGAGTCAGACATGACATCTGAACATGTGTATAGGGGGTATATATACACACCCATGTCTGTATATATACACCTAGACATATATAGGTGTGAAAGGAGCAGAAAAAACTACTTGCGCTAATGAAATAATTAACACCAATATAGTTACGCTCCTATCACACCTATATATGGCTAGGTGTGTATATACATATAAGTATGTGTGTATATACACCACTATACACAAGTTCAGATGTTTTGCCTGCCTCCAAAGAACCGAAAAAAATGCCCAAAAAAACGCCCAGGTGTGTTGTTGCAGGCATTTTTTGGGGGTTTTTGGAGGCAGGCAAAACATCTGAACTTGTGTATATGGGTGTATATATACCACTATACACAAGTTCAGATGTTTTGCCTGCCTCTAAAGAACCCAAAAAAATGCCCAAAAAAACGCCTGCTACTAAACTGGCAAGGTGTGAAAAGCGAGAAGCAAACAACTTGTTCTATAATTGCACTAATACAAACAATCCTTTTTTTTATGGTTCTGGACATGCTACAGAGCTGAAACTTCACAGGTACACCTTTTAGACCCCCCAGACACAAAATCACACAAAAGAAAGTTCTTAAAAATTGTCATTTTTGATAGAGAGCCAGTTATTGGAAAAAAAAATTCTTTGGATTTAGTATCTGGGGGGGGGGGGGGTCTAAAAAGTGTACCTGTGAAGTTTCAGCTCTGTAGCATGTACAGAACCATAAAAAAAAAGATTGTTTGTATTTTGTCACTTAGAACACAGGTTGTTGGCTTCTCGCTTTTCACACATTGCCGGTTTAGTAGCAAGCGTTTTTTTGGGCATTTTTTGGGTTCTTTGGAGTCAGGAAAAACATCTGAACTTGTGTATAGTGGTATATATACCACTATACACAAGTTCAGATGTTTTGCCTGCCTCCAAAGAACCCAAAAAAATGCCCAAAAAAACGCTAGCGTCAAAAAAAATAAACGCCCAGGTGTGTTGTTGCAGGCATTTTTTTGGGGTTTTTGGAGGCAGGCAAAACATCTGAACTTGTGTACACACACACACATACTTATATGTATTTTACACTTAGACAGATATAGGTGTTATAGGAGCGTAACTATATTAGTGTAAATGATTTCATTAGCGCAAGCATATATTTCTGCTACTATCACACCTATATATGTCTAGGTGTGTATATACATATAAGTATATATAACATATAACTTCACAGGTACACTTTTTAGACCCCCCATATACTAAATCCAAAGATTTTTTTTATTTTTTTACATTTTTTTTAATTTTTTCAATAATTGGCTCTCTATCAAAAATGACAATTTTTAAGAACTTTTTTTTGTGTAGTTTCAGCTCTGTAGCATGTCCAGAACCATAAAAAAAGATCATTTGTATTAGTGCAATTATAGATCTGTAATATGGCTTCGCTCTTTTCACACCTTGCCGGTTTAGTAGCAGGCGTTTTTTTGGGCATTTTTGGGGGTTCTTTAGAGGCAAGCAAAACATCTGAACTTGTGTATAGTGGTATATATACCCATATACACAAGTTCAGATGTTTTTCCTGCCTCAAAAGAACCCAAAAAATGCCCAAAAAAACGCCTGCTATTAAACCGGCAATGTGTGAAAAGCGAGAAGCCAACAACCTGTGTTCTAACTTCTAAGTGACAAAATACAAACAATCTTTTTTTATGGTTCTGGACATGCTACAGAGCTGAAACTTCACAGCTACGCTTTTTAGACCCCCCAGATACTAAATCCAAAGTCAAAATTAAAAAATCTATTTTTTTTTTCAATAATTGGCTCTCTATCAAAAATGACAATTTTTAAGAACTTTTTTTTTGTGTGATTAATAGTCCCTGGGGTATGACCCAGAACCCTAGGGACTTTTTAGGGGCATTTATTGGGTTTTAGGTTTTCAAAATGGTGTTTTTTGATTACCGAAGTTTGGGTCCCATTGATTTCAATGGGGTTCTGAAATCCGGGCCGAACTTTCGGGAAGTTCGGATGTTCTGGCCGAACCGAGCTTTTGAAAAGTTCGATCATCCCTACTGAGGAAGCGGCGAAGACTCGAAATGCATCAGCCATCATCCGATAAGGACAGTGGACATTCATATGGACTGCTCCTGATATTCAAACACTTGGTTTTGATATGACTGATTTACACCTTTGTTTGTTAGTAGCCATTTTTATGTTCTATTAATAAAGCTTATATTGAGAATAATGCGCTAGGTCAGTGTGCCCTTCTTTGTTTTTTGTTTGCAGTACCTGTTGGACTACCCCAGTCCTATAGGGCAGCAAGACCTTAGCCATCTGAGATGCCAAACGTGAGTCCCATGGAAAGAGTGGTCGTGGAGCTTGGATTCTGAGTGCAGGAGCAAGGTGTTATTCACACGATATCGTTTTGGAGTAGCTAAAATATAAGTTGTCACTACAATGCAAGTAGCACTCACCAATGGTAAGAAATGTGGTACAGGCAGAGAAATGCAGTTTACCCAAACTCTTCTGTATATTGAATTCCAAACAGTCATTCTGCAGTACCTCATAAATGCAGTGTACCCAAACTTTTCTGTATATAGAAACATAAACAGTCATTTTGCAGAACCTCGTAAATTTATTTAGTTTTATTTTGTCACATAATTGCACAGTTTCAGACCAGTAAAAACATAATTGTAGCACCCACCAACTGTTCATAAAGATGAAACCTAAATGAAAAAGAAAATAAAAGAATAAAATACAAAATCAATAGAATATCACACTAATGTATAGCAAAATTGGTGTTAGTTGTATTGTGTTCATAACTGATATCCACTTTACTTCTCAATTTCTTAGCAACAATACCCTGTCACCTCTTTTGTGTTGTAGAACATAATTAATGATTAGGGTTGAGCGAACACCTAGATGTCCGTGTTCGACGGGTTCGGCCGAACTTTAAAAAAAAGTCCGGGTCCGTGTCCCGGACTTTTACCGAACTTTTCCCGGACACCGAACCCCATTGAAGTCAATGGGGACCCGAACTTTAAGGCACTAAAATGGCTCTAAAACACCAAAGGAAAGGGCTAGAGTGCTGCAAATGGCAGCAAAACGTAATTAAGAGCATGGCAAGTGCTCTGCAAACAAATGTGGATAGGGAAATAACTTAAAACAACAAAAAAAAAACAGAAAAATAAAACAATGTTCTTCTTCATCTCTGAAGGACGAGGCCCATATGGAGTAGGAGGGAGGTTGAGGTGGTGGTGGATGTGGCGGTGACATAGGCGTGCGCACAGGGTGTGCTGGGTGTGCCTGGGCACACCCTAATCACCTAGGGCACATAGCATTGCCAGTGAGGAGATGGGAAAGATCTCCCTGGGACCTGCTCTGCTCTATTTCTCCTTGCCTACAGGTACATGGCCCCGATACATTACTCTCCCTGCTGGCAAACACATGCATGTGTATTTCAACTTTGGGGTGCACACCTTAATGCAATAGGCTGCGCACACCTATGGGCGGTGTAGGTGGAAGCGGCGGTGGAGGAGGACCAGGGCCGGATTAACAGCATCATGGGCTTGGTGCTGAGGATTTTGAAGGGCCTTAAGGGCCGTGCCTTGCCATGCACCCAGAGGAGGAAGGGTGCAGCCATGCATGCCTAATTCAACATGGGATGCTGTCTCTGAAGCCCATAAACACATCCATGCATCGCCAACTGTCCCTCCTTGTCCGGCCTTCACGCTGTGTGGGGAGGTTCTGAGGGTGCTGCCTGGGGAAGCGAGCATAGAAGCCAGACTTCTGTGTTTACAAGTGACAGAAGAGCGGTAACAGTGAATATGGCCAACCCGGGGCCTATATAAAAGGTAGGGGCCTGGAGCTGCAGCTCCAATAGCCCCTACATTAATCTGGCCCTGAGGAGGAGGACGAGGTAGCCAACACTGCTTCTTTTCAAAAATTTTAAATGAGGGTACACCCCAAAAGAGTGAGAAAGAGCAAAAATGGAACAATGGGTGGGTAAGGTCGGTATCCATTGCTATTCTGCATAAGGTACGGAAAAGTCCCGTGGGATCCATGCCTGGTTCATTTTAATGAACGTGAGCTTGTCCACATTGTCTCTGGACAGGCGGCTGCGCTTGTCTGTTATAACGCCCCCAGCCGTGCTAAATACCCGTTCAGATAATACACTGGCTGCAGGGCACGCCAGCACCTCCAAGGCGTAAAGGGCAAGCTCAAGCCATGTGCCCAATTTGGAGACCCAGAAGTTGAAGGGGGCAGACCCGTCATTCACTACATGTAGGCGTGTGCACACATACTGCTCCACCATGTTGGTAAAATGCTGCCTCCTGCTAAGACGTTCCATCTGAGCTGCTGGTGCTGCTGTTTGTTGTGGCGTGCTGACAAAGCTTTTCCACATTTCGGCCATGCTAACCCTGCCTTCTGAGGTGCTGGCGGTGCCCTGGTTGCGTTGGCGACCTCCTCCTCCTCCTCCTCTGCCTTGTGCTTCCACTGTGGCCCCGCTGTCAGATGGGAATGCCAGCAGCATGGCGTCTACCAGCGTGCGCTTGTACTCGCGCATCTTGCGATCGCGCTCCAGTGAGTGAATTAAGGACGGTACGTTGTCCTTGTAACGGGGATCCAGCAGCGTGGCCACCCAGTAATCAGCACAAGTTAGAATGTGGGCAACTCGGCGGTCGTTGTGGAGACACTGCAGCATGTAATCGCTCATGTGTGCCAGGCTGCCCAGAGGCAACGAAAGGCTGTCCTCTGTGGGAGGTGTATCGTCCGTGTCCTCTGTATCCCCCCAGCCACGCACCAGTGATGGCCATGAGCTGGCCTGGGTGCCACCCTGCTGTGAACATGGTTCCATCTCCTCCTCCAGCTCCTCCTCCTCCTCATCCTCCTCATCCTCCAGAACTGTGCCCCTGCTGGACAATTGCGTCCCTGGCGTTTGCGTGTGCAGGAACCCACCCTCGGAGCCCCTTGCGAATGACTGCCCTGAAAGCCTTGGAAATGTTACCTCTTCATCCTCCTCCTCCTCCTCATCCTGTGCCACATCCTCTTCCATCATCGCCCGAATTGTTTTTTCAAGGAGGCATAGAAGTGGGATAGTTAAGCTGAGAACGGCGTCATTGCCACTGGCCATGTTGGTGGAGTACTCAAAACAGCGCAACAAGGCACACAGGTCTCGCATGGAGGCCCAGTTAAATTAAATAGCGGAATAGAAAATATGATCCAAAAAAAGTGTATGTATATCACACGTACACAACCACACTGGGCCCCAATTACTATTGTTTGTACCCCTAAAAGGCTAGATGAGGAGTAGGGGGAGTATGGAACAGGCAGCACCCTCAAACCTTCAGAAGTATGAGATGAACCCCAACAACTTGGAAAGGTGGATCTCTCTCACACGTACCGACACAGACTATCCCGCAATTCAATTGATCCTCAAAGGTTTTTATTGAATAGCGGAATAGGAAATATGATCAAAAAAAGTGTATGTATCTCGCACGTACACAACCACACTAGGCCCCAATTACTATTGTTTGTACCCCTAAAAGGCTAGATGAGGAGTAGGGGGGGTATGGAACAGGCAGCACCCTCAAACCTTCAGAAGTATGAGATGAACCCCAACAACTTGGAAAGGTGGATCTCTCTCACACGTACCGACACAGACTATCCCCCAATTTAACTGATCCCCAAAGGTTTTTGATTAAATAGCGGAATAGAAAATATGATCCCAAAAAAGTGTATGTATATCACACGTACACAACCACACTGGGCCCCAATTACTATTGTTTGTACCCCTAAAAGGCTAGATGAGGAGTAGGGGGAGTATGGAACAGGCAGCACCCTCAAACCTTCAGAAGTATGAGATGAACCCCAACAACTTGGAAAGGTGGATCTCTCTCACACGTACCAACACAGACTATCCCCCAATTTAACTGATCCCCAAAGGTTTTTGATTAAATAGCGGAATAGAAAATATGATCCCAAAAAAGTGTATGTATATCACACGTACACAACCACACTGGGCCCCAATTACTATTGTTTGTACCCCTAAAAGGCTAGATGAGGAGTAGGGGGAGTATGGAACAGGCAGCACCCTCAAACCTTCAGAAGTATGAGATGAACCCCAACAACTTGGAAAGGTGGATCTCTCTCACACGTACCGACACAGACTATCCCGCAATTCAATTGATCCTCAAAGGTTTTTATTGAATAGCGGAATAGGAAATATGATCAAAAAAAGTGTATGTATCTCGCACGTACACAACCACACTAGGCCCCAATTACTATTGTTTGTACCCCTAAAAGGCTAGATGAGGAGTAGGGGGAGTATGGAACAGGCAGCACCCTCAAACCTTCAGAAGTATGAGATGAACCCCAACAACTTGGAAAGGTGGATCTCTCTCACACGTACCGACACAGACTATCCCCCAATTTAACTGATCCCCAAAGGTTTTTGATTAAATAGCGGAATAGAAAATATGATCCAAAAAAAGTGTATGTATATCACACGTACACAACCACACTAGGCCCCAATTATTATTGTTTGTACCCCTAAAAGGCTAGATGAGGAGTAGGGGGGGTATGGAACAGGCAGCACCCTCAAACCTTCAGAAGTATGAGATGAACCCCAACAACTTGGAAAGGTGGATCTCTCTCACACGTACCAACACAGACTATCCCCCAATTTAACTGATCCCCAAAGGTTTTTGATTAAATAGCGGAATAGAAAATATGATCCCAAAAAAGTGTATGTATATCACACGTACACAACCACACTAGGCCCCAATTACTATTGTTTGTACCCCTAAAAGGCTAGGAGTAGGGGGAGTATGGAACAGGCAGCACCCTCAAACCTTCAGAAGTATGAGATGAACCCCAACAACTTGGAAAGGTGGATCTCTCTCACACGTACCAACACAGACTATCCCCCAATTTAACTGATCCCCAAAGGTTTTTGATTAAATAGCGGAATAGAAAATATGATCCCAAAAAAGTGTATGTATATCACACGTACACAACCACACTAGGCCCCAATTACTATTGTTTGTACCCCTAAAAGGCTAGGAGTAGGGGGAGTATGGAACAGGCAGCACCCTCAAACCTTCAGAAGTATGAGATGAACCCCAACAACTTGGAAAGGTGGATCTCTCTCACACGTACCAACACAGACTATCCCCCAATTTAACTGATCCCCAAAGGTTTTTGATTAAATAGCGGAATAGAAAATATGATCCCAAAAAAGTGTATGTATATCACACGTACACAACCACACTAGGCCCCAATTACTATTGTTTGTACCCCTAAAAGGCTAGGAGTAGGGGGAGTATGGAACAGGCAGCACCCTCAAACCTTCAGAAGTATGAGATGAACCCCAACAACTTGGAAAGGTGGATCTCTCTCACACGTACCAACACAGACTATCCCCCAATTTAACTGATCCCCAAAGGTTTTTGATTAAATAGCGGAATAGAAAATATGATCCCAAAAAAGTGTATGTATATCACACGTACACAACCACACTAGGCCCCAATTACTATTGTTTGTACCCCTAAAAGGCTAGGAGTAGGGGGAGTATGGAACAGGCAGCACCCTCAAACCTTCAGAAGTATGAGATGAACCCCAACAACTTGGAAAGGTGGATCTCTCTCACACGTACCAACACAGACTATCCCCCAATTTAACTGATCCCCAAAGGTTTTTGATTAAATAGCGGAATAGAAAATATGATCCCAAAAAAGTGTATGTATATCACACGTACACAACCACACTAGGCCCCAATTACTATTGTTTGTACCCCTAAAAGGCTAGGAGTAGGGGGAGTATGGAACAGGCAGCACCCTCAAACCTTCAGAAGTATGAGATGAACCCCAACAACTTGGAAAGGTGGATCTCTCTCACACGTACCAACACAGACTATCCCCCAATTTAACTGATCCCCAAAGGTTTTTGATTAAATAGCGGAATAGAAAATATGATCCCAAAAAAGTGTATGTATATCACACGTACACAACCACACTAGGCCCCAATTACTATTGTTTGTACCCCTAAAAGGCTAGGAGTAGGGGGAGTATGGAACAGGCAGCACCCTCAAACCTTCAGAAGTATGAGATGAACCCCAACAACTTGGAAAGGTGGATCTCTCTCACACGTACCAACACAGACTATCCCCCAATTTAACTGATCCCCAAAGGTTTTTGATTAAATAGCGGAATAGAAAATATGATCCCAAAAAAGTGTATGTATATCACACGTACACAACCACACTAGGCCCCAATTACTATTGTTTGTACCCCTAAAAGGCTAGGAGTAGGGGGAGTATGGAACAGGCAGCACCCTCAAACCTTCAGAAGTATGAGATGAACCCCAACAACTTGGAAAGGTGGATCTCTCTCACACGTACCAACACAGACTATCCCCCAATTTAACTGATCCCCAAAGGTTTTTGATTAAATAGCGGAATAGAAAATATGATCCCAAAAAAGTGTATGTATATCACACGTACACAACCACACTAGGCCCCAATTACTATTGTTTGTACCCCTAAAAGGCTAGGAGTAGGGGGAGTATGGAACAGGCAGCACCCTCAAACCTTCAGAAGTATGAGATGAACCCCAACAACTTGGAAAGGTGGATCTCTCTCACACGTACCAACACAGACTATCCCCCAATTTAACTGATCCCCAAAGGTTTTTGATTAAATAGCGGAATAGAAAATATGATCCCAAAAAAGTGTATGTATATCACACGTACACAACCACACTAGGCCCCAATTACTATTGTTTGTACCCCTAAAAGGCTAGGAGTAGGGGGAGTATGGAACAGGCAGCACCCTCAAACCTTCAGAAGTATGAGATGAACCCCAACAACTTGGAAAGGTGGATCTCTCTCACACGTACCAACACAGACTATCCCCCAATTTAACTGATCCCCAAAGGTTTTTGATTAAATAGCGGAATAGAAAATATGATCCCAAAAAAGTGTATGTATATCACACGTACACAACCACACTAGGCCCCAATTACTATTGTTTGTACCCCTAAAAGGCTAGGAGTAGGGGGAGTATGGAACAGGCAGCACCCTCAAACCTTCAGAAGTATGAGATGAACCCCAACAACTTGGAAAGGTGGATCTCTCTCACACGTACCAACACAGACTATCCCCCAATTTAACTGATCCCCAAAGGTTTTTGATTAAATAGCGGAATAGAAAATATGATCCCAAAAAAGTGTATGTATATCACACGTACACAACCACACTAGGCCCCAATTACTATTGTTTGTACCCCTAAAAGGCTAGGAGTAGGGGGAGTATGGAACAGGCAGCACCCTCAAACCTTCAGAAGTATGAGATGAACCCCAACAACTTGGAAAGGTGGATCTCTCTCACACGTACCAACACAGACTATCCCCCAATTTAACTGATCCCCAAAGGTTTTTGATTAAATAGCGGAATAGAAAATATGATCCCAAAAAAGTGTATGTATATCACACGTACACAACCACACTAGGCCCCAATTACTATTGTTTGTACCCCTAAAAGGCTAGGAGTAGGGGGAGTATGGAACAGGCAGCACCCTCAAACCTTCAGAAGTATGAGATGAACCCCAACAACTTGGAAAGGTGGATCTCTCTCACACGTACCAACACAGACTATCCCCCAATTTAACTGATCCCCAAAGGTTTTTGATTAAATAGCGGAATAGAAAATATGATCCCAAAAAAGTGTATGTATATCACACGTACACAACCACACTAGGCCCCAATTACTATTGTTTGTACCCCTAAAAGGCTAGATGAGGAGTAGGGGGAGTATGGAACAGGCAGCACCCTCAAACCTTCAGAAGTATGAGATTGTGTTCACTGTACCCCACAAAGATTGAGTTCACTGCACCCCACAATGATTGTGTTCACTGCACCCCACAAAGATTGTGTTCACTGCACCTCACAAAGATTGTGTTCACTGTACCCCCCAAAGATTGTGTTCACTGCACCCCACAAAGATTCTGTTCACTGTACCCCACAAAGATTGTGTTCACTGCACCCCAAAAAGATTGTGTTCACTGCACCCCAAAAAGGATGTTGTTCACTGCACCCCAAAAAGGATGTTGTTCACTCCACCCCAAAAAGATTGTGTTCACTGCACCCCACAAAGATTGTGTTCACTGCACCCCAAAAAGATTGTGTTCACTGCACCCCAAAAATGATTTTGTTCACTGCACCCCAAAAAGGATTTTGTTCACTGCACCCCAAAAAGGATGTTGTTCACTCCACCCCAAAAAGATTGTGTTCACTGCACCCCAAAAAGATTGTGTTCACTGCACCCCACAAAGGATTTTGTTCACTGCACCCCAAAAAGATTGTGTTCACTGCACCCCAAAAAGGATGTTGTTCACTGCACCCCAAAAAGGATTTTGTTCACTGCACCCCAAAAAGATTGTGTTCACTGCACCCCACAAAGGATTTTGTTCACTGCACCCCACAAAGATTGTGTTCACTGCACACCAAAAAGGATTGTGTTCACTGCACCCCAAAAAGATTTTGTTCACTGCACCCCAAAAAGATTGTGTTCACTGCAGCCCAAAAAGATTGTGTTCACTGCAGCCCAAAAAGATTGTGTTCACTGCAGCCCAAAAAGATTGTGTTCACTGCAGCCCAAAAAGATTGTGTTCACTGCAGCCCAAAAAGATTGTGTTCACTGCAGCTCACACACAGAAAAATGGATGTGGATCACTGACACCTGCCTATCTCCAATCCCACACCACACAGCAATATCGATTGTAGTTTGTAGAACACAGTTTCCCTAAAATTCAGCAGACTCTGTCCCTAACAGGATTGAGAAGAGATCGTAGATCAGGATTGAGTGCAGACCCCACCCCCCACACAGCAATATCGATTGTAGTTTGTAGAAGACACTGACCCTATAATTCAGCAGACTCTATCCCTAAAATGCCTACAACTCGCCCTGCCTAAACACTCCGACCTGTCCCTCAATTCTATCCGGACACAAATGGTTTTTTCCTGCCTATCTTTCCCTAATCAGCAGCCAGCACGTTGATGTGTGCTCTGTCCCTGAATCTAAGCAGCATAATGACGCCGCTGCGGCTGCCTCGAACTTATAAAGACTTGGTCACATGCTTCAGACGGCCAATCACAGCTACTGAGACATTTGCAGGCATGGCTGGGATGGCTTAAGGCACACCAGTTAAACGATTGTTGATTGGCTGTTGAAAGCCCGCCATGAAAAGAGCGCCAAAGCATGCAAAACCCGGAAATAAAACGACCGAACACGGATTTTTACCCGAACATACAGTAAAGTGTCCGTGTCCGTGTTCGGGTACAAAAAATCCAATTATTCGGTACGAACACGAATAATACAGTCCGTGTTCGCTCAACACTATTAATGATCACAAATTTCATCTGAGACACTGAATGGCCATACTGAATGAAATGTCATGCTAATAGTAACTTGGTGATGAGACAATTCTCACCTAAAATATTCCAACACTCTTTACTTATACCAAGGCTGATATTATTGGTACATAAAAGGAATCCTGAACCTTTTAGATCTGAGAGCAGGGCTTTCCAAACCAGTTTCCCCTAATTCCTAAATCCTCCAATTCTCAGATATGAAGCTTTCCAAAGGATAAACTCTACTGCCTAACTTGTTCTGCATCTCAATCTCTTGCTTCTAGTATGTCTATCACTTACTTTTCTTCCTACACACATCAATTCACACCGCAGTATCAATGTAAACACAGCAGAAAGATGACATTTAGTATATAACAATCGCTGGTTTCTGTTGGTGTGTTTCACATACAAATCTCTCCAATTTATTCTTGGCCCTGAATCCAAAAGGTGTATAGATTCTTGTTCCATGTTAAACCATGGAATTTAATGTTCTATCAAACTCTAAGTTTTCCCTCCCCCCCAAGTTGACAGGCGTCATTCATGAGTTTCTACAATGCTATACATCAATCATTTGAATTTTGCATGAGTGTATATGAACTGTCATGCAATTTTGGATGAGTGTATATGAACTGTCATGCAGTCATATCCACGAGAGTGAGAGGAAAAGTAATTTTGAAACAGAAAGAATTGATTTGCAAGTACAATCCATAGAAGGGACAGAAAAAACTCTATATTTGTCACTATTGTGCAACAATATCCCCAGGACTCCTATCTTATTTGTTCTGTGTTAGATTATATACAATTAGTGTTGAGCGAACACGGACTGTATTATTCGTGTTCGTACCGAATAATTGGATTTTTTTTACCCGAACACGGACACGGACACTTTACTGTATGTTCGGGTAAAAATCCGTGTTCGGTCGTTTTATTTCCGGGTTTTGCATGCTTTGGCGCTCTTTTCATGGCGGGCTTTCAACAGCCAATCAACAATCGTTTAACTGGTGTGCCTTAAGCCATCCCAGCCATGCCTGCAAATGTCTTAGTAGCTGTGATTGGCCGTCTGAAGCATGTGACCAAGTCTTTATAAGTTCGAGGCAGCCGCCGCAGCAGCGTCATTCTGCTGCTTAGCTAAGGGACAGAGCACACATCAATGTGCTGGCTGCTGATTAGGGAAAGATAGGCAGGAAAAAACCATTTGTGTCCGGATAGAATTGAGGGACAGGTCGGAGTGTTTAGGCAGGGCGAGTTGTAGGCATTTTAGGGATAGAGTCTGCTGAATTATAGGGTCAGTGTCTTCTACAAACTACAATCGATATTGCTGTGTGGGGGGTGGGGTGAATCTGCACTCAATCCTGATCTACGATCTCTTCTCAATCCTGTTAGGGACAGAGTCTGCTGAATTTTAGGGAAACTGTGTTCTACAAACTACAATCGATATTGCTGTGTGGTGTGGGATTGGAGATAGGCAGGTGTCAGTGATCCACATCCATTTTTCTGTGTGTGAGCTGCAGTGAACACAATCTTTTTGGGCTGCAGTGAACACAATCTTTTTGGGCTGCAGTGAACACAATCTTTTTGGGCTGCAGTGAACACAATCTTTTTGGGCTGCAGTGAACACAATCTTTTTGGGGTGCAGTGAACAAAATCTTTTTGGGGTGCAGTGAACACAATCCTTTTTGGTGTGCAGTGAACACAATCTTTGTGGGGTGCAGTGAACAAAATCCTTTGTGGGGTGCAGTGAACACAATCTTTTTGGGGTGCAGTGAACAAAATCCTTTTTGGGGTGCAGTGAACAACATCCTTTTTGGGGTGCAGTGAACACAATCTTTTTGGGGTGCAGTGAACAAAATCCTTTGTGGGGTGCAGTGAACACAATCTTTTTGGGGTGCAGTGAACACAATCTTTTTGGGGTGGAGTGAACAACATCCTTTTTGGGGTGCAGTGAACAAAATCCTTTTTGGGGTGCAGTGAACAAAATCATTTTTGGGGTGCAGTGAACACAATCTTTTTGGGGTGCAGTGAACACAATCTTTGTGGGGTGCAGTGAACACAATCTTTTTGGGGTGGAGTGAACAACATCCTTTTTGGGGTGCAGTGAACAACATCCTTTTTGGGGTGCAGTGAACACAATCTTTTTGGGGTGCAGTGAACACAATCTTTGTGGGGTACAGTGAACAGAATCTTTGTGGGGTGCAGTGAACACAATCTTTGGGGGGTACAGTGAACACAATCTTTTTGGGGTGCAGTGAACACAATCTTTGTGGGGTGCAGTGAACACAATCTTTTTGGGGTGGAGTGAACAAAATCATTTTTGGGGTGCAGTGAACAACATCCTTTTTGGGGTGCAGTGATCAAAATCCTTTTTGGGGTGCAGTGAACACAATCTTTTTGGGGTGCAGTGAACAAAATCCTTTGTGGGGTGCAGTGAACAGAATCTTTGTGGGGTGCAGTGAACACAATCTTTGGGGGGGTACAGTGAACACAATCTTTTTGGGGTGCAGTGAACACAATCTTTGTGGGGTACAGTGAACAGAATCTTTGTGGGGTGCAGTGAACACAATCTTTGGGGGGTACAGTGAACACAATCTTTTTGGGGTGCAGTGAACACAATCTTTGGGGGGTACAGTGAACACAATCTTTTTGGGGTGCAGTGAACACAATCTTTGTGGGGTGCAGTGAACACAATCTTTGGGGGGGTACAGTGAACACAATCTTTTTGGGGTGCAGTGAACAACATCCTTTTAGGGTGCAGTGAACACAATCTTTGTGGGGTGCAGTGAACAACATCCTTTTAGGGTGCAGTGAACACAATCTTTGTGGGGTACAGTGAACAGAATCTTTGTGGGGTGCAGTGAACACAATCTTTGGGGGGTACAGTGAACACAATCTTTGTGAGGTGCAGTGAACACAATCTTTGTGGGGTGCAGTGAACACAATCATTGTGGGGTGCAGTGAACTCAATCTTTGTGGGGTACAGTGAACACAATCTCATACTTCTGAAGATTTGAGGGTGCTGCCTGTTCCATACTCCCCCTACTCCTCATCTAGCCTTTTAGGGGTACAAACAATAGTAATTGGGGCCTAGTGTGGTTGTGTACGTGTGATATACATACACTTTTTTTGGATCATATTTTCTATTCCGCTATTTAATCAAAAACCTTTGGGGATCAGTTAAATTGGGGGATAGTCTGTGTAGGTACGTGTGAGAGAGATCCACCTTTCCAAGTTGTTGGGGTTCATCTCATACTTCTGAAGGTTTGAGGGTGCTGCCTGTTCCATACTCCCCCTACTCCTAGCCTTTTAGGGGTACAAACAATAGTAATTGGGGCCTAGTGTGGTTGTGTACGTGTGATATACATACACTTTTTTTGGATCATATTTTCCATTCCGCTATTTAATCAAAAACCTTTGGGGATCAGTTAAATTGGGGGATAGTCTGTGTTGGTACGTGTGAGAGAGATCCACCTTTCCAAGTTGTTGGGGTTCATCTCATACTTCTGAAGGTTTGAGGGTGCTGCCTGTTCCATACCCCCCCTACTCCTCATCTAGCCTTTTAGGGGTACAAACAATAGTAATTGGGGCCTAGTGTGGTTGTGTACGTGTGATATACATACACTTTTTTTGGATCATATTTTCTATTCCGCTATTTAATCAAAAACCTTTGGGGATCAGTTAAATTGGGGGATAGTCTGTGTTGGTACGTGTGAGAGAGATCCACCTTTCCAAGTTGTTGGGGTTCATCTCATACTTCTGAAGGTTTGAGGGTGCTGCCTGTTCCATACCCCCCCTACTCCTCATCTAGCCTTTTAGGGGTACAAACAATAGTAATTGGGGCCTAGTGTGGTTGTGTACGTGTGATATACATACACTTTTTTTGGATCATATTTTCTATTCCGCTATTTAATCAAAAACCTTTGGGGATCAGTTAAATTGGGGGATAGTCTGTGTTGGTACGTGTGAGAGAGATCCACCTTTCCAAGTTGTTGGGGTTCATCTCATACTTCTGAAGGTTTGAGGGTGCTGCCTGTTCCATACCCCCCCTACTCCTCATCTAGCCTTTTAGGGGTACAAACAATAGTAATTGGGGCCTAGTGTGGTTGTGTACGTGTGATATACATACACTTTTTTTGGATCATATTTTCTATTCCGCTATTTAATCAAAAACCTTTGGGGATCAGTTAAATTGGGGGATAGTCTGTGTTGGTACGTGTGAGAGAGATCCACCTTTCCAAGTTGTTGGGGTTCATCTCATACTTCTGAAGGTTTGAGGGTGCTGCCTGTTCCATACTCCCCCTACTCCTCATCTAGCCTTTTAGGGGTACAAACAATAGTAATTGGGGCCTAGTGTGGTTGTGTACGTGTGATATACATACACTTTTTTTGGATCATATTTTCTATTCCGCTATTTAATCAAAAACCTTTGGGGATCAGTTAAATTGGGGGATAGTCTGTGTTGGTACGTGTGAGAGAGATCCACCTTTCCAAGTTGTTGGGGTTCATCTCATACTTCTGAAGGTTTGAGGGTGCTGCCTGTTCCATACTCCCCCTACTCCTAGCCTTTTAGGGGTACAAACAATAGTAATTGGGGCCTAGTGTGGTTGTGTACGTGTGATATACATACACTTTTTTTGGATCATATTTTCTATTCCGCTATTTAATCAAAAACCTTTGGGGATCAGTTAAATTGGGGGATAGTCTGTGTTGGTACGTGTGAGAGAGATCCACCTTTCCAAGTTGTTGGGGTTCATCTCATACTTCTGAAGGTTTGAGGGTGCTGCCTGTTCCATACTCCCCCTACTCCTCATCTAGCCTTTTAGGGGTACAAACAATAGTAATTGGGGCCCAGTGTGGTTGTGTACGTGTGATATACATACACTTTTTTTGGATCATATTTTCTATTCCGCTATTTAATCAAAAACCTTTGGGGATCAGTTAAATTGGGGGATAGTCTGTGTTGGTACGTGTGAGAGAGATCCACCTTTCCAAGTTGTTGGGGTTCATCTCATACTTCTGAAGGTTTGAGGGTGCTGCCTGTTCCATACTCCCCCTACTCCTCATCTAGCCTTTTAGGGGTACAAACAATAGTAATTGGGGCCCAGTGTGGTTGTGTACGTGTGATATACATACACTTTTTTTGGATCATATTTTCTATTCCGCTATTTAATCAAAAACCTTTGGGGATCAGTTAAATTGGGGGATAGTCTGTGTTGGTACGTGTGAGAGAGATCCACCTTTCCAAGTTGTTGGGGTTCATCTCATACTTCTGAAGGTTTGAGGGTGCTGCCTGTTCCATACCCCCCCTACTCCTCATCTAGCCTTTTAGGGGTACAAACAATAGTAATTGGGGCCTAGTGTGGTTGTGTACGTGTGATATACATACACTTTTTTTGGATCATATTTTCTATTCCGCTATTTAATCAAAAACCTTTGGGGATCAGTTAAATTGGGGGATAGTCTGTGTTGGTACGTGTGAGAGAGATCCACCTTTCCAAGTTTTTGGGGTTCATCTCATACTTCTGAAGATTTGAGGGTGCTGCCTGTTCCATACCCCCCCTACTCCTCATCTAGCCTTTTAGGGGTACAAACAATAGTAATTGGGGCCTAGTGTGGTTGTGTACGTGTGATATACATACACTTTTTTTGGATCATATTTTCTATTCCGCTATTTAATCAAAAACCTTTGGGGATCAGTTAAATTGGGGGATAGTCTGTGTTGGTACGTGTGAGAGAGATCCACCTTTCCAAGTTGTTGGGGTTCATCTCATACTTCTGAAGGTTTGAGGGTGCTGCCTGTTCCATACTCCCCCTACTCCTCATCTAGCCTTTTAGGGGTACAAACAATAGTAATTGGGGCCCAGTGTGGTTGTGTACGTGTGATATACATACACTTTTTTTGGATCATATTTTCTATTCCGCTATTTAATCAAAAACCTTTGGGGATCAGTTAAATTGGGGGATAGTCTGTGTTGGTACGTGTGAGAGAGATCCACCTTTCCAAGTTGTTGGGGTTCATCTCATACTTCTGAAGGTTTGAGGGTGCTGCCTGTTCCATACTCCCCCTACTCCTCATCTAGCCTTTTAGGGGTACAAACAATAGTAATTGGGGCCCAGTGTGGTTGTGTACGTGTGATATACATACACTTTTTTTGGATCATATTTTCTATTCCGCTATTTAATTTAACTGGGCCTCCATGCGAGACCTGTGTGCCTTGTTGCGCTGTTTTGAGTACTCCACCAACATGGCCAGTGGCAATGACGCCGTTCTCAGCTTAACTATCCCACTTCTATGCCTCCTTGAAAAAACAATTCGGGCGATGATGGAAGAGGATGTGGCACAGGATGAGGAGGAGGAGGAGGATGAAGAGGTAACATTTCCAAGGCTTTCAGGGCAGTCATTCGCAAGGGGCTCCGAGGGTGGGTTCCTGCACACGCAAACGCCAGGGACGCAATTGTCCAGCAGGGGCACAGTTCTGGAGGATGAGGAGGATGAGGAGGAGGAGGAGCTGGAGGAGGAGATGGAACCATGTTCACAGCAGGGTGGCACCCAGGCCAGCTCATGGCCATCACTGGTGCGTGGCTGGGGGGATACAGAGGACACGGACGATACACCTCCCACAGAGGACAGCCTTTCGTTGCCTCTGGGCAGCCTGGCACACATGAGCGATTACATGCTGCAGTGTCTCCACAACGACCGCCGAGTTGCCCACATTCTAACTTGTGCTGATTACTGGGTGGCCACGCTGCTGGATCCACGTTACAAGGACAACGTACCGTCCTTAATTCACTCACTGGAGCGCGATCGCAAGATGCGCGAGTACAAGCGCACGCTGGTAGACGCCATGCTGCTGGCATTCCCATCTGACAGCGGGGCCACAGTGGAAGCACAAGGCAGAGGAGGAGGAGGAGGAGGTCGCCAACGCAACCAGGGCACCGCCAGCACCTCAGAAGGCAGGGTTAGCATGGCCGAAATGTGGAAAAGCTTTGTCAGCACGCCACAACAAACAGCAGCACCAGCAGCTCAGATGGAACGTCTTAGCAGGAGGCAGCATTTTACCAACATGGTGGAGCAGTATGTGTGCACACGCCTACATGTAGTGAATGACGGGTCTGCCCCCTTCAACTTCTGGGTCTCCAAATTGGGCACATGGCCTGAGCTTGCCCTTTACGCCTTGGAGGTGCTGGCGTGCCCTGCAGCCAGTGTATTATCTGAACGGGTATTTAGCACGGCTGGGGGCGTTATAACAGACAAGCGCAGCCGCCTGTCCAGAGACAATGTGGACAAGCTCACGTTCATTAAAATGAACCAGGCATGGATCCCACGGGACTTTTCCGTACCTTATGCAGAATAGCAATGGATACCGACCTTACCCACCCATTGTTCCATTTTTGCTCTTTCTCACTCTTTTGGGGTGTACCCTCATTTAAAATTTTTGAAAAGAAGCAGTGTTGGCTACCTCGTCCTCCTCCTCAGGGCCAGATTAATGTAGGGGCTATTGGAGCTGCAGCTCCAGGCCCCTACCTTTTATATAGGCCCCGGGTTGGCCATATTCACTGTTACCGCTCTTCTGTCACTTGTAAACACAGAAGTCTGGCTTCTATGCTCGCTTCCCCAGGCAGCACCCTCAGAACCTCCCCACACAGCGTGAAGGCCGGACAAGGAGGGACAGTTGGCGATGCATGGATGTGTTTATGGGCTTCAGAGACAGCATCCCATGTTGAATTAGGCATGCATGGCTGCACCCTTCCTCCTCTGGGTGCATGGCAAGGCACGGCCCTTAAGGCCCTTCAAAATCCTCAGCACCAAGCCCATGATGCTGTTAATCCGGCCCTGGTCCTCCTCCACCGCCGCTTCCACCTACACCGCCCATAGGTGTGCGCAGCCTATTGCATTAAGGTGTGCACCCCAAAGTTGAAATACACATGCATGTGTTTGCCAGCAGGGAGAGTAATGTATCGGGGCCATGTACCTGTAGGCAAGGAGAAATAGAGCAGAGCAGGTCCCAGGGAGATCTTTCCCATCTCCTCACTGGCAATGCTATGTGCCCTAGGTGATTAGGGTGTGCCCAGGCACACCCAGCACACCCTGTGCGCACGCCTATGTCACCGCCACATCCACCACCACCTCAACCTCCCTCCTACTCCATATGGGCCTCGTCCTTCAGAGATGAAGAAGAACATTGTTTTATTTTTCTGTTTTTTTTTGTTGTTTTAAGTTATTTCCCTATCCACATTTGTTTGCAGAGCACTTGCCATGCTCTTAATTACGTTTTGCTGCCATTTGCAGCACTCTAGCCCTTTCCTTTGGTGTTTTAGAGCCATTTTAGTGCCTTAAAGTTCGGGTCCCCATTGACTTCAATGGGGTTCGGTGTCCGGGAAAAGTTCGGTAAAAGTCCGGGACACGGACCCGGACTTTTTTTTAAAGTTCGGCCGAACCCGTCGAACACGGACATCTAGGTGTCCGCTCAACCCTATATACAATGTTCAGGCATTTGGATGTCACAAAAGTTATGCAAAAAAAAAATCTGTGATCTCTCAAAAGGATTTACCCTTAGAAACAAGAGAAGATATTATTTTATATACAGTAAGTAAATGGCTAAAGGCATACATTAAAAAAAACCTTAACACAATTGGTCTCCCGGGTGGCAAACATCAGTTCTTATGGATTTTAGGTAGGCTTTAAATTACGGGCACAATTTAACAATGACAGTTACAGTCACTGTTCATTTTACAAAACACTCTCAGTGTCAGCCTTTCTATATTTTTGGCTATATCAAAAGTAGGATTTGATAATTAATCATACATGTCTTTAGCATAATCAGTAGAACACATTACTAATAAGCAACCACCCTGTATCAGCAGGTTTAATAGTTATTTCCATCCCGCTGTATAATTTCCAATAGGCATCATATTATCCTCTACTAATGCTGTTGTTATGCAATTTTTTTCTAACAAAGCGACTCAACACATTGTTCAATGTCTCTATTTACTTTATTAAGGAATTGTTCCACAGGTGGGTTTGTAGTAGTCAAAACATGAAGTGAGAAAATGTGCATTGCAAGGCCACTGTTCTCTCATATGCACTTCCAAAGGCCTAGTAGTCTGCCCTATGTATAGATGCTGACATGTGCATTCTGTAAGATAAGCAGAATACCGTCCTCAGAATGTTGTGTTACAAAGATTTATTCAAACAACCTTTATATTCTTTATATAATGATGAATTTACTTTTTTTTTTTTGTTTATCTGTGGATTTAAAGTGCTTGTAATGGCTGTTTAATCATTTTAGGCAAAAAAAACATGTTTTCATTACCTGTTCTGCACAGTAGCAGCAGCTTGCCTCCTCTTCTGGGGTCCCCCGCTGGTGCTGTCCTGACTTTTCTGTAAGTGTCCCCAGAGCAAGCTGGCTGCTGTGGGGGCAATCATGTGGGTGCACTCCCAAGCCAGGCTGTGTACGTTCATATTTTGTTCAGCACCACCCCCTCCTAAATGTATTTGTGTCTTTTTTACCTTAAAGCAGATAATGCATTAAAGTAAAAAAAAAAAAAAAAACATTTTGCCTTTAGAACCACTTTAAATATGAATCATCTGCATTCAAAATGTCTGGTGGGCCTAAAGGGATAGGCAACATACATACAGCTAGTAGGAGGTGAGCAGGTTCTACACACAAAAGGGCAAAGCAGTGGTTAGGCCACACCTTTGAGAGGCAAGGTATGTCTGTCTTTTCTCTCTCACAGTGGGCATGCTATACAGCCAGAGCAAGAACAGGTGGTTGTGGATTTGCTCACAAAGCCTTCCTCATCATCCTCCCAGGTGCAGAACAGCTCATATTCCCCATCAGCTGCAAAGGTTCACTCTTCCTTCTCCTCTACAGCTAATCCCACCAAAGTCCTAAAAAATGGCATGGAGGAGTTGGCTGAATTAATTCAGCACAGCGTTGGTAACTTGCTGCAGGAGGATGCACAAGAATGTGTTATCCAATATTGAAGAAGAGAGTGCCAGAAGCATAGAGAGGAGTACATCATGCAGGGAGCAGCCAATGGCTTTGATGTTCCTTTAGCTGCAGTTTCCTCCAGCGATGAGGAGGTTAAGGATGATGAGGAGGCAGACATGTACATGTGTGCTAGTGATTGCGAAGAACAAAAAGTAAGGGAGAGGCAGAAGAGTAATAAAGGAACAGCCATCCTATTCCACTAGATGGCACTGCCCCACCGATGCAGAACTCTTCTATTCAAGGGCCACTCTACATAGCTCAGCAATCTGAGTATCTTTTGGGAGCAATACGTCAATGATACCAGTCAACGGCAAAAGGCCTGGATTCCCCTACCTCCTCCTCCGCTGCAGCCTCAAGAAATAGGAAGTCTGACAAGGGGTTTAAGAGGCTTACCTTATGGCACATTACTGTAAATATTTTTATATATTATTCCAAAATTGCTGGCATAAAGCTGTTCCCATTCCAGCTGGCAAATGGTAAACTATTGTATAGGCATATTTTCCTCAAATGATACAGTGTATGTGCTATGTGTTTATGGAATTATTGTATGATATACATGTTATTTCTCACATTTCCTCCATGAGAGGAAAAAAAAAAAAAAAAAGATATTTCTTAGAATTTTTTGAGATATGACTACCAAATGCTATGAAGATAAGATAGAGAAAAAACAGAGTGCAGAGTTCAGGAGTGAGTTACATAAAGAATTCAAGTCTCAGCTGTGCCAATCTATGCAGCCTGACCAGTGCTCAGCAAAGCAGCCTCACCTGTGGCCAGCAATGCAGCGTCACCAGTACCCTTCCAATGCAGCCTCACCAGCGCCCTTCCAATGCAGCCTTACCAGTGCCCATCCAATGCAGCCTGACCAGTGCCCATCCAATACAGCCTGACCAGTGCCCATCATCCAATGTAGCCTCATCAGTGCCAAGCAATGCAGCCTGAGCAGTGCCCAGCAATGCAGCCTGACCAGTGCCTAGGAATGCAGCTTGACCAGTGCCCACTTAATGCAGCCTGACCAGTGCCCATCCAATGCAACCCGACCAGTGCCCATCCAATGCAGCCTGACCAGTGCCAATCCAATGCAGCCCGACCAGTGCCCATCTATGCAGCCTCACCAGTGCCCATCTACGCAGCTTCACCATTGCCCAGCAATGCAGCCTTACCAGTGCCAAGCAATGCGGCCTCACCAGTGCCCAGCAATTTAGTCTCACCAGTGCCCAGCAATGCAGCCTGACCAGTGCCCAAAAATGCAGCCTCACCAGTGCCCAGCAATTTAATCTCACTAGTGCCCAGCAATGCAGCCTCACCAGTGCCAAGCAACGCAGCCTCACCAGTGCCCATCCAATGCAGCTCGACCAGTGCCCAGCAACACAGCCTGACCAGTGCCCAGCAATGCAGCCTCACCAGTGCCCAGCAATTTAGTCTCACCAGTGCCCAGCAATGCAGCCTCACCAGTGCCCAGCAATGCAGCCTCACCAGTGCCTATCCAATGCAGCCTCACCAGTGCCCAGCAATGCAGCCTCACCAGTGCCTATCCAATGCAGCCTGACCAGTGCCCAGCAATTTAGTCTCACCAGTGCCCAGCAATGCAGCCTCACCAGTGCCCAGCAATTCAGTCTCACAAGTGCCCAGCAATGCAGCCTCACCAGTGCCCATCCAATGCAGCCTGACAGCAATACAGCCATAATGATATGGAGATTTATGGGTTAAAACAGGCGGTAGGGAAGCAACATAATGGCTTCCAAACGCCCGTCACAAGCCCTCTGAAAAACAATCCACGGCTCCAGTAGACGTCAAATGACGAAACGCGTAGGGCGGTACCTTGCATCAACGTCACTTCCGGTCTGCAGTCGTCCATGGTTGGAATGCGGAAGCTCCCCGGCGCTGCAATTTGCACTCTGAGTCGATCAGCTACTGCTTCACCGTGAGTTGCTATAATCTATTTGTAGTTTATCCAATATATACTGCACTATGGGGCTCTTGTGTTTAAACACCCAGATGGCATCCGCTTGTCTGTGAGGATTTTCAGGAGCCAAATCTGAGAGTTTGTCACGGACCCCCTTGTGGATATCCCTACAGCCAATATTGGTATCTCCGTTGAAGGCACCAGTATAAAGGCCTTTTTCCAGGCTCCTCCATCTTACCAAGATGGCATCCGCTTGTCTGTGAGGATTTTCAGGAGCCAAATCTGGGAGTTTGTCACGGACCCCCTTGTGGATATCCCTACAGCCAATATTGGTATCTCCGTTGAAGGGTGAGTGCGACCCCTAGTGGACAATTGGAATACAAGCACTTGAGGTTTTATCACAACCACTTTCACCCATCTTTTAAGCACAGCTGCCTTTGAGCTATTTTATCCAACTTTTTTAACAATTATTGATTTTACTACTTTTATTATATTTTGTCACTTCACATTAAATACTTTCACCAGCACTTTGTGTTTTTTTAACTTATCCAGCCATAATTTCTACCTGCACGGTTTTATTGATTATATATACCTTTGCACTGGCACTTTATTTTGCACATGGTCTGGATATATCACTGTTTTACCATATATTTATTAGGTAGCGCCGATTACAACTACTCCTCCCTTTTTTTACTGTACATATAGGGTCCATCCACACGTCTGTAAAATGGGTCCGCATCCGTTACACAATTTAGCAGAACGTTTACAGACCCATTGATTTTCAATTCCAGTCTGAAAAATTAGGCATTCACAGGATAAAGAAGTAAGTGTTGGCCAGTACAGGCCCCAAAAATTAGCCAACAGGTGTTCACCTGACAGCAAAGAACTTTGTATTCTGTGGCTGGAGGTACATTAGGCATTCACAGGATAAATAAGTGTCGGCCATTACAGGCCCCAAAAATTAGTCAACAGGCGTTTACCTGACAGCAAAGAACTTTGTATTCTGTGGCTGGAGGTACATTAGGCATTCACAGGATAAATAAGTGTCGGCCATTACAGGCCCCAAAAATTAGGCATTCAACAGACATAAAAGGCCTTTTATGCCGCTGTATTTATCTAAGACAGGGATCATGAATTGTTATGGGTGGTGGCGGATATTTGTGGGCTGTCATGAGGAATTTGAATCAAACATGATCTACTGGTCACATGTGTTGAATTCCTCCGATATCCATGCCTCATTCATTTTTATAAATGTGAGGTAGTCAACACTGTTGTGAGCTAGGCGAGTGCTCTTATCGGCCACGACCCCCCCTGCTGCGCTGAACGTGCTTTTGGACAGGACACTAGACGAGGGGCAAGCCAACAGTTCCATTGCAAATTCTGTAAGCTCTGGCCAGAGCTCAAGCCTGCCTACCCAGTAGTCCAGGGGTGCATCACTTCTCAGAGCGTCCACATCGGCCATTAACCCGACGTAGTCGGACACCTGTCGGTCTAGGCGTTCCCTGATGCTGGATCCGGAGGACAGCTGTGTATGGGTCGGCTGAAAGAATGATCTCATATCAGTAGTGACCAACACATCTTTAAACCGCCCTCTTTTTGCAGGCGCTGTTGGAATGGTATCCACCCGCAACTGTTTCTCTGTGAGTGGAAATTCCCTTGCCAGTGCACGCAAAAGCAGAATGCAGCATTTCTCGAAGCAAGGCCTGGAAGTGCTGTATTCTGACAGCCCTCTGTGATGGTAGTAACATTTCCGCCATTTTTTGTTTGTACCGGGGGGTCTAAGTACGTTGCCACCCAGTACTGGTCCTTGCCCTTTATGCTTTTTATATGGGGGTCCTTCTTAAAACACTGGAGCATGAAGTCCCCCATTTGCACTAAACTGGAAGCGGTGTAGTGGCCTGGCTCCTGCCCATCGTTCTCCTCCCCCCATTCACGGACAACACCAGGGATCCCAGAAAGGTTTAAAGCATGCTCTTCTTGCTCCTCCTCATTTGCCCCGGCACCATCCTCCTCTTGACTCCTCTTCAGACTCCTGTTGTTGACTTGTCTCAGATGGAGTAGCCCCCCCTGGGAATTCATCCAGCATTGCGACTTCCTCATCTTCCTGCTTCTGCTCCTCGACGGCTTGATCAATGACATGACACAATGCACCCTCCAGAAAGAAGGCGTAAGGTACAATGTCACTGATGGCACCCTGGCTGCGACTGACCAGTTTGGTGATCTCATCAAATGGCCGCAGAAGTCTACATGCGTCACGCATGAGCAGCCACTGGAGCGGTGAAAAAAAACAAGCTCCCCAGAACCTGTCCTGCCACAGAGTTCGTACAGGTAGTCGTTAACTGCACATTTCTGCTGGAGCAGCCTATCAAGCATATTCAAGGTTGAGTTACATAGTGTTGGGCAGTCACAAATAAGACGTCTGACGGGCAGGTTGTGTCGCTGCTGAATGTCAGCAAGGCGAGCCATGGCTGTGTAAGATCTTCTGAAATGGTCCAAGATTTTCTTGGCCTGCCGCAAGACGTCCTGGACCCCAGGGTATTTGACAATGAATCACTGCATGACCAAGTTCCGGACGTGTGCCATGCATGGCACGTGTGTAATTTTGCCCTGTTTCAGCGCGCTCAGCAGATTGGCACCGTTGTCGCACACCACTTGTCAAATTCAGCGGTGTTAGCCACTGATCTGCCTGTGAACGCAAAGCTGAAAGGAGTGCAGGACCAGTGTGGCTCTTGGCTTCCAGGCACAACAGACGCAGCACAGCATGGCAACGTCTCACCTGGCATGTCGAATAGGTTTTGGGAGTCGCAGCGGAAGAGACGGTAGCAGCGGAAAAGGAGGAGTCAGCCGAGGAGGAGAGGGAGGATGGAGTAGGAGGAGGAGAAGAAGAGGCAGGCCTGCATGCAATCCATGGCGGTAAAACCAAATCTACACGGGTGCCACGGGTTACATGCTTGACGGCCGTCAGAAGGTTCACCCAATGGGCAGTAAAAGTTATATACCTTCCCTGCCCGTATTTGCTAGACCACTTGTCTGTAGTCAGATGTATCCTGGCACCCACACTGTGTGCTAGAGATACATTCACTTGCCGCTGAACATGGCCATATAGCTCTATGATGCCCTTTTGCAAGAAATATTTCCTTCCTGGGACCGTCCATTGTGGTGTTCCAATGGCCACAAATTTCAAAAGGCCTCCGAACCCACCAGTTTATATGGCAGTAGTTGGCGGGCTATCAGTTCTGACAAGCCAGCGGTCAATCATTGGGCAAGAGGGTTATCTGGCGTCATCATTTTTTTTACGCTCGAACATTTGGGCCACGGAAGCCTGCCTTTTTACAGAAAAACTTGAGGATGGCATGATGGAAGGTGGAGTGGAGGACAATTGTGAGGAGAGAGGAGAAGGAGAAGAGGCTGGATGGTGAGAGCCTGGAGTGTGGCTTTGTGGGCTCTGACGGCATTGCTCCCACTGGGCTCGGTGATGGGAGTTCAGGGGCCTTCTTAAGGCGGTCGTCCCTAGGTGAGTGGTGGGCTTACCGCAACTTATTAGTTGACTGCAAAGGCTGCAGATGGCAACACTATTGCAGTGTTAATTTTGGCAGCAAATTTAAATTTAGTTTTAGTCTTAGTCTTAGGACTAAAATGGCATTTTAGTTTTAGTCCCATTTTAGTCTTCTGCAAGTGTTTTAGTTTTAGTCGTATTTAGTTGACTAAAACTCCAGTACATTTTAGTCGACTAAAACATCTTACATTTTAGTCGACTAAAACGTCCTACATTTTAGTTGACTAAAACGTCCTACATTTTAGTCGACTAAAACTCATTTTAGTCATCTAAATGGTCATGGTCAGGACAGAGAGGAGGCCTGTAATGCTGCTGCCTGCAGTCAGTGCAGTGAGTGCACACAGTGCTGCTCAGAGTGCTGGATGGAGGTCTCAGGTTTAAGGGTGGTCTCTGGTCTGACTCTGAACTGAAGTTGTTGAACAGGATGGGCCGGGCGGGCCTCAGCGGCCTATATACACGCACACAGTCCTGGATGGATGGCGGAATCGAATGCCAGTGGTGACCGGTGAGTGGTCTGAGGGGACTCAGGGAGGCAGTAATAGCTGGCCTGGCTGTTAACTCACAGTGGGTGCTCTGCTCTGTATGTGGTGGTGGCCGGGTGCCAGTGCCGTGTGATGAGTCGGGCCTGGCGCGTCTGGCTGTAGTGCTGCAGCTGCAGTGCTCTGGTGAGGTCAGGTGACTGGTCTCGTGTCGACTTTCTTGTAGTAGTCCACTCCTCACGTCAGACATCACGGGGCACGCCACGCCAGATGCCACACAGGTGGAGCTCAGTGAAAAACGGAAGTTGGGTAAATGTCCCTACCTCACATTCTCGTTTAGTTTTCGTTCGTTAACGAAAACAGATTTGATTTTCATCATAGTTGTCGTCATTTGACGAAAATGTGCTATATTTTGCGTCTCGTTTTCTTTAGTTGAAAAATGCCGGTGACAAAAGCGGTGACGAAAATGTTTTCGTTGATGAAATTAACACTGCTGTAAACTCCATTGGCTGTAATGTCATTGCACATATTACCTGAATATATACCAACATTAAATATTAGGGAAAAATATAAGAAAAGCCTTTTTTCTTAATTGTTTAGTTTTCAGCAGCTTAGTAGATGCTCCTTACTTATGCGTATGCGGTGGTGCAATACATGTTTAAATTTTAATGTGCTATTATTACATGCTCTGAATGGAATTGTGTTGCCAATATAGAAATGGCCAGCAGAGGAGTGTTAATTTTGATGATGTCAATTTTTTATTTAGTTTTAGTTATAGTCTTATGATTAAAATGCCATTTTAGTTTTAGTCGTATTATAGTCTTAAGACTAAAATGCCATTTTAGTTTTAGTCTCATTTTAGTCATCTGAATTGTTTTAGTTTTAGTCGTATTTTAGTCAACTAAAATTGTGTTAATTTAGTAGACGAAAATGTTTTAGTCTGTTTTAGTCGACGAAATTAACACTGCACTATAGTCAGCAGCTGACAGGTTAAAAAAAGCCCACACTGCGGAGCCATGTGCCAGCATCCTGGGAGTGCCAGATGTGTTACCGTACATGGTTGATGGCTCGCTCCTGATACATTAGCAGTCTGGATTGTCCCTCCTGTGCAATGTAAGTTCGGCCTGCTTCTCCTCCCTATCTGCTGGTCCATCTCCCCCACTGAACTCCCCTCATCTTCCTCTCTTGTGGGCACCCACGTGACGTCCATAGACACGTCATCATCGGCGTCACCTTCCCCACCACTAACATTTGAGATCTCGGAGTAGGCAGCAACAGCGGGGACCAAAGTCCTTGGACTGATCTGGGTACTGTCGTCAGACTGCTGAGAATGGCTGATCCGATGCCAAGAATGGCTGCGCATCGCAAATGTCTTGTGATGGATCAGAAAATAATTCCTGTGACTCAAGCCGAGGGTATATGGTGGTGGTGGTGTTGGTGGTGGTGTCTTTGCGGGTGCACACAGCAGAGAGTGAAGAGGGTGCAGATAGAGAGGATGAGGAGGGTGCAGAAGAGGATGGCTGAGTGAGCCACTCAACCAAGTCTGGTGCGTCCTTTGATGTAATCGAATGCACCTTCTGCAACTTCCCACTTTGGCTCCGGCCTGGTGCTCCTGCCCTACCCCTACTACCCCTGCGGAAGGGCCTGCCTCTTCCTCTGCCTGTCATTTTTTAAATGACCCTCTGACAAAAGTCTCTAGAGAAGCGCAGTGCATGTGGAAGAAGGTATATAACACCCCACTTCAATCTGTCGTTTTGGGGGGCCACTGGTCTATCACACCAGTTATAAAAAAAATTTCTAGTAACTTTTGTCACTGTGTGTAGCAGGGTTAACGCAGCGAAAGAGGCAACATTTCTGCAGTACCCAAATACACTATTATGAAAGTATATTGTTATATAACACCCCACTTCAATCTGTCATTTTGGGGGGGCACTGCTCTATCACACCAGTTATAAAAACAATTCTAGTAACTTTTGTCACTGTGTGTAGCAGAGTTATCGCAGCTAAAGAGGCAACATTTTTGCAGTACCCAAATACGATATTACTGGAATTAAGAACAGATGGGTGATGGTTTGAATTGCTTCATATTTGTCAGCAAGGTCATTTGTTCCCATTTGCCATGAGGTCTTTGGCCAGGAAGTACAACTCCTAATATGGTCATTGCAGGAAGTTCAATGAGGAGACGGACTGTCTGGCAATGTTGCTTTTGTCTGAGGTGGCTTTCCAATCACCTATTGTCGGGTGTGCTAATGAACTCACCTGTTGTCTGCTAGGGGATGTATTGACACTCAAAATAATGTGTATTGGGGGCTCATTAGGAAACCATTGTTCTGTGGCTGGCTATTGTGTACATTGATTGCCCCCTGGGGCTTCTGTCTCATTGCACATAACAGTCCTTCTGGTCAAGCTGGACCAATCCCTGCTGACTCATTTTCAAGTCCTCATTTGCATGGCTGGAGAGGACCTGAATGGGAACTGCAGGAACTTTGCAATTGACCAATGGGAGGGCGTTTGTTGGGGGCAGGATGTTCCAAATTCTGTATAAAAGTGTGCTGTGATCTTCCAATAAATTGTCTTCCTGTTTGAACTTACATACAGCCTGCCTGGTGTGTGTTCTAATGGATTCCGGACGGCACGTAGCTGTAGTTCGGATCCCGGATCCTTGGTTGACCGAACCATCAGACGTTGCAATCTGCAAGCTGACTCACTAGAAACAGAGGAGTGTCGGGAGAGCGGAAGCGAGCGAGCAAGGGTCTCGTCACATGGTCTATCACACCAGTTAAAAAAAAAAATTTCCAGTAACTTTTTGTGTGTAGCAGAGTTAACACAGCAAAAGAGGCAAAATTTCTGCAGTACCCAAATACACTATAATATGCTTTCTATATTAGAAAGTATATTATAAGTGTATTACACCCCTATATACTGCACACCAAACAATAGTACACCTATACCAGTCCTTAAAAGGACTTTTGTGGACCTATTAGCTAGCGATTTGTGTCACTATACAGTCTGTCCCTGCTCCACACAGCAACCTCTCCCTACACTGACAAAAGACTTTTGTGGACCTATTAGCTAGCGATTTGGGTCACTATACAGTCTGTCCCTGCTCCACACAGCAACCTCTCCCTACACTGACAATACAAATCCACTACAATATGCTTTCTATATTAGAAAGTATATTATAAGTGTATTACACCCCTATATACTGCACACCAAACGATAGTACACCTATACCAGTCCTTAAAAGGACTTTTGTGAACCTATTAGCTAGCGATTTGTGTCACTAACAGTCTGTCCCTGCTCCACACAGCAACCTCTCCCTACACTGAAAAAAGGCAGAATGTAAAATGGCAACCAGATCAGGTCTATTTATAAGGTAGGAGGTATGTCCATGTGCTGAAATGTCTCAATTGGCTGTCCTGTACCACCTGATGAATGTGTCATGGGTCAAAGTTTTTCACAATGTAAAAGAATATGGCGGTCGCGAACATCGCCATATGTTCGCATAATCAGAACAGTGAACTAGCAAAGTTCGCTGCGAACCGACCACTGGGCAAACCGCAAGGCCATCTCTACTGGCTAACACTATACAACAGGAGACTGAAATTAGTAGAGATTCCCACTTAGCTCCTAATCAAAGGATTTTCAGTTTAAAAGAATTGTTAGGAGACATTGGGGGATTCTTAAGAGGAACCCCATTTTGAAAGATCTTCTTTTGGATACCCCTGAGGTCGTCTTTAGAAGAGCATCTAATTTAGAGGATAAACTAGCGCCAACTGTAGTAAATCCCCCTAAAAAAAATTGAACTGTTTAACCACTTCCATACCGCGTCATGTTAAATGACGTCGGCAAAGTGGTTGTCTAGATCCGGGCCGCCGTCATATGACGTCGGCCCGTTCTAGCCTCCAGTGCGCGCTCCCGGCGGCGCGCAGCGGCGCGATCAGGGATGAGGCTCGTCCCTCGGACATAGCCCATCCCTGATCGAGGTAAACAGCCAATAGAAATTGGCTGTTTACCACGTGATCGGCTGTGTCAATCACAGCCGATCACATGAGCGGCTCAAGCACGAGCCGCTCGTTCTCTCTGCAATGCGCGCCCCCGGAGGCGCGCAGAGCAGCGATCGGGGACGAGGCTCGTCCCTTGGACAGAGCCAATCCCCGATCTTGGTAAAGAGCCAATGAAATTGGCTCTTTACCACGTGACCGGCTGTGTCCAATCACAGCCGGTCACAAATGTCAACAAAGATGAGGGTAACTCACTGTTACCAGGCTCTTCTCCTCACACACCAATCCAGTGTGAGGAGATCAGCTAACAGTGAGTTACCAGTGAGAGTACTGTACCATTACTGTGCCCTGATTGCCCCCATCAAATAAAGAGGACCTGTCACCTGCCCATCTGAGTACCTGTCACCTGCCCATCTGAGTACCTGTCACCTGCCCATCTGAGTACCTGTCAACTGCCCATCAGCGTACCCGAGTACCTTTTCCCTGCCCATCAGGGTACCCGAGTACCTGTCACCTACCCATCAGGGTACCCGAGTACCTGTCACCTACCCATCAGCATACCCGAGTACCTTCTACCTACCCATCAGAGTACCCGAGTACCTTCCAACTGCTCATCAGAGTACCCGAGTACCTTCCAACTGCTCATCAGAGTACCTGACGCCTGAAGTACCCGAGTACTTGCCGCCTGCTCATCAGTACCCATCAGTACCCATCAGTACTCATCAGTACCTATCAGTACCCATCAGTACTCATCAGTACCTATCAGTATCAGTACTGATCAGTACCCATCAGTAACACCTATCAGAATCAGTACTACTCATCAGTACCCATCAGTACCTATCACCTGCCTGTCACCTGCCCAGCAAAGTACCCGATTACCTGTCACCCTTCATACAGCCACCATGTCACAGTCCAAAAGGGTTTTCTCTGCCGAAGAGGCCTGTGAAATGATATCCATGATGAGTGACGGCAGCGGGGAGCTCTCACCTTCCGACGCTGAAACAATTTCTGAATCCGGTTCAGAATTTGAGCCCTTTGAAGGCTTTACATCCGGCACTGAATCGGAGGAGGAAGAAGTTCGGCCTAGAAAACGCCGCACTGAAAATCAGGCAGACACCAGCAGCGCCAATGGCCAATCGGCAAACGCCAACGGCGCTGGACCCCAGGAGGAAATGCCCAGTACAAGTACTGGGATTTCACACCAGCCCCAAAGAAGAAGAGCCCAAATGCAGCTTCCGGATGCCTTGGCAAACCCATTGTGGCTGCCTTCTAGCTCTGGGTCAGCTACAATCCCCCCCTTCACAGCACAGCCAGGTTTGCAGGTCAACACCGAAAATTTTATTCTGATTGATTTTTTTAATTTATTTTTCCCTTTGGAGTTCCTTCAAAACATCGTGGACCAAACCAATCTTTTTGCCCAACAGTTTATCTTGAACAACCCCACCTCATATCATTCCCGTCCTTTTGAATGGAGACCCCTAACAACGGAAGAGTTCAAAGTGTTTTTGGGCCTTACAATCAATATGGGGGTTACAAAAAAAAATGAGCTGCACTCTTATTGGTCCACCCAACTCATCCACCACATGCCAATTTATTCTTCAGTCATGCCCAGGTCCCGCTATGATGCTATAATGCGCTTCCTGCATTTCAACGATAATTCCCAGTGCCCTCCCCGAGATGATCCCAATTACGATAAACTCTACAAAATTCGCCCCCTAATTGATTACTTTTCTAGACGGTTCCCCGAAGTCTATGTCCCTGACCAAAAGATCGCTGTGGACGAATCACTGGTCCACTTCACAGGCCGGCTGGCATTTAAGCAGTATATTCCCAGCAAGAGGGCTAGGTACGGCTTAAAACTAAACAAGCTCTGCGAAAGTAAAACGGGATATGTGTACGCCTTTCGCGTGTACGAAGGCAGAGACTCTGAGCTCCAGCCCCCTGAGTGCCCAACGTACATGGGAGTAAGTGGGAAGATTGTCTGGGACCTAGCCTTCCCATTGCTGCAAAAGGGGTACCATATTTATATGGACAACTATTACACCAGTTTGCCCCTTTTCCGCCACCTGTACCTGAAGAAAACCCTGGCATGCGGTACAGTAAGAAAAAATCGGAAGGGCTTCCCGCAGAGTCTTATCACCACTCAATTACGAATTGGGGAATCCGCAAGCCTTAGGAACGAGGAGGTAATGGCTTTGAAGTGGAGGGACAGTAAGGACGTTTACCTCATGTCCACCATCCACGATGACAGCTCAGTGGAAATTCGAAGACGACGCGGTTCCGTTCAAAAGCCTGCTTGCATCCACGAGTACAATAAGTACATGGGGGGGGGGGTGGATTTAAACGATCAAATGCTGCAGCCCTATCTCCCGACACAAAAGACCGTCTTTTGGTACAAAAAGCTTGCAATGTACTTTTTCCATTTGGCCATGTACAATGCCTTTGTCACCTATAAAAAGTCCACAACAACACCAATCCCCTTCCTCCAGTTTATTGAAGACATTGCCACTGCCCTCATTTACCAGCAAGGATCCCCCCCAGAAATCATTCGTTCGGATTGTGTCAGCAGACTTCATGAGCGCCATTTCCCTTTCCGTATCCCACCATCACAAACCGGAAGAAGACGCCAAAAAAGGTGTCGGGTGTGTGGCAAAAGAGGAATTAGGAAAGACACCAGTTTCCATTGTCCCGATTGTCCCTCCCAACCTGGCCTTTGCATTGGAGAATGCTTCAAAATATATCACACTGCCCTAAACTTTTAGCCCATATTTCACTGCTGAATATTTTCCTGCTGCCTCAACCAACCATATTACTGCCTTCCTTGTGAACCGACCCTGGCCTGTATATCGACTATGTCTCTGCCTGCCGTCTGCATTGTTTATCCGCCATGTTTCTGCCTTTCAAGTGAACTGACCCTGGACTGTTTATCGACGATGCCTCTGCCTGCCGTCTGCATTGTTTATCCGCCATGTTTCTGCCTTTCAAGTGAACTGACCCTGGATTGTTTATGGATTTTGCCTTAGCCTACCGTCTATTTCTGCCTTTTACCTGCACTGACCTCGGCCTGTTACGACCATGTTTTTTGCCTGCCACTTAAACTGATCCTTCGCCCTGCTACTGTAGTAGTGGGATTCAAAATGACACAGGGGTCTCACTTTTGTGAGGGGCTTCAGAATATAGCGTTCTGATATGAGAAAACCAGTTTTTGGATTTCTCTGGGTTTGTAAACTCAGAACAGGGTCTGGAGTCCGGAGGCTTCAAAGCGATTTGGGTGGGAGAAGCCTCTACCCCTGTCCCCATTCTTTCCCGACCGAGGCCCTAAGCTTCATGGTCCTGCCTGCTGCCTGGACCAATACTTTGGCTGTGCTGATCATATCCCTGCCTGCACTGACCCAGGACTTTTTATGCAACATGTGCCTGTTACCTGGACCAATAATTGGGCTGTACTGACCATATCTCTGCCTGCTGCCTGTACTAATTATGGACAGTATTCCTGCCTGCTGCATGGACAATCCTTTTTCTGCTGCTGACCTGCCTGCTACCTGGACCAATGCTTTGGCTGTGCTGACAATATCTGTGCCTGCTGCCTGTACTGACTATGGACACTATTCCTGCCTGCTGCCTGGACAATCCTTTCACTGTCGCTGTCTACGTTCCTGCCTGCTGCCTGAACCACTGCACTGCTAAAACCACAGGTATTTTTTTGTTAATCCTTTGCTCAGCAGAATGTATTTTGTATGTATTATGCTATGTGTTAGGGGCCTTCAACAATGTGATAGGTTGTCAGGAATTTATGTGTGTGATTTATGTCCCTAGCCACTTGCCAACCGGCCAATGTATATATACGTTCTCGGTTTAAACCTAAAAACCGGTGTTATGGCAGCAGATAGCTGCCATAACCCTGGTATTTTTTTAAACGGTGGACAGTTGGCTTCCCGATAAGGGTGGTCTCAGCGGCGGATTCGCCGCGGGATCACCCTTCTGGGATGGCGGAAGAGGTGACCCCCCCCTCCCGCCGCGTCCCGGTCCTTTTCCCCGCTTACCGGACCCACCGGCAGCGGGGAAAACGATCTGGTCCCGGATCCTCATGGACAGGATGTTGAGTGAGGGCAAGCTTGCCCTCACTCAACTCTATGGTCTTGGAGGACCGGAGCTACGGCAAATGTTGTTGCCTAGCAACCAGCTTAAAGGTCCCTTTTTTTTTTTCATTTTATTTTATTTATTTTTTATTTTTTTCTATCTTTTAGTGTACTTGTGAGATCTGGGGACTTTTTGACCCCAGATCTTACAAAAAAGAGGTCCTGTCGTGCCTATTTCTATTACAAGAAATGTTTACATTCCTTGTAATAGAAATAAAAATGATCAATTTTTTTTTTTTTTTTTTTTTTTAAACGGTGTAAAAATAAAAAATAATAAATAAAATAAATAGTAAAAAAAAAAAAAAAAAAAAAAAAAATTAAAGCACCCTGTCCCCGTTAGCTCGCGCACAGAAGCGGAAGCATACGGAAACCCCGCCCACATATGTAAACGGTGTTCAAACCACACATGTGAGGTATCGCCGCGATCGTTAGAGCAAGAGCAATAATGTGAGCCCTAGACCTCCTCTGTAACTCAAAGATGGCAACCTGTAGAAATTTTTAAAATGTCGCCTATGGGGATATTTAAGTACCAAAGTTTGTCGCCATTCCGTGAGCGTGCGCAATTTTGAAGCATGACATGTTGGGTATCTATTTACTCGGCATAACATTATCTTTCACATTATGGAAAAAAATTGGGCTATTTTTACTGGTTTCTTATTTTTTAATTAAAAAAAGTGATTTTTTTTTTAAAAAAGTACGTTTGGAAGACCGCTGCGCAAATACGGTGTGATAAAAAATATTGCAATAATCTCTATTTTATTCTCTAGGGTCTCTGCTAAAAAAAAATATATAATGTTTGGGGGTTCTAAGTAGTTTTCTAGTAAAAACAACTGATTTTAGCTTGTAAACACCAAATGTCAAAAATAGGCCTAGGCAAGTGGCTAGGATGCATGATGGGGCTCCTTGGATGTTGAGTCCCTCTATATGGCTAGGCTGTGAAAAAGTCTCACACATGTGGTATCGCCATACTCAGGAGGAGTGGCAGAATGTATTTTGGGGTGTCATTTTTGCTGTATACATGCTATGTGTTAGGAATAGTGTTGAGCGAACACGGACTGTATTATTCGTGTTCGTACCGAATAATTGGATTTTTTGTACCCGAACACGGACACGGACACTTTACTGTATGTTCGGGTAAAAATCCGTGTTCGGTCGTTTTATTTCCGGGTTTTGCATGCTTTGGCGCTCTTTTCATGGCGGGCTTTCAACAGCCAATCAACAATCGTTTAACTGGTGTGCCTTAAGCCATCCCAGCCATGCCTGCAAATGTCTCAGTAGCTGTGATTGGCCGTCTGAAGCATGTGACCAAGTCTTTATAAGTTCGAGGCAGCCGCAGCGGCGTCATTATGCTGCTTAGATTCAGGGACAGAGCACACATCAACGTGCTGGCTGCTGATTAGGGAAAGATAGGCAGGAAAAAACCATTTGTGTCCGGATAGAATTGAGGGACAGGTCGGAGTGTTTAGGCAGGGCGAGTTGTAGGCATTTTAGGGATAGAGTCTGCTGAATTATAGGGTCAGTGTCTTCTACAAACTACAATCGATATTGCTGTGTGGGGGGTGGGGTCTGCACTCAATCCTGATCTACGATCTCTTCTCAATCCTGTTAGGGACAGAGTCTGCTGAATTTTAGGGAAACTGTGTTCTACAAACTACAATCGATATTGCTGTGTGGTGTGGGATTGGAGATAGGCAGGTGTCAGTGATCCACATCCATTTTTCTGTGTGTGAGCTGCAGTGAACACAATCTTTTTGGGCTGCAGTGAACACAATCTTTTTGGGCTGCAGTGAACACAATCTTTTTGGGCTGCAGTGAACACAATCTTTTTGGGCTGCAGTGAACACAATCTTTTTGGGGTGCAGTGAACAAAATCTTTTTGGGGTGCAGTGAACACAATCCTTTTTGGTGTGCAGTGAACACAATCTTTGTGGGGTGCAGTGAACAAAATCCTTTGTGGGGTGCAGTGAACACAATCTTTTTGGGGTGCAGTGAACAAAATCCTTTTTGGGGTGCAGTGAACAACATCCTTTTTGGGGTGCAGTGAACACAATCTTTTTGGGGTGCAGTGAACAAAATCCTTTGTGGGGTGCAGTGAACACAATCTTTTTGGGGTGCAGTGAACACAATCTTTTTGGGGTGGAGTGAACAACATCCTTTTTGGGGTGCAGTGAACAAAATCCTTTTTGGGGTGCAGTGAACAAAATCATTTTTGGGGTGCAGTGAACACAATCTTTTTGGGGTGCAGTGAACACAATCTTTGTGGGGTGCAGTGAACACAATCTTTTTGGGGTGGAGTGAACAACATCCTTTTTGGGGTGCAGTGAACAACATCCTTTTTGGGGTGCAGTGAACACAATCTTTTTGGGGTGCAGTGAACACAATCTTTGTGGGGTACAGTGAACAGAATCTTTGTGGGGTGCAGTGAACACAATCTTTGGGGGGTACAGTGAACACAATCTTTGTGAGGTGCAGTGAACACAATCTTTGTGGGGTGCAGTGAACACAATCATTGTGGGGTGCAGTGAACTCAATCTTTGTGGGGTACAGTGAACACAATCTCATACTTCTGAAGGTTTGAGGGTGCTGCCTGTTCCATACTCCCCCTACTCCTCATCTAGCCTTTTAGGGGTACAAACAATAGTAATTGGGGCCTAGTGTGGTTGTGTACGTGTGATATACATACACTTTTTTGGGATCATATTTTCTATTCCGCTATTTAATCAAAAACCTTTGGGGATCAGTTAAATTGGGGGATAGTCTGTGTTGGTACGTGTGAGAGAGATCCACCTTTCCAAGTTGTTGGGGTTCATCTCATACTTCTGAAGGTTTGAGGGTGCTGCCTGTTCCATACTCCCCCTACTCCTAGCCTTTTAGGGGTACAAACAATAGTAATTGGGGCCTAGTGTGGTTGTGTACGTGTGATATACATACACTTTTTTGGGATCATATTTTCTATTCCGCTATTTAATCAAAAACCTTTGGGGATCAGTTAAATTGGGGGATAGTCTGTGTTGGTACGTGTGAGAGAGATCCACCTTTCCAAGTTGTTGGGGTTCATCTCATACTTCTGAAGGTTTGAGGGTGCTGCCTGTTCCATACTCCCCCTACTCCTAGCCTTTTAGGGGTACAAACAATAGTAATTGGGGCCTAGTGTGGTTGTGTACGTGTGATATACATACACTTTTTTGGGATCATATTTTCTATTCCGCTATTTAATCAAAAACCTTTGGGGATCAGTTAAATTGGGGGATAGTCTGTGTTGGTACGTGTGAGAGAGATCCACCTTTCCAAGTTGTTGGGGTTCATCTCATACTTCTGAAGGTTTGAGGGTGCTGCCTGTTCCATACTCCCCCTACTCCTAGCCTTTTAGGGGTACAAACAATAGTAATTGGGGCCTAGTGTGGTTGTGTACGTGTGATATACATACACTTTTTTGGGATCATATTTTCTATTCCGCTATTTAATCAAAAACCTTTGGGGATCAGTTAAATTGGGGGATAGTCTGTGTTGGTACGTGTGAGAGAGATCCACCTTTCCAAGTTGTTGGGGTTCATCTCATACTTCTGAAGGTTTGAGGGTGCTGCCTGTTCCATACTCCCCCTACTCCTAGCCTTTTAGGGGTACAAACAATAGTAATTGGGGCCTAGTGTGGTTGTGTACGTGTGATATACATACACTTTTTTGGGATCATATTTTCTATTCCGCTATTTAATCAAAAACCTTTGGGGATCAGTTAAATTGGGGGATAGTCTGTGTTGGTACGTGTGAGAGAGATCCACCTTTCCAAGTTGTTGGGGTTCATCTCATACTTCTGAAGGTTTGAGGGTGCTGCCTGTTCCATACTCCCCCTACTCCTAGCCTTTTAGGGGTACAAACAATAGTAATTGGGGCCTAGTGTGGTTGTGTACGTGTGATATACATACACTTTTTTGGGATCATATTTTCTATTCCGCTATTTAATCAAAAACCTTTGGGGATCAGTTAAATTGGGGGATAGTCTGTGTTGGTACGTGTGAGAGAGATCCACCTTTCCAAGTTGTTGGGGTTCATCTCATACTTCTGAAGGTTTGAGGGTGCTGCCTGTTCCATACTCCCCCTACTCCTAGCCTTTTAGGGGTACAAACAATAGTAATTGGGGCCTAGTGTGGTTGTGTACGTGTGATATACATACACTTTTTTGGGATCATATTTTCTATTCCGCTATTTAATCAAAAACCTTTGGGGATCAGTTAAATTGGGGGATAGTCTGTGTTGGTACGTGTGAGAGAGATCCACCTTTCCAAGTTGTTGGGGTTCATCTCATACTTCTGAAGGTTTGAGGGTGCTGCCTGTTCCATACTCCCCCTACTCCTAGCCTTTTAGGGGTACAAACAATAGTAATTGGGGCCTAGTGTGGTTGTGTACGTGTGATATACATACACTTTTTTGGGATCATATTTTCTATTCCGCTATTTAATCAAAAACCTTTGGGGATCAGTTAAATTGGGGGATAGTCTGTGTTGGTACGTGTGAGAGAGATCCACCTTTCCAAGTTGTTGGGGTTCATCTCATACTTCTGAAGGTTTGAGGGTGCTGCCTGTTCCATACTCCCCCTACTCCTAGCCTTTTAGGGGTACAAACAATAGTAATTGGGGCCTAGTGTGGTTGTGTACGTGTGATATACATACACTTTTTTGGGATCATATTTTCTATTCCGCTATTTAATCAAAAACCTTTGGGGATCAGTTAAATTGGGGGATAGTCTGTGTTGGTACGTGTGAGAGAGATCCACCTTTCCAAGTTGTTGGGGTTCATCTCATACTTCTGAAGGTTTGAGGGTGCTGCCTGTTCCATACCCCCCCTACTCCTCATCTAGCCTTTTAGGGGTACAAACAATAGTAATTGGGGCCTAGTGTGGTTGTGTACGTGTGATATACATACACTTTTTTTGGATCATATTTTCTATTCCGCTATTTAATCAAAAACCTTTGGGGATCAGTTAAATTGGGGGATAGTCTGTGTCGGTACGTGTGAGAGAGATCCACCTTTCCAAGTTGTTGGGGTTCATCTCATACTTCTGAAGGTTTGAGGGTGCTGCCTGTTCCATACCCCCCCTACTCCTCATCTAGCCTTTTAGGGGTACAAACAATAGTAATTGGGGCCTAGTGTGGTTGTGTACGTGCGAGATACATACACTTTTTTTGATCATATTTCCTATTCCGCTATTCAATAAAAACCTTTGAGGATCAATTGAATTGCGGGATAGTCTGTGTCGGTACGTGTGAGAGAGATCCACCTTTCCAAGTTGTTGGGGTTCATCTCATACTTCTGAAGGTTTGAGGGTGCTGCCTGTTCCATACTCCCCCTACTCCTCATCTAGCCTTTTAGGGGTACAAACAATAGTAATTGGGGCCCAGTGTGGTTGTGTACGTGTGATATACATACACTTTTTTGGGATCATATTTTCTATTCCTCTATTTAATCAAAAACCTTTGGGGATCAGTTAAATTGGGGGATAGTCTGTGTCGGTACGTGTGAGAGAGATCCACCTTTCCAAGTTGTTGGGGTTCATCTCATACTTCTGAAGGTTTGAGGGTGCTGCCTGTTCCATACCCCCCCTACTCCTCATCTAGCCTTTTAGGGGTACAAACAATAGTAATTGGGGCCTAGTGTGGTTGTGTACGTGCGAGATACATACACTTTTTTTGATCATATTTCCTATTCCGCTATTCAATAAAAACCTTTGAGGATCAATTGAATTGCGGGATAGTCTGTGTCGGTACGTGTGAGAGAGATCCACCTTTCCAAGTTGTTGGGGTTCATCTCATACTTCTGAAGGTTTGAGGGTGCTGCCTGTTCCATACTCCCCCTACTCCTCATCTAGCCTTTTAGGGGTACAAACAATAGTAATTGGGGCCTAGTGTGGTTGTGTACGTGTGATATACATACACTTTTTTTGGATCATATTTTCTATTCCGCTATTTAATCAAAAACCTTTGGGGATCAGTTAAATTGGGGGATAGTCTGTGTTGGTACGTGTGAGAGAGATCCACCTTTCCAAGTTGTTGGGGTTCATCTCATACTTCTGAAGGTTTGAGGGTGCTGCCTGTTCCATACTCCCCCTACTCCTCATCTAGCCTTTTAGGGGTACAAACAATAGTAATTGGGGCCCAGTGTGGTTGTGTACGTGTGATATACATACACTTTTTTGGGATCATATTTTCTATTCCGCTATTTAATCAAAAACCTTTGGGGATCAGTTAAATTGGGGGATAGTCTGTGTCGGTACGTGTGAGAGAGATCCACCTTTCCAAGTTGTTGGGGTTCATCTCATACTTCTGAAGGTTTGAGGGTGCTGCCTGTTCCATACCCCCCCTACTCCTCATCTAGCCTTTTAGGGGTACAAACAATAGTAATTGGGGCCTAGTGTGGTTGTGTACGTGTGATATACATACACTTTTTTTGGATCATATTTTCTATTCCGCTATTTAATCAAAAACCTTTGGGGATCAGTTAAATTGGGGGATAGTCTGTGTCGGTACGTGTGAGAGAGATCCACCTTTCCAAGTTGTTGGGGTTCATCTCATACTTCTGAAGGTTTGAGGGTGCTGCCTGTTCCATACCCCCCCTACTCCTCATCTAGCCTTTTAGGGGTACAAACAATAGTAATTGGGGCCTAGTGTGGTTGTGTACGTGCGAGATACATACACTTTTTTTGATCATATTTCCTATTCCGCTATTCAATAAAAACCTTTGAGGATCAATTGAATTGCGGGATAGTCTGTGTCGGTACGTGTGAGAGAGATCCACCTTTCCAAGTTGTTGGGGTTCATCTCATACTTCTGAAGGTTTGAGGGTGCTGCCTGTTCCATACTCCCCCTACTCCTCATCTAGCCTTTTAGGGGTACAAACAATAGTAATTGGGGCCCAGTGTGGTTGTGTACGTGTGATATACATACACTTTTTTTGGATCATATTTTCTATTCCGCTATTTAATTTAACTGGGCCTCCATGCGAGACCTGTGTGCCTTGTTGCGCTGTTTTGAGTACTCCACCAACATGGCCAGTGGCAATGACGCCGTTCTCAGCTTAACTATCCCACTTCTATGCCTCCTTGAAAAAACAATTCGGGCGATGATGGAAGAGGATGTGGCACAGGATGAGGAGGAGGAGGAGGATTAAGAGGTAACATTTCCAAGGCTTTCAGGGCAGTCATTCGCAAGGGGCTCCGAGGGTGGGTTCCTGCACACGCAAACGCCAGGGACGCAATTGTCCAGCAGGGGCACAGTTCTGGAGGATGAGGAGGATGAGGAGGAGGAGGAGCTGGAGGAGGAGATGGAACCATGTTCACAGCAGGGTGGCACCCAGGCCAGCTCATGGCCATCACTGGTGCGTGGCTGGGGGGATACAGAGGACACGGACGATACACCTCCCACAGAGGACAGCCTTTCGTTGCCTCTGGGCAGCCTGGCACACATGAGCGATTACATGCTGCAGTGTCTCCACAACGACCGCCGAGTTGCCCACATTCTAACTTGTGCTGATTACTGGGTGGCCACGCTGCTGGATCCCCGTTACAAGGACAACGTACCGTCCTTAATTCACTCACTGGAGCGCGATCGCAAGATGCGCGAGTACAAGCGCACGCTGGTAGACGCCATGCTGCTGGCATTCCCATCTGACAGCGGGGCCACAGTGGAAGCACAAGGCAGAGGAGGAGGAGGAGGAGGTCGCCAACGCAACCAGGGCACCGCCAGCACCTCAGAAGGCAGGGTTAGCATGGCCGAAATGTGGAAAAGCTTTGTCAGCACGCCACAACAAACAGCAGCACCAGCAGCTCAGATGGAACGTCTTAGCAGGAGGCAGCATTTTACCAACATGGTGGAGCAGTATGTGTGCACACGCCTACATGTAGTGAATGACGGGTCTGCCCCCTTCAACTTCTGGGTCTCCAAATTGGGCACATGGCTTGAGCTTGCCCTTTACGCCTTGGAGGTGCTGGCGTGCCCTGCAGCCAGTGTATTATCTGAACGGGTATTTAGCACGGCTGGGGGCGTTATAACAGACAAGCGCAGCCGCCTGTCCAGAGACAATGTGGACAAGCTCACGTTCATTAAAATGAACCAGGCATGGATCCCACGGGACTTTTCCGTACCTTATGCAGAATAGCAATGGATACCGACCTTACCCACCCATTGTTCCATTTTTGCTCTTTCTCACTCTTTTGGGGTGTACCCTCATTTAAAATTTTTGAAAAGAAGCAGTGTTGGCTACCTCGTCCTCCTCCTCAGGGCCAGATTAATGTAGGGGCTATTGGAGCTGCAGCTCCAGGCCCCTACCTTTTATATAGGCCCCGGGTTGGCCATATTCACTGTTACCGCTCTTCTGTCACTTGTAAACACAGAAGTCTGGCTTCTATGCTCGCTTCCCCAGGCAGCACCCTCAGAACCTCCCCACACAGCGTGAAGGCCGGACAAGGAGGGACAGTTGGCGATGCATGGATGTGTTTATGGGCTTCAGAGACAGCATCCCATGTTGAATTAGGCATGCATGGCTGCACCCTTCCTCCTCTGGGTGCATGGCAAGGCACGGCCCTTAAGGCCCTTCAAAATCCTCAGCACCAAGCCCATGATGCTGTTAATCCGGCCCTGGTCCTCCTCCACCGCCGCTTCCACCTACACCGCCCATAGGTGTGCGCAGCCTATTGCATTAAGGTGTGCACCCCAAAGTTGAAATACACATGCATGTGTTTGCCAGCAGGGAGAGTAATGTATCGGGGCCATGTACCTGTAGGCAAGGAGAAATAGAGCAGAGCAGGTCCCAGGGAGATCTTTCCCATCTCCTCACTGGCAATGCTATGTGCCCTAGGTGATTAGGGTGTGCCCAGGCACACCCAGCACACCCTGTGCGCACGCCTATGTCACCGCCACATCCACCACCACCTCAACCTCCCTCCTACTCCATATGGGCCTCGTCCTTCAGAGATGAAGAAGAACATTGTTTTATTTTTCTGTTTTTTTTTGTTGTTTTAAGTTATTTCCCTATCCACATTTGTTTGCAGAGCACTTGCCATGCTCTTAATTACGTTTTGCTGCCATTTGCAGCACTCTAGCCCTTTCCTTTGGTGTTTTAGAGCCATTTTAGTGCCTTAAAGTTCGGGTCCCCATTGACTTCAATGGGGTTCGGTGTCCGGGAAAAGTTCGGTAAAAGTCCGGGACACGGACCCGGACTTTTTTTTAAAGTTCGGCCGAACCCGTCGAACACGGACATCTAGGTGTTCGCTCAACCCTAGTTAGGAATATTCAATAAATCGACAACTTTGTGTAAAAAAAGAAAGGTTTTAATTTTTTTCCCACATTTTCCAAAAACTTGTGGAAAAAAATGACACGTTCAAAAGACCCATAATGCCTCATAAAATATACGTTGGAGTGTTTGCTTTCCAAAATGGGGTCATTTTGTGGGTGTTTCCATTGTCTTGGTGCTCTAGGGCCTTTAGAAGTGTGATAGGTAGTCCGAAAATGTTGTGTGTAATTTATGCTCCTAGAACGCCTGAAGCTGCTTCTTGAATGTGGAGTCTCTTTATGTGGCCAGGCTGTGTAAAAGTCTCACACATGTGGTATCGCCATACTCAGGAGGAGTAGCAGAATGTATTTTGGGGTGTAATTTTTGCTATTTCCATGCTATGTGTTAGAAATATCCTATAAATTGACAACTTTGTGTAAAAAAAAAAGGTTTTAATTTTTTTCCCACATTTTCCAAAAACTTGTGGAAAAAAATGACGCGTTCAAAAGACCCATAATGCCTCATAGAATATACGTTGGAGTGTTTGCTTTCCAAAATGGGGTCATTTTGTGGGTGTTTCCATTGTCTTGGTGCTCTAGGGCCTTCAGAAGTGTGATAGGTAGTCCGAAAATGATGTGTGTAATTTATGCTCCTAGAACGCCTGAAGGTGCTAGTTGAATGTGGAGTCTCTTTATGTGGCCAGGCTGTGTAAAAGTCTCACACATGTGGTATCGCCATACTCAGGAGGAGTAGCAGAATGTATTTTGGGGTGTAATTTTTGCTATTTACATGCTATGTGTTAGAAATATCCTATAAATTGACAACTTTGTGTAAAAAAAAAAGGTTTTAATTTTTTTCCCACATTTTCCAAAAACTTGTGGAAAAAAATGACGCGTTCAAAAGACCCATAATGCCTCATAGAATATACGTTGGAGTGTTTTCTTTCCAAAATGGGGTCATTTTGTGGGTGTTTCCATTGTCTTGGTGCTCTAGGGCCTTCAGAAGTGTGATAGGTAGTCCGAAAATGATGTGTGTAATTTATGCTCCTAGAACGCCTGAAGGTGCTAGTTGAATGTGGAGTCTCTTTATGTGGCCAGGCTGTGTAAAAGTCTCACACATGTGGTATCGCCATACTCAGGAGGAGTAGCAGAATGTATTTTGGGGTGTAATTTTTGCTATTTACATGCTATGTGTTAGAAATATCCTATAAATTGACAACTTTGTGTAAAAAAAAAAGGTTTTCATTTGTTTCCCACATTTTCCAAAAACTTGAGGAAAAAAATGACATGTTCAAACGACCCATAATGCCTCATAGAATATACGTTGGAGTGTTTTCTTTCCAAAATGGGGTCATTTTGTGGGTGTTTCCATTGTATTGGTGCTCTAGGGCCTGGAAAAGTGTGATAGGTAGTAAGAAAGTTTTATGTGTATTTATGCTCCTAGAACGCCTGAAGGCGCTTCTTGGACGTGGAGTCTCTTTTTGTGGCCAGGCTGTGTAAAAGTCTCACACATGTGGTATCGCCATACTCGGAAGGAGTAGCAGAATGTATTTTTGGGTGTAATTTTTGCTGTGTACATGCTATGTGTTAGAAATAGCTTATAAATTGACACCTTTGTGGGAAAAAAAAGAAAAAAAATTTTTTTTCTTCATTTTCCCAAGAATTGTGGGAAAAAATTACAACTTCAAAAAACCCACCATGCCTCTTACTAAATACCTTGGACTGTCTACTTTACAAAAAGGGGTCATTTGGGTGGTATTTGTACTGTCCTGACATTTCAGGGCCTCAAGAAAGGAGATAGGCAGTCAGTACATCTGGTGTGATCAATTTTCAGTAATTGGTACCATAGCTTCTAGACTCAATAACTTTCACACAGACTAAATAATATACACTAATTTGGGTTCATTTTACCAGAGACATGTAGCAGTATACATTTTGGTCCAAATGTATGAAGAAAAATTTATTTTTTGCAAAATTTTATAATTGAAACTAAAAAAAAGTGTTTTTTTTTCAAAATTTTTGCTCTTTTTTTGCATATATCACGAAAAAAAAAAACCCCAGTTGTGATCAAATACCACCAAAAGAAAGCTCTATTTGTGTGGTTACAGTGTAGCATGACTGAGCAATTGTCATTCAAAGTGTGAGAGTGCTGAAAGCTGAAAATTGGTCTGGGCAGGAAGGGTGTCAAACTGCTCTGTATGGAAGTGGTTAAAGATCTAAAGAGCTTTTATCCACGCAATAATTGAATGAGTTGTGCATAAATAGTGTTAGCCGTAAGAAATGTACTAACTTTACCTCTACAATGACTGAGAAACAACATGAGATATCTACGTTTATCTCCTGTAACACTAGATACGTAGTACACTTACTGGAGTCACTACTAGAAGTCCACATTACAATACGTAACACATATGGGGGTGGAGCCTTTTGATCAGGTATCATCCTGCGGCCATCTCTGAGTTTTTAACCGATATGTTTGTACCAGCTAGCACTGCTTAAGTGCTCATCTATGTGAGTGTATCACTATTTCTTTTTCTTTGGGAAAAAAATATCTAAACAGAGAGAACTAGATGTTTTGTTTTTCATTTGAAATCACTGCATGCTATTTGTTTTTGTGACTGTGAGAGCTGACAAGAGGAAATTGGAGATTCTGAGGGACAGATCGCTGCATGGGCCTAACTTTAGCCCCAGAGGGGAACAGCTGATTGTGACCCACTGTTGAAACAGGGGTCATAATGTAATGTGAGCATTTAGAACTCACTGGTGAAGGATTGGCACATGCACTTTATGGATCTGTTTCACTTCACCGTGGATCAAAATTTGGATGAGATTATTTGTTTGGATTTATTGACTAGCTCATTGTAGCAGATTTATGGACATTTTGCACTTTATTCTAATGAATTAGCTTATGAACACATTGCACTTTATTTACTGTATATATCAGAATATATTTTTGATGTATATTGTTGCACTTTAGAGAATCAATATAATTATATATGCTGGATTCAAGGTTTGCACTAAAGTTTATATAAGTTGTACTATACAAGTAACTATGGGGAGCTCACAGTAGCGCTGCACTAATCTTTGGGTTTTAAGTGTATAAGCGTAGTTACATAGTTACATAGTTAGTCTGGCTGAAAAAAGACACCATCTAGTTCAACCAATAGAGGAAAAAAAAAATACATATATATATATATATATATATATATATATATACACACACACACACAATGCTATACTCACAGTTGATCCAGGGGAAGACAAAAAAAAAAAAACCATAAAGCATGATCCAATTTTCTCCAGCAGGGGAAAAAATTCCTTCCTAATCCCCCAAGAGGCAATCGGTTTATCCCTGGATCCACTTTACCTATAAATATTAGCATCCAGTTATTTTATGTGTATCTAGGAAAGAATCCAGGCCTTTCTTAAAACAATCTACTAAGCTGGCCAGAACCAGCTCTTGAGGGAGTCTATTCCACATTTTCACAGCTCTTACTGTGAAGAAGGCTTTCTGTATTTCCTTCAGACATAAAGAGTGCCCCCTTGTCCTCTGTGATGACCTTAAAGTGAATAGTTTAACACTATATGGACCACTTATGTATTTATACATGATGATCATATCCCCACTAATCTCCTCTTCTAAAGAGAGAATAAATTCAGTTCCTCTAATCTGTGCTCATAGCTGAGCTTCTCCATGCCTCTTATCAGTTCGGTTTCCATTCTTTGCCCTTTCTCCAGATATCCTTTTTATGAACTGGTGCCCAAAACTGAACTGCATATTCCAGATGAGGTCTTGCTAAAGATTTGTAAATGTTTTTGTATTAGCTGCAACTGTAGATATGTGATATCTATACAGTTGATTTATTTCAACAGGGTTGTGTTAATTGTACATTAACTATACTATATGTGGGAAACAATATGTTGACAGGAATGCCAAAATGTTGAAAGTCTGCTTGAGAGAACATATTTATAATATAAAAAGTTTATTTAAGGGCCACAACCTCTCAGCACACATTAGGAGACATCATCATATGTATCCTAAGAGAAAAAAAATTCTGCGACATTGATAATTTAACCTCCCACTGGAGGGGATGTAACAGAACACTGGAGATTTTAAAAATGGGAACACATTAGATTTTTGATTTAAACCACTATTCCCCTAGGTTTATATGTGGAAATAGACATTAACTGTTTTATAAATAACAGTTAGGGTAGAACTGTAGGCAAAACCTTTTTTTCATTTTGGATAAAGCAAGGGAAGGGTATAATCCCTAACAGTTTTTATTTAACTATCTGTGTCCCATTTTGGAGATTTCCCTTCACTTTATGTCCCATAGCCAAGCAGGTGATCAGAACTGGTGTCCCCATTGGAAGATTTCCCCTCTATTACTTTTCTGGGGACAACCAAAACTATGGAATTTTCTTAATGGGAGCACAGAAAGTAATAAATACTGTCAAGGGTTATAATCCCCCCCCCCACACACATACACTTTAAAGTATAACTAAAGGCAACATTTTAAATGTTCCTAGCCTCTGTAATATTATATTATCTGTATCCAAGTGAAACTGTATATATAGTGAAAAATAAATTTTTATTTTCATAGTTTTTATTCATCTTATTGATTTTGGAGGGATAATATTTTATTATCTTGTGTCATATTTTTTTTAGCCACTGAAGTACCCTAGGTTTTTTCCATTGTATTTATATAGTATATGCAGTGGGAAGGGGTTAATAGTTTTTTTTTTTACATTCCCTACTATAATTTGATTTGCCATTTTTTGTATTCACTGCTATTTTAATAATAGTGTGAATATAACTGGATCTGCTGTAGTTAGTACTACAACTGCAGCAAAATGGCAGCAATAGACTTACACATACAGTATATTCAGCATGAGAGTGGTCTCCAAGAATATGGTGTGGCACTTTGAGGCCCTATCTATAACATTCTTACCCGCCTGATTTTTCAGTTTTAACTTTTTGTTTACTTTTTGTTTAATTTTTTCCTCTAAATAGTTGTAAATATCATGCACTAGTGATATGGGCTACAAATGTCACATTAGTCATTTCTGGTTGTTGGGGTTGCCAGGTTACTTAAGTGTGGCAGTTCTGTATGCTAGCATTAGAGGGTCCCGTGAAGATGTGCATTAGCACGAAACGTGTAGGAGCAAAGCTTTTATGTAATGCCCTCACGCCACCGCTGCTTTAAGTCCGGAACAGAGGTCATCTTTGTAAGTTTGGTCCAGAGTTTTGTGTCACTTTTTACATTGGATTACCTATTGTTATTTACCAAATTCATTTTTAATAATAAAAATTACACTATGGCAAGTTTTCTTGTGGCTCCAAATGGTGACCAATTTATTTTGAATAGCTCTTGAAAATTGTCTGCTGCCTCCAGTGGAAAATAGTGAGCCTTGGTTGTATGCTGGTAGTCCAGTGTCCCCTAGTAGAGGAAGAGGGAGGCAAAGTTCTTCCACAAGCAGTTGCAGTGTGAAGAGAACAAGTCTTTATTTCTGTTGTGAGCGCTATATGCTGTTGACTTTTGCAGCCATATTGACTGGTGAGTGTGCAGGTGTGATGACACTTACCGTGGGCAAGGAAGTAAGCAAGGAAGCTACATGCTGGCACTCTTAATACCGGTGGTGGAAATACACAATAGACAGACACTTGTATGAAATTTTTAACATTCTATCGTAATATTTTTCTCGTAAAAATGTATTTAATAATATTATATCGGCGTCATGTCTCCTGCGTGGGACACGTGACGCCCGAAGCCTGCGGACGTCTACAGTGTCCACACTGCAGCATTCCCATCTTGAGTGGCGGATGGCTGGCTGCGCGCTCAGCGCCGCCCACCATCATGAGGCGCCGGACGCATCATGACATGGCGTGCAGGTGTGGTGCTGATCGCGCCTCACATGGGCTACAAATGGGCGGACAGTATCATTGGAGTTTCTCTTTCCCAGACCACTCAATCAACATGAATGGACAACACCTATTCATTCATATCCTACAACACCTATGTGGTTAGTACTCCTTTCTTGACACTCTTTACTTATTTTATTTTTCTCTTTTCTTTTCCTGCACCTATATCCATGTTTCTGCTACACCTTTGGTATTTCTTTTACACTTCCCATTTATGTCATCTGCATCAGGTGATGTAGTAATGCATGCACACTTGAAAACACATGGCCTCCCTTGAGCCACCTGACATGGCGTGCAGGTGTGGTGCTGATTGCGCCTCACATGGGCTACAAAGGGGCGGACAGTATCCTTGGAGTTTCTCTTTCTCAGACCACTCAATCAACACAAATGGACAACACCTACTTATTCACCTCCTCCAACACCTATGTGGTTAGTACTCCTTTCTTGACCCTCTCTATCCCAATCTATCACTTGATTTCACTTTGGCTCTTCAGCCTGGTCATATTGTTTTTATCCACTACATTTTAGTTGTTACTTTTAAGCAATATGTTTTCATTCACAGTTGGCCACTTCACTTCCCCCTTTTTCTTCTTTTCTTTTCTTTTCCTTTCCTTTATTTTCTTTTTCTCTTTTCTTTTTTCTCATTGTCCTTTTTCTTTTCCTGCCCCTATATCCATGCTTCTGCTACACCTTTGGTGTTTCTATTACACTTCCCATTTATGTAATCTGCATCAGGTGATGTAGTAATGCATGCACACTTGAAAATACTCCCATTACTTTTTTCTTTACTACATCATCATGTGATGCAATACCCAAACGTACATACTTACATATATTTGTCTCAGCAACATACACGGATATTCAAGGACATTTCTCACTACCACTTGGTCTCTATTGTCCCCCATCTGCTCCCCATTGGGATGTTTGTCACCCCACGCCTCCAGCTCCCGAACTGTGCCTTTACCACCGCCGCGGGATTATAGTGGCATTTCATTCAATTTGGCTTCATCCCATTGCAGGTATGTATTCCCAATATAGGGTTCTTCATATGTCTCTATATTTTGTTAGACAATATAATATATATATATATATATATATATATATATATATATATATATTATTACAATTGATATTGATACTTTATGTACTTTTTAGACCAGTTGATGAGCGTGTTCTCCTGAAGAAGTGGGCTATGTTCCTCACGATACGCATTTTATGATGCTCCAGTTCAACTATGCAATGTGTTTACTGTACTTGCGAGTATATTTTATTCATGTATGTACATGTGGTCATATATTATGATTGTTATACTTTCAATAAACCTATTTGTATTACTACATCCATTGGCCCCTCTGTGATCACCTCAACTCAAAGTCCCAGGGCACCTTTCTTCCTTCTTTGCATTTTAATCTATTTATTTATAAGGCCCCTTTCACCGCCTGTCCGTTCTCATCCGACCTGATCTGCTGGACGGATGGAAAATAGGGTTTCCAACCGTCCAGATTTGACGGACCGGATCGGATCGGATGTCAGCAGACATGTCTCCACTGACATCCAATGCCCCATAGAGATCATGTTCAGATCCGCCTGAAAAACTGATAGGCGGATATGTATAGTGTGAAAGGGGCCTTATAAATAAATAGATTAAAATATTAAAATGCAAAGCAGGAAGAAAGGTGCCCTGGGACTTTGAGTTGAGGTGATCACAGAGGGGCCGATGGATGTAGTAATACAAATAGATTCCCCCATAAAGAACAGCGGGGACCTGACAGCTCTGTCTCCGCACACAGCGCAGAGACAGAGCTGCCATCCACCTGCTCAGCGGGGGATCGGCGGATCGATCCCCCACTGAGAAAAATGGACTCCCATGTGTGAAAGGGGCCTTGGATGGATGAACTTATATATACCATGGATGAACTTATATATATATATATATATATATATATAATTTATGTGTACAGTGAGGGAAAAAAGTATTTGATCCCATGCTGATCTTGTACGTTTGTCCACTGACAAAGAAATGATTAGTCCATAATTTTAATGGTAGGTTCATTTTAACAGTGAGAGACAGAATAACAACAAAAATATCCAGAAAAAACACATTTAAAAAAAGTTAAAAAATTGATTTGCATTTTAATGAGAAAATTAAGTATTTGACCCCTTCGCAAAACATGACTTTATACTTGGTGGCAAAAACCCTTGTTCTTGTAGTTTGCCACCAGATTTGCACACATCTCAGGAGGGATTTTGTCCCACTCCTCTTTGCAGATCCTCTCCAAATAATTAAGGGTTTCGAGGCTGATGTTTGGTAACTCGAGCCTTCAGCTCACTCCATATATTTTTTATGGGATTAAGGTTTGGAGACTGGCTAGAGCACTCCAGGACCTAATGTGCTTCTTCTTGAGCCACTTCTTTGTTGCCTTGGCAGTACGTTTTGGGTCATTGTCATGCTGGAATACCCATCCGCAACCCATTTTCAATGTCCTGGCTGAGGGAAGGAGGTTCTCACCCAAGATTTGTTGGAAATGGCCCTGTCTATCGTCCCTTTGATGCGGCAAAGTTGTCCTGCCCCCTTACCAGAAAAACACCCCCAAAGGATAATGTTTCCACCTCCATGTTTGACAGTGGGGATTGTGTTCTTGGGGTCATAGGCAGCATTCCTCCTCCTCCAAATACGGTGAGTTGAGTTGATGCCAAAGAGCTTGATTTTGGTCTCATCTGACCACAACACTTTCACCCAGTTATTCTATGAATCATTCAGATGTTCATTAGGAAACTTTAGACAGGCCTGTACACGTGCTTTCTTGAGCAGGGGGACCTTTCAGGCGCTTCAGGATTTCATTCCTTCACAGTGTAGTGTGTTACCAATTGTTTTCCTGGTAAATATGGTCCCAGCTACCTTGAGATCATTGACAAGATTCTCCCATGTAGTTGTGGGCTGATTCCTTGCCAATTCTCATGATCATTGAAACTCCACGAGGTGAGATCTTGGAGCATGGAGCCCCAGACCGAGAGAGTTTGACAGTTAATTTGTGTTTCTTCCATTTGTAAATAACAGCACCAACTGTTGTCATCCTCTCACCTAGCTGCTTGGCGATGGTCATGTAGCCAATTCCAACCTTGTGTAAGTCTACAATCCTGTCCCTGACATCCTTGGACAGCTCTTTGGTCTTGGCCATGGTGTAGAGATTGGAATCTGATTGATTGATTTCTTCTGTGGATAGGTGTCTTTTATACAGGTAACAAGCTGAGATTAGGAGCACTCGCTTTAAGAGAGTACTCCCAATTTCAGCTGGTTACCTGTATAGAAGACACCTCGAAGCCAAAAATCTTGCTGATTGATAGAGGATCAAATACTTATTTCACTCATTAAAATGCAAATCAATTTATAAATTTGCATTTGCATTGCCAAACGCCTTTTTTTGAAATGTGTTTTTCGGGATAATTCCGTTGTTATTCTGTCTCTCACTGTTAAAATAAACCTATTATTAAAATAATAGACTAATCATTTCTTTGTCAGTGGGCAAATGTACAAAATCAGCAGGTGATTAAATACTTTTTTCCCTCACTGTACATATATGGATTTTGATAATATTTATTAATTCACACAAGTTGCACGTTACAAAAATATTTTTGTGAAGTTATATTTAAGGTGCTTGCATATTTTGCATCAAGTCTGTACAGTATACTTATGGTAGTTGCCTCAGAAATAATACACTTTGTTTTTTATTTCTCAAACCTGCTTTGTCTCTTCCTCTTAAATTGTGATCCAGTAAATCTGTCTGCGTACTGTGCAATGAGTTTGTACAATATTTTTTAGCTGTTTTCCCTGAAATAATAACCTCTAATTTTTATTTAATGATAAAGCCTGCCTTGTCTCTCCCTTTAAATGTAATCCACTAAAGCTGCTTACATAGTGTGCATCCAAATAATGCACTTTACACTTTGCACTTTCATTTTTACATCAGGATAAAGCCTGTCTGACCTCTTCGTCTTAAAATGTGGCTATTCAAAGTGGTTATATACTGCCGATAAAAAAAAAAAGAAGAGAAAAGACAAAGGCATAATGAGCTAGTATGCACGGGATTCACTTTCCGGCAAGTAGCCGGAAAGGAACTCTGAAGGTCCAGCGGAGATATGAGATATGTAACATGGGTGGTCTGGCAGGTAATTAGTTTGTTCATAATGAATTCTTCTCCATTCCATCTGGACTTGAACTTCAGGGTTTTTTTAGGTTGATGTCTATTGGTTTTGCAAGGGGGGGAGTCCCCTCCCACTCTTGTAAAAGCAGTCTAGTGGCTAATTATCCACTAGGATCACTTTTACATGTAAGGCGACCGCTGGCTGTACAAAATGATACCAAGATGATGCCTAAATCTGCAAGCATCATCCTGGTATAACAACTCAAAGTCCAGCAACGTACCAGTACATTGCTGGTCCTTGTTCGGCATATATTGTAGTTTTTTTTTTTTTTTTCATGCAGCCTGTGGGCTGAACGAAAAAAAGAGAACCTAACAGATTCCTTCATCCACATTAATTGATGTGGATGAAGAAATCTCCGCCAGAAAATGTGTGTTATACCCATCATTAGTCCGCCCAACATCCACCCACTTCAATAATGATGGGCATACATGATGAAAGCCATGTATGCCTTTTTTTTTTTTTTTTTTACTGCGGTGGTGAAACCACCTCCTACAGCGCTGCCATTATAGATACCATATATGCTGAGCACAAATGCTGTTTGTGTCAGAATATATAAATCAGTGTGGCAGCTGATGGGTGTACCTGCAAGGCAAACAATGGTTAACAATAAAATAGTAAAAATAGAACATTACATTGGTATCGGAAAAGTAAAAAGTGGTTACCAATGAAAAACAGCAACAATAAAGTACAGTAAAAGTAGAAAGAGTAGAAGTAGAAGAGCAGAGTAAGAACAGAAAATTAACTCAATAAAAGGACAACTATTTTTTGGGTTTTTTATTTTATTTTATTTTTTGGAATTTTTATTGTAACTTTTTTTTACACTTTTTTTCTGTAACTGTAAAATGTTCCAGGCTAGGGTCTCTCCCAATGCGATCGCCATCGAACATCTTTCGAGACCCTGTGTAAGTGTGCCCTAGACTGTGCCGTGCTGTACCCTATGCTAATACTCCACTACTGTGTGGTAGCAATGGAAACATTCCCCGATGCAGAGACCAAGTTCGCCAGGATAGAAGGGACAATAACAACGGGTGTCACGCCTGACGCCTAAATCCATGTTTCCTACAGACACGACATCTTCTTTGGGGGTATCTTTGGGTAGGGGTACTTGGGAGGGCATACGGAAAATGACTCTCATGCAGCCGGCTCACTGCATCTGGTAAAGGAAGTTGGGGAGCAGAACCTCCTGGATACAGGAGGGCTCTGATGATCTCTTCCTGGAATTGTAGAAAGGATCCACTTTGTCCTGATGCTTTGTATAGCACATTAGCGTTCAGCAGAGCCAATTGAAATAAATAAACACACTTTTTTGTACCAGCGTCTGGCCTTACGGGCAATTAAGTACCGCGCTATCATCTGGTCATTGAGGTCCACCCCTCCCATATTAAGGTTGTAGTCGTGGACACAGAGGGGCTTCTCCAAAACACCAGTTGCCGTAGAAATTTGGACTGCCGTGTCTGTGTGAATGGAGGACAGAACAAAAACATTCTGTGTGTCCCTCCACTTCACTAAAAGCAATTTGTTTTCAAGCAGGCTCTCTCTCCCCCCGACTAAGTTGGGTATCTACAAGCCGTTGGGGAAAGCCCGGCGATTAGGTTGCACGGTGCCGCATGCGCCAATTTGAAATTAAGGTAGTTGACTTAAAAATGGCATGCTTGTGTAAAAATTGTTCACATATTATATAAATGGTGCCCCTTTCCAAATCAGGGTGACACCAAGTCCCAAACAACCTTGCCGCTGCTCCCTATGTAGTCTTGGCAGTTGGGGGGCTCCACAGTGCTATCTTTTCCCTCGTAAACACGGAAACTAAATGTATAGCCTGTTGCCCTGTCACAGAGCTTATACATCTTGACCCTGCATCTGGCACGCTTGCTGGAGATAAACTGCTTGAAAGCAAGGCGGCCAGAAAACTTAATCAGGGACTCATCAACGCAGACAACTTGTTGGGGGATAAACAAGGCTGCAAATCGTTGATTGAAATGGTTTACGAGGGGCCGAATTTTGTGGAGCCGGTCATATTCAGGGCCAGACCGAGGACGACAGAGTTCATTGTCACTGAAGTGCTCATATCTCGCCCTGGCCATGCCAGCAGAGAACACGCGCATATGGTGAATTGGGTCAGTGGACCAATATGTCCGCAACTCACTCCTTTTAGTAATGCCCATGTTGAGGGATGGGCCCAGAAAGGTCTTAAACTCTGAAACCATTATAGGTTTCCAGCCAAGTTGTCTGGCAAGGGTCAAATTTGGGTTTGTAGGGATAAATTGGTTAGCATATAAATTGCTTTGGTCCGCAATAGATCTGTACAGATCTTCCGTGAAAAACAGCTCGTAAAAATCAAGACAAGTAAAATTGGCTGTTTCCACCTGAATTCCGGGTTGGCCAGTGAATGGCGCTGCAGAATCTGAGGGCTGCCAATCAGGATTTGCAAGCGCATCAGGGAGGGCACTATGAGCTCTACGGGCCTGTCTTTGAATTCTCAGTGGCTGCGGGTCACTACTTGTGCTAGCCACCGCACCAGCTTGAACTGCCCTTATGGGACTCGCCACGTCACCAAGTGATACTGCAGTGCTGGTTTGCCTGTGACCAGGATGCACTAGGTTGCTGGTGCTTGCCAGTTGACCAGAAGCTTGAGCAGCACTAGTACCAACACTCTGCTCCATACGAGAACCCTGCGATTGCTGCACCTCAGCAACTCCAGAACGGGGTCGGGTACGCTTGACCTTAGCAGGGACCACTGCGTCATCAGAGCTATCTGTCAGTGAGCCGCTGCTGTCTACAGGTTCGTATACTGACCCTGATTCTGCCAGTAAAAGGGAAAAAAGGCACCACTGTATTAAGCCAAAAGTTTATTGCACACAAATCACAGTAGTAACTTACATAAAAGTAAACACCAGTCCATGTAGGAGCATCTGTTCCGCACTGTCCGGCCATCCACCAGCCCGGAAGTGACGTCGTAGGAAGCTAGTCCGAGGAGCTGGTTTCGCCGGAAGCCGCAATGGAACGCAGGCTACCGGAAATGACGCAACGCGTTTCGGAGCATGCGTACTCGGCTCCTTCTTCAAGCGTAAGTGGCCGCCATCTACAGTCGAGTTTATGTAGGGCAGCCTACAACGGTTGTCATGGGAATAATAAGCAAGGCGGAGTTAGACACAACGGAAATGGCTACAGGATCAGCCTCTCCGATGTATACACACAGCGCTCGTCATAATACAAATGGGTTATTTTACTTGGGCTTCTTTAAAAGATTAAACAACATACTTCAATACTCGCTATTGTACAAGCATATCTTAAAAACATACATGTATATGTATGTATATAAAAGAGAAAGTGTGCCATCCATGGCAGACGCATATGACATAAACGTAAAAAATATATAAAGAAAAAATTAATAAGAGAAAGCAATTCACAAGAGGAAAACAGGAGATTATAATAAGGACACTATGTCCATATCCTCATAAAAGGAGTTCATAGTACCATTATGTGTTATATATACACATATCTGTAAGGAGCTTATTATATAAATATGGGCATAAATATAAAAGAGAATGCCACATAGAAATGTGTAAAACTACATGTGTGGAAAACCACCTACACTTAAAATATTTATATATATTTAAAAAAAAAAAAACTTTTCATATAAAATGAAATAAAAAACTAATCATATAGTGTATATGAAAAGTATATTTAAAAAAAAAGAAGGGAGGGGGGGAGGGGGAGGGGAAGTAGAATCCCTATATACAGTAAAAATATTATTATATATGTACATATGTGTCATACTCGCATACACATATGATGACCTCCAGGGAAGAAACATGGGGGGGGGGAAGGAAGGAGGGAAAAAAGAGAGAGGGGTGGCAAGGGAAGAAAAGGGGAAAAGAGAAAAATGAAGTGTGTGATGGTATAATGATTTATAAAATAGTATTGACGTCTAACTCCTCATTCAGTCCCCCGGGCGCGAGGACATTCAAGGCGTATATCCAGTAGGTTTCCCTACTACACAGACGCTTGAATCTCTCAGCCTCAGGGGGACCTTTGGGGATGGCTTCGATCACCCAGACATATAATCCTTCAGTCGACTTGCCATGGTGATGAAGGAAATGTCTGGGGACACTATGATGGTCTTTGCCTTCCTGGATGTAGCGTCGATGCTGACCAAAACGTGCTCTTAAGGCCCGTATGGTCCTGCCAATGTAGTGCAGGCCACATGGGCATACCAAGCAATATACTACAAAGTCTGAGGAACAGGTATGGAATTCATTGATCCCATACCTGTTCCCCCCTACCACAGATTCCTTCTGTCCATGCTTCACGTATTGACACGTCAAGCATAGTGATTTTCGGCACTGATACATACCGGTGATGTTAAAGAAGGTTAATGACGGAGAAGCATGCTTTTTTGATTTTAGCTTGCTAGGGGCGATTTTGGTTTTTATATTGGGGGCCTTTCTATATGAAAACCGAGGTTTATCAGGGTCTACTGATTTCAAATGGGGGTCTTGGAGCAGGAGTGGCCAATGTTTTTTGACCACCCGCTCCATTTGTCGGTGGTGATTGTGAAATTGGGTGGTGAATCTCACCTGTGTACCTTCAGCTCCAATCTTGGTTCCCTTCGCAGTCTGTGGCACTATGTAATGAGAATACGCCTGCTCGACAATATTCTCTGGGTAACCCTTTTCAAGGAACTTATTTTTAAGAGCTATTCCTTGTAATTCATAATCCGAAGTTTTTGTACAATTGTGTCTCAGTCTGCAGAATTGACTTTTCGGAATATTATCCAGCCAGCGGGGATGGTGACAACTCCGATAGTGCAGCAAGGAGTTTCCTGTAGTCGGCTTTATGTAATTTTTGGCCAATATTTGCTGATTTTCATGATGGAGATCCAAATCAAGGAAAGCCAAGTGATCAGGATCGACTACAGAAGTGAATTTTAAACCCATATCGTTGTCGTTACAATGGGTAACAAAATTTACAACTTCTGAAGCCTCGACATCCCAAATGATGACGATATCGTCAATATACCGACCGAAAAACACAATATGGGGAATGTGGGGGTTGTTGTTGAACACATAGCGGGTTTCCCAATGTCCCATAGTGAGGTTCGCATATGATGGAGCGAAATTAGCGCCCATCGCAGTACCCGTAGTTTGCAAATAATAGTCATCATTAAACACAAAATAGTTATGTGATAAGCAAAATAAGGTAGCTTGCATGACAAAGTCAGCCTGTTTGGGGTGAATAGTGTCATCCTGACTAAGGTAAAACTCCAAGGCCCTCATGCCAACTGAGTGTGGAATAGATGTATAGAGGGATTGTACATCGAGCGAGACCCACAGGTACGTCGATTCCCAAGTATAAGGGGCAAGGAGCTCCAATAAATGTATGCCGTCCCTAATGTATGACGGGAGCTCCTGTACTATTGGCTGTAAAAATATATCTATATATTGGGAAAAACCACTTGTTACACTGTCCATGGCGGCCCCGATTGGCCTGCCAGGAGGGTTTTTTGTGCAATTATGCACCTTCGGTAGGTGGTAAAAGTACGGAGTATCGAAATAGTCCCTAATAAGGAAGGACATCTCCGATTTAGAAATAATCTTATTTTTCAAGGCCGTGCTGGCTAAAAGATTAGCTTCGACAGTGTATTCAGGTAGCGGGTCTCTTCTAAGTTTAATATATGTGTTACTGTCAGACAGTAATCGGTTGGCCTCGTTAACATAGTCATTTTTATTCTGAATTACAATACTCCCGCCTTTGTCAGCAGGCTTGATGACAATTTGGGTGTTGGACATGAGTGATTTTAGGGCCATGTTTTCCGCTTTAGTCAGATTACACACATATTTTTTATTATTGTTTTTGGCTTTATGGCACATCTCCAAGAGATCGGAGTACACAATGCGATAGAAGGTTTCGATGCAGGGGCCGTTGGAATGTGTAGGCTAGAAATGTGACTTAGGTTTTAAATGCGTATGCTTCATTGGAGGGGAACTAGAAAGATGTTGAGTAAGGAGTGCCACCTCATCATCAGTCACATTCTGACTGGTGGGACCGGTTCTTTTTAGATCAATATTTATCTGCCAATATCACCCCAAGAGGACTTAGGATTATGAAGGAATGTTCCTTTTTGGACATCCCACATACCAAGGAATGGCATGCCATTTCCGAGTTCTGTACGAACAAATGGATCAAAATAATTATAGAACAAAGAATTGCGAAATATGATCAAAGAACAATATAAAGGTGATAGAAAGGAGTGACATTATGGATGGGATGAGCATGGATTTAGAATCTGTGTGGGTTGAACTCCATAGGGAAGGAGAAAAGGGGAAAGTAATTGTGGGGGTTTGCTATAGACCACCTAACCAAGGGGAGGAGGTAGAGCTGGAATTTTTAGCATTAATGGGTAAAGTGGCAAAATTGGGATCAGTCATCGTATTGGGGGACTTCAATTACCCCGACATTGACTGGGAAGAGGGGACTGCACACTCACAGAAGGCCCGCCTATTCACGGAAACCTTACTGGATAATTACATGTCACAGTTGGTGGATTCCCCTACCAGAGAAAACGCAGTCCTGGATCTATTGCTCACTAATGACCCAGACATAATCTCGGAGGTAGGAGTCCAGGACAACCTGGGCTCTAGCGATCACAGGATGATCACATTTAGTGTAAATAACAATATAACAAGGCAAGTGGGGAACATAAGAACCCTAAACTTCAGAAGGGCAAACTTTCCAAAATTGTACTCAATGATGGAAAGGGTAAACTGGGACCAAACCCTGGGATCCCTGACCACAGAGGAAAAATGGGAATGCTTTAGGAACATATTAGGCAAAGGCATCTTGCAGTGCATTCCTATGGGAAATAAATTTAGAAGAGACAAAGCCAAACCTGGCTGGCTAAACTGTAGCGTCAAAAAACTTATTAGGGGGAAAAAATTGGCCTTCAAGAAGTATAAATCAGAGGGCACAGTATCGGCTTTCGAGCAATACAAGGAGGCAAATAAGAAAAGTAAACAAGAAATCAAGATGGCTAAAATCAACTTTGAGAGACAAATAGCAGAGGATAGTAAAAAAAACCCAAAGAAATTCTTTAAATATATCAACAGCAAAAAAACTAAGGCAGAGCATATTGCACACATAATTAACAATGATGGGAGGATGGTTACAGAGGACACTGAAAAAGCAACCGTGCTGAATGCTTTTTTCTCGTCAGTCTTTACACAGGAAAAGGAGGGGTACACTGACCATGACTGTATGGTTAGTAGTAATAAACAGGACTTGCCACCATGGCTAACAGAGGGGGAAATCAGGGAAAGGCTGGATAAACTTAACACAAACAAATCACCAGGACCGGATGGCATACATCCGAGAGTACTCAAGGAACTCAGTAAAGTTATATCGAGACCACTGTTCCTGATCTTTGCTGACAGTATTAGGACAGGAGATGTACCAGGGGATTGGAAGAAAGCTAACGTGATTCCAATATTCAAAAAGGGCCAGAGGCATATCCCGGGAAATTATAGGCCTGTCAGTTTGACATCAGTAGTATGTAAACTTCTGGAGGGGATGATAAGGGACTATATCGTAGAGTTTGCTAAGGACAACAACATCATCAGCAGTAATCAGCACGGGTTTACAAATGGGCGTTCTTGTCAAACCAATCTCCTAACATTCTACGAGGAGGTGAGCTGTGAGCTAGATAGGGGGAGACCAGTGGATGTGGTGTACTTGGATTTCGCTAAGGCATTTGATACAGTTCCCCACAAGCGCTTAATTTATAAAATAAGGTCTGCAGGTATCGATAGCAGGGTTTGCTCTTGGATACGGAACTGGCTAAAAAGGCGTGTCCAAAGGGTAGTAATAAACAGCGCATACTCAGACTGGTCTGAGGTGGTAAGCGGGGTCCCCCAAGGCTCAGTCTTGGGACCAACCTTGTTCAATTTATTCATAAACAACATTGAGGTCGGGATCAGTAGTTCGATATCAGTTTTTGCAGATGACACAAAATTGGGCAGGGCAATAACTTCACAACATGAAGCAGATATCCTACAGAATGACCTGGACAAAATAACAGAGTGGGCAACGACATGGCAAATGAGGTTTAACGTGGAGAAGTGTAAGGTTTTGCACTTGGGGACTAAAAACATAAAAACACAATACACGTTAGGAGGGGAGCCCTTGGGGGAATCAAAAATGGAGAAGGATCTGGGAGTCTTGGTTGATGATAGATTAGGAAACAGCATGCAATGTCAAGCGGCAGCTTCCAAAGCCAACAGAATATTAGCATGCATAAAGAAAGGGATGCATTCAAGAGATAAGACTATAATCCTTCCACTTTATAAAACTCTGGTCCGACCGCATCTGGAGTATTCCGTCCAGTTCTGGTCGCCAGTCCTCAGGAGGGATGTGTTGGAGCTGGAGAGAGTCCAGAGAAGGGCAACTAAACTAATTAGGGGATTGGAGGACCTTGACTATGAAGAGCGTCTACAATCGCTCGATTTATTCTCCCTGGAGAAGAGACGTCTGAGGGGGGACATGATAGCAATTTATAAATATCTTAATGGGGATCCCAGCTTAGAAAAAAAGCTGTTCATTCGAAGGGATTGCATGAGGACTCGAGGGCATACAATGCGATTAGAGGAGAAGCGTTTTAACCTCAGGCAACGCGGGGGGTTCTTTACTGTTAGGGCAACAAGATTGTGGAATTCTCTACCACAAGAGGTGGTTTCTGCGGGTAGTATGGTGGCTTTCAAAAGACTCTTAGACTTACATCTCAAGGATCAGAACATTCAGGGGTATGTGAGATGATTACAGCCACACACACCTACACAGGTTGAACTGGATGGACTATTGTCTTTATTCAACCTCACCTACTATGTAACTATGTAACTATGTAAATGGTCCACAAAATACAGATTTTAAGTATTGAGATCATGGAATTAACCACCAAGCTGCCTAGTAGATGGCTCCGTACTCTAAAGCAAAATCCAAAAAGGAACGAGGACCATTTAATCTGCACTAAGTAAGGAAAATTTTGGCGTGATTTAGACGATTACAATAATAATATTGTTTTTTCTTGGAATAATAGACATAAAAATAAGATTAGACATACTGATAATCCTGTAGAATTGACTGACCTCATTTCCCCTCCCCTGCCTTCCTCCCTCCTTCCCCCTCCCTCTCTCCTGACTATGCATTGCCCATCCCCTCCACGTTACTTATTTGGTACCTCTGCTAAGAAGGCAGAAAGAGGTCTCTCTACCCATCCAAAGCAGACAAATTCTAGGTTGTGCCCACCACCTGAATTAGGCTCAGGTTCGGGTAATATTGATACCGATGCTGTACCACCCAATAGTGGGGTAAATAATAATAAGAAAAGTAGTCATAAACCCAAGAAATCTACAAATCCCAAACACAAACAGAAAACTGGTTCCAGTAAAATCACACCTGCACCCCCTAGGGGGGTCCCTCCTTCTTCTAATAAAATACGCCCCGCATCTGGTGAAATACACCTCATGCCCAAAGGCCATGCTCCTAATATCCTGGTGCACACCGGCACACAGGATAGTGCCCCCATTCCAACCGTTTCTATTGACCATGAAACTCCTAGATCTATATCACAACTCATGCCCCTGGTTCCTTCTGTAGGTAAACCCATATCAGGGTATGCCTCCCCTTTACACATAGACGGCACACCCATATCCAATACTGCGGTTCCTTTTTTAGGGTCAGGACCTCTTCCCAAACGCCTAAGAAAAATAAAACTCGGCGCAGAGGACATAGGGGAAGAGGAAATAGATCTAAATGTTCAAGTCAGGAAAGTAAGATGTCAGTAAGGATTTACAATTTATCCTCATGTGAACTCACTACTGAAGACCATGCCATACTTAGCCGTGGCCTTACTTTCGCCCCCACCACTAAGCCTAACCCATTTCAAATATTCAAGGACCTCAATAAATTTACCCGTAATCTCACGCTAAAGAGACATTTTTCTATAAAATCCTCCAAGGTATCCCCCAATATAGATACTGAGTGTACTCCGGACAATCAGTCCTCATGCCAGCCCCCTAGTATGGATACGGAAGTGGCACTGGCTATGCTGGAAGAGCTCTATGCAGAGGGAAATACACTTTGGGAGGGTCAGAATGTGACTGATGATGAGGTGGCACTCCTTACTCAACATCTTTCTAGTTCCCCTCCAATGAAGCATACGCATTTAAAACCTAAGTCACATTTCTACCCTACACATTCCAAAGGCCCCTGCATCGAAACCTTCTATCGCATTGTGTACTCCGATCTCTTGGAGATGTGCCATAAAGCCAAAAACAATAATAAAAAATATGTGTGTAATCTGACTATAGCGGAAAACATGGCCCTAAAATCACTCATGTCCAACACCCAAATTGTCATCAAGCCTGCTGACAAAGGCGGGAGTATTGTAATTCAGAATGAAAATGACTATGTTAACGAGGCCAACCGATTACTGTCTGACAGTAACACATATATTAAACTTAGAAGAGACCCGCTACCTGAATACACTGTCGAAGCTAACCTTTTAGCCAGCACGGCCTTGAAAAATAAGATTATTTCTAAATCGGAGATGTCCTTCCTTATTAGGGACTATTTCGATACTTCGTACTTTTACCACCTACCGAAGGTGCATAAGTGCACAAAAAACCCTCCTGGCAGGCCAATCGGGGCCGCCATGGACAGTGTAACAAGTGGTTTTTCCCAATATATAGATATATTTTTACAGCCAATAGTACAGGAGCTCCCGTCATACATTAGGGACAGCATACATTTATTGGAGCTCCTTGCCCCTTATACTTGGAAATCGACGTACCTGTGGGCCTCGCTCGATGTACAATCCCTCTATACATCTATTCCACACTCAGTTGGCATGAGGGCCTTGGAGTTTTACCTTAGTCAGGATGACACTATTCACCCCAAACAGGCTGACTTTGTCATGCAAGCTACCTTATTTTGCTTATCACATAACTATTTTGTGTTTAATGATGACTATTATTTGCAAACTACGGGTACTGCGATGGGCGCTAATTTCACTCCATCATATGCGAGCCTCACTATGGGACATTGGGAAACCCGCTATGTGTTCAACAACAACCCCCACATTCCCCATATTGTGTTTTTCGGTCGGTATATTGACGATATCGTCATCATTTGGAATGGCGAGGCATCAGAAGTTGTAACGACAACGATATGGGTTTAAAATTGTAAGATTCTGGTACCTTCGGTACCCTTATAGGTCATTTCCTTCTTCATATTGCGTCCCACCTTTTCAGCTAGGTGGAACGCATATACCTTTAAGCCGCATGACGTCATCACTAAGCGCCGCTCTGAGCGGCTATTTCAATCGCCGCCTTCTCTCTCACAAATTGTTCGTTCAAACCGCATGGTATACAGCCTTGTCTTACGCTGTCGGAGCCTCCAGCTATTGCCATACCTGGATAGACCGGAACCTCGCTATTGATCCCGTATCTCACTACCCGATCATTCACTCATTACTGGACCCTTCAGCTTACTAATCTCACTAGTGATAAGTACCCCACAGGGGATTCCTTCCTATCAAACTTACACTATCTACTTCTGCATACTAAGGACTGTTACTATCTATGCATTACTATTTCTATCATCTGCACTGTTACATAGATTGCTAGCTCTTGAGTCTACTACCATCTATATCCTTGCACTAAGTTAGCCTCTCTTGTACACACCATCTGCTGTCCCCTACCACCTGTTATTGCACATGATTTCTAACCTATCTACCATCATCTACTACTCTCCTGAACATTACTATTGAGTACTCATCATTGCTATCACAACTCATGCCTGTCCTTTCAGCACATCACCTCTATACTATCATATACAACCTATCACTCCAGGAACATCTTATTGAGTGTTTGTATATTGTATGCTGAAGCAGACTGGCCACAATGATGAGTCTGGAGAGTTGGACATGGTGATTTAACACATCTCTACACGACTACTGAGTGGAGATTCTGCAGCTGCAAATCCAACTCTCTAAACAAACGCTAGAGCGTTACAGATTGAACGAACCTTTAAAAAATGGATTCAGCAGAATTAGCCACTCAAGTGATACAATTAACACAAAAGGTAGATGCATTAATCCTTGCTCTTACTGAAGTAAAAAATGAAAATCAGACTTTAAGACAGCAGATAGCCCGTGTTTCACAACTCACTGCTGCTCAACCTCGTGAGCCTAAAATAAACCCTCCTTTAGTGTTTACAGGTGATCGGAAAAAATTTAGTGAATTTAAAAACGTATGTCAATTGCTTTTTAATTTAAAACTTTGTACTTATACTACAGACCAAATTAAAGTCTGTACTACTATTTCATATTTATCGGGTGATCCACGGGCTTGGGCAGACTCTCTCTTTGAGAAAGAGGACCCTCTTCTCAACTCCTATCCTTTGTTCATAGCGGAACTCGCTAGCTTATCTGAAGACCCCAATAGGCAGAGTACTGCTGATAGCCAATTGAGGGCTTTAAAACAAGGAAGGAGACCTGTTGAAGACTTCATAGCAGAGTTCAAAAGATGGACCCTTGATTCTGGGTGGAATGATGCATCTCTGCGAACTCAGTTCAGACTCGGGTTATCAGAAGCCGTTAAAGACGAGCTCGCCTGAGCGGATTTACCTGGCACTTTGAATGCCTTAATACAGCTCAGCATCAATATTGACAGGCGACTGCGAGAAAGAAAGGCTGAGAAGATGGGAATGCCATTGTCCAGTCCTTCTCGGGTTTCGCCCGTTGACCCTACTCCTATGGAGGTAGGAACGATACGCCCACCTTTATCGACTACTGAACGAGCCAGGAGAAGATCCGAAAACCTCTGCATGTACTGCGCCTCCTCGGATCATTTGATAAGCGTCTGTCCCCTTGTCCGCAAAAAAGACGGTGAGTGTTCACATGTCTTGCTGGGGGGTTTAACGACTTCCTTTTCTAATCCCTATCTCTTTATTCATTTGACACTACAGTGGGACCAAATTAGGATCACCACCAAGGCTATGATCGACACAGGATCTTGTGGGAACTACATCGATACTCGTTTTGTTACCTTAAATAAAATACCTATTATTTCAAAACCTAAACCTGTCTCTGTTAGTTTCATTAACGGTATCCCGTTATCTTCTGGTCCAATCACCAATCAGACACAAGCACTCCTTGTTACTGCTAACGAGTCTCATGCGGAGACAACCACTTTTGATGTATTACCTTCACCACATTTTCCCATTATTTTGGGACTTCCCTGGTTACACATACATCAACCAACCATTGATTGGAAGACACGGACTCTAACCTTACCTTCTCACTATTGCGAGATCACGTGTAACCTCCAATCATATAAAAAAATCCTGTCTATGGTGTCAGATGAAATTACACCACCACCATGCTACCAGGATCTGTCAGAAGTCTTCCTTGAGAAAAACGCTCAAGTGTTGCCTCCCCATAGGGACTATGATTGTTCTATTGATCTACTCCCTAATAGCAAATTACCTTTCGGTCATGTTTATCCTCTTTCTCAGGATGAACTTTCTCATCTCAAGGAATACTTGGATGAGAATTTAGCGAAAGGGTTCATCAGACCCTCTACTTCTTCCACAGCTGCACGACTTTTCTTTGTCCGCAATAAGGATTCAAGTCTTAGGCCTATTATTGACTATAGGCAATTAAATACCATTACGATAAAGGATCGCTATCCTTTACCTCTCATTCCTGACTCATTGAACAAGTGCGCGGAGCTACCTACTTCTCTAAATTGGACCTAAAAGGGGTATACAACCTAATCCGAATCCGTGACGGGGATGAGTGGAAAACAGCATTCAGAACCAGATACGGATTATTCGAATATCTTGTGATGCCTTTCGGGTTGTGTAATGCTCCCGCAGCTTTTCAGCGATTCATAAATGACATCTTCAGAGACTTACTTGATGTTTGTGTTGTGGTATATCTGGATGATATACTCATTTATTCTCAATCTTTGTCTGAACATATAAAACATGTAAGACTTGTGTTGTCCAGATTACTCGCACACAATTTATACGTAAAATTAAAAAAATGCCTATTTCATAAAGAAGAAGTACTATTCCTAGGATACATCATATCTAAGAACGGAATCAAAATGGATATGAGCAAGATATTGTGTATTCTGGATTGGCCTGTACCAACAACTCGTAAAGCATTACAACGATTCCTTGGATTCTCAAACTTCTATAGGAAGTTCATCAAGAACTTATCTGCTATTGTGAGACCTCTCACACAACTTACAAGTGTAAAGAAACCATTTAAATGGTCTGAAGAAGCCAATGGAGCTTTCCGCTTGTTAAAATCAAGCTTCACTTCCGCTCCCATACTACGCCATCCAGACCCATCCCTCCAATATATACTGGAGGAAGATGCGTCAAATATGGCAGTAGGAGCAGTTCTCTCCCAACGACCAACAAATACTTCACCACTTCACCCAGTTGCTTTCTTCTCTAAATCATTAAGCAACCCAGAGGTGAATTACCCAGTGGGTGAAAAAGAGTTGCTTGCCATAAAACTGGCACTAGAGAATTGGCGACATCTACTTGAAGGTACTCGATTGCCAATACTCATATATACAGATCATAAAAATTTCCAATACCTTCAGACTAACAAGACCCTTTCCCACCGGCAAGTACGTTGATCACTATTCTTCCTAAGATTCAACTTCCTAGTGACCTACACGCCTGCAGACAAAAACAAAAAAGCGGATGCGCTATCACGATTAACCGAAGATAACTGCGCCGAAATCCCTTTATTTCCTATAATACCCTATGATCGTATTGTTGGTGTTGTTCGCTCCCTGAAGGAAGAGATTCTGCACAGTATAGGACTGGATTCACCTCCACCACAACTAAGTGCTGATGCAGAAGGCTTCCTCTACTTTAACGACAAACTCTACATACCTCCTAGTATGCGTACCAAGATCTTGGAATTATCACATGACGTACCTATGGCAGGACATATGGGTATGACTAAGACATTTAATTTGCTCACCAGGCAGTTTTGGTGGCCTGATATGAAAACGTCTGTACAAAAGTTTGTTTTCTCATGTGACATCTGTGCAAGGTCCAAAATTGACACTACAAAACCATCTGGTCTACTTTGCAGTCTACCAATACCCCAGGTTCCATGGGAAGTTGTATCCTTGGACTTTATAGTAGAATTACCACCTTCCAGGGGATTTAATACCATTCTAGTGTCAGTAGACCATCTGACAAAGATGGCACATTTCATTTCTATTCGCAGACTACCTTCATCTAAACAAACAGCGGAATTACTAGTGAAACATGTGTTCAAGCTACATGGAATTCCAAAGACTTTTCTATCTGACCGAGGTTCACAGTTCATCTCCAAGTTCTGGCAAGCTCTATGTCATATACTACGTATTGAGCGAAAACTCACTTCTCCTTACCATCCTCAGACCAACGGACAAACTGAAAGAGTCAACCAGTGCATTGAACAATACCTACGTTGCTACACCTCATACCTACAGGATGATTGGGTGGACCTCCTCCCTCTGGCAGAATTTGCTTATAACAATGCAACCCACAGTACTACTAAGCAGAGTCCGTTCTACTTAAACTATGGGTTTCATCCAACACTTCTTCCACCACGCATCCTTCCATCAAGTAACCCAGTAGCCTCAGATTATCTTACCCAAATAAAAGACTCTCTGGGTTTACTTAACACCACCATCTCACATGCTCATAGCCAACAAAAAAGGTATTACGACCTTCGTAGAAAACCTTCTCCTCAATACGCTATTGGGGATCTCGTTTGGCTATCTACAAAAAATTTGAGGTTAAAGATACCCAGTAAAAAGCTTGGACCTCTCTTTCTCTGACCTTTTCCAATTAAAAAGCTCATTGGAAGAGCTGCAGTGCAACTCACTTTACCGGCAGATCTTAGAATACATCCCATCTTTCACGTGTCGTTACTGAAACCACATGTTCCCAACCAAGGAATAAGGCCTACCATCTCGCCTCCACCTCCAGTACAAGTTGAAGGCGGAGAGGAATTTGAGATTAGGGAGATTTTGGATTCTCGTATCCACAGAGGAAAAGTCCAATATCTCATAAGATGGAAGAACTATGGACCCCAAGATGACACCTGGTTGGATACTTCTGACGTTCACGCACCCAGGCTTATACGAAGGTTTCACTCCAAATACCCGGAGAGACCAGTGCTATAGGCCTTCTGGAGCCGGCCTTAAGGGGGGGTACTGTAAGATTCTGGTACCTTCGGTACCCTTATAGGTCATTTCCTTCTTCATATTGCGTCCCACCTTTTCAGCTAGGTGGAACGCATATACCTTTAAGCCGCATGACGTCATCACTAAGCGCCGCTCTGAGCGGCTATTTCAATCGCCGGCTTCTCTCTCACAAATTGTTCGTTCAAACCGCATGGTATACAGCCTTGTCTTACGCTGCCGGAGCCTCCAGCTACTGCCATACCTGGATAGACCGGAACCTCGCTATTGATCCCGTATCTCGCTACCCGATCATTCACTCATTACCGGACCCTTCAGCTTACTAATCTAACTAGTGATAAGTACCCCACAGGGGATTCCTTCCTATCAAACTTACACTATCTACTTCTGCATACTAAGGACTGTTACTATCTATGCATTACTATTTCTATCATCTGCACTGTTACATAGATTGCTAGCTCTTGAGTCTACTACCATCTATATCCTTGCACTAAGTTAGCCTCTCTTGTACACACCATCTGCTGTCCCCTACCACCTGTTATTGCACATGATTTCTAACCTATCTACCATCATCTACTACTCTCCTGAACATTACTATTGAGTACTCATCATTGCTATCACAACTCACGCCTGTCCTTTCAGCACATCACCTCTATACTATCATATACAACCTATCACTCCAGGAACATCTTATTGAGTGTTTGTATATTGTATGCTGAAGCAGGCTGGCCACAATGATGAGTCTGGAGAGTTGGACATGGTGATTCAACACATCTCTACACGACTACTGAGTGGAGATTCTGCAGCTGCAAATCCAACTCTCTAAACAAACGCTAGAGCGTTACAAAAATTCACTTCTGTAGTCGATCCTGATCACTTGGCTTTCCTTGATTTGGATCTCCATCATGAAAATCAGCAAATATTGGCCAAATATTACATAAAGCCGACTGCAGGAAACTCCTTGCTGCACTATCGGAGTTGTCACCATCCCCGCTGGCTGGATAACATTCCGAAAAGTCAATTCTGCAGACTGAGACACAATTGTACAAAAACTTTGGATTATGAATTACAAGGAATAGCTCTTAAAAATAAGTTCCTTGAAAAGGGTTACACAGAGAATATTTTCGAGCAGGCGTATTCTCATTACATAGTGCCACAGACTGCGAAGGGAACCAAGATTGGAGCTGAAGGTACACAGGTGAGATTCACCACCCAATTTCACAATCACCACCGACAAATGGAGCGGGTGGTCAAAAAACATTGGCCACTCCTGCTCCAAGACCCCCATTTGAAATCAGTACTCCCTGATAAACCTCGGTTTTCATATAGAAAGGCCCCCAATATAAAAACCAAAATCGCCCCTAGCAAGCTAAAATCAAAAAAGCATGCTTCTCCATCATTAACCTTCTTTAACATCACCGGTATGTATCAGTGCCGAAAATCACTATGCTTGAAGTGTCAATACGTGAAGCATGGACAGAAGGAATCTGTGGTAGGGGGGAACAGGTATGGGATCAATGAATTCCATACCTGTTCCTCAGACTTTGTAGTATATTGCTTGGTATGCCCATGTGGCCTGCACTACGTTGGCAGGACCATACGGGCCTTAAGAGCACATTTTGGTCAGCATCGACGCTACATCCAGGAAGGCAAAGACCATCATAGTGTCCCCAGACATTTCCTTCATCACCATGGCAAGTCGACTGAAGGATTATATGTCTGGGTGATCAAAGCCATCCCCAAAGGTCCCCCTGAGGCCGAGAGATTCAAGTATCTGTGTAGTAGGGAAACCTACTGGATATACGCCTTGAATGTCCTCGCGCCCGGGGGACTGAATGAGGAGTTAGACGTCAATACTATATGAGTCATTATACCATCACACACTTCATTTTTCTCTTTTCCCCTTTTCTTCCCTTGCCACCCCTCTCTCTTTTTTCCCTCCTTCCTCCCCCCCCCCCATGTTTCTTCCCTGGAGGTCATCATGTGTGTATGCGAGTATGACACATATGTACATATATAATAATATTTTTCTGTATATAGGGATTCTGCTTCCCCTCCCCCTCCCCCCTCCCTTCTTCTTTTTTAAAATATACTTTTCATATACACTATATGATTAGTTTTTTATTTCATTTCATATGAAAAGTTTTTTTTTTTTTAAATATATATATATATATAAATATTTTAAGTGTAGGTGGTTTTCCACACATGTAGTTTTACACATTTCTATGTGGCATTCCCTTTTATATTTATGCCCATATTTATATAATAAGCTCCTTACAGATATGTGTATATATAAAACACATAATGGTACTATGAACTCCTTTTATGAGGATATGGACATAGTGTCCTTATTATAATCTCCTGTTTTCCTCTTGTGAATTGCTTTCTCTTATTAATTTTTTCTTTATATATTTTTTACGTTTATGTCATATGCATCTGCCATGGATGGCACACTTTCTCTTTTATATACATACATATACATGTATGTTTTTAAGATATGCTTGTACAATAGCGAGTATTGAAGTATGTTGTTTAATCTTTTAAAGAAGCCCCAGTAAAATAACCCATTTGTATTATGACGAGCGCTGTGTGTATACATCGGAGTGGCTGATCCTGTAGCCATTTCCGTTGTGTCTAACTCCGCCTTGCTTATTATTCCCATGACAAAAAAACAAAAAGGAGAAGCGCTCTAAGTGTAGACAGTTTAATAATACATAAGAAGCAATGTGTGTAGTAACTCACAAGACATAAGTGAAAGTCAAGCTGTGTAACATCATCAGATCTTTAAAGCATCCTCTGGGGGGAGGAAGGTGGTGATGTCCAATCCAAAGCGCCGTCCGTGGCTGAGTAGATGTTTAATGGGAGGAAATAAAGCCGGCAGCCTCCCGCCTCAGTGTACGATGAGCGGTCAGATGGAAGTGACCGACGGCTGTAAGGTTCCGTGGATGGATGGACGCTCTCCCGTCACCAGGGGTGGTGAGTTCAAACAGCAAAGGAACGGCAGGCACGACGCGTTTCTGAGCATGCGCGGGGTCGATGTACCCGGCGCGCTCTTTCCTCAGGTGCACCTGTTTGAACTCACCACCCCTGGTGACGGGAGAGCGTCCATCCATCCACGGAACCTTACAGCCGTCGGTCACTTCCATCTGACCGCTCATCGTACACTGAGGCGGGAGGCTGCCGGCTTTATTTCCTCCCATTAAACATCTACTCAGCCACGGACGGCGCTTTGGATTGGACATCACCACCTTCCTCCCCCCAGAGGATGCTTTAAAGATCTGATGATGTTACACAGCTTGACTTTCACTTATGTCTTGTGAGTTACTACACACATTGCTTCTTATGTATTATTAAACTGTCTACACTTAGAGCGCTTCTCCTTTTTGTTTTTTTGCTCTAACAGAATCTCCTCTTGGTCTGTGGAAGAGCGGCTCAGTGTTTATGGACTACTCCTTTCTGACTACACGTCGATCCCATACTATACAGTAAATTTATTCCATCAGCTTTATTTAGTGTTTTGCTTTTGTCCCTTTTCCTCCCCCTCCCCCCCCTCCCCCTTCTCCTTGCTTTTTTAATTGACTCATCATACCCATCCCCTGTGTTGGAGGTTTTTAGCGCTCTGGTTTCACATATATTATTCCCATGACAACCGTTGTAGGCAGCCCTACATAAACTCGACTGTAGATGGCGGCCACTTACGCTTGAAGAAGGAGCCGAGTACGCATGCTCCGAAATGCGTTGCGTCATTTCCGGTAGCCTGCGTTCCATTGCGGCTTCTGGCGAAACCAGCTCCTCGGACTAGCTTCCTACGACGTCACTTCCGGGCTGGTGGACGGCCGGACAGTGCGGAACAGATGCTCCTACATGGACTGGTGTTTATTTTTATGTAAGTTACTACTGTGATTTGTGTGCAATAAACTTTTGGCTTAATACAGTGGCGCCTGTTTTCCCTTTTACTTCTGTCAGCGGAATTTCCGAAGTTTACCGCCAGTGCCGCCTTGTATCCGGCCATTTGGACAGTTCATCAAGAGGACTTGGTGGACATCCCCTGTGCCCCCTCCTTGTGGTGGATCCCCCCTTTTTTGGTTAGTAGCGCCCAACACCCATCTTTCTGATTCTGCCAGTGAGACTTCCCCATCGCTCTTATCTGACATGGTCAGTATCCTGTAGGCCTCTTCACTAGTGTACCTCCGTTTGGACATATTGGCCAATAAATTTAAAGGTACCTAGTGCCGCTCACAGGTAAAAAAAAACCTGGTTGTCGAGGACTATTTGAATCTATATGAAAACAAAACTGCTAGTGCTTGCAGAGATCAGGCCTAAATCTGCTAACACTGCGGTTTTGTGTGTTGTGTTTTTGGAAGTGAGAATAGTCTATTGATTACTGCACTAGCCTGGGTGGGGTGGGGTAGGCTGGGGGGAGGGGCTAAACACAGGTGCTTGCAGGTGTCGTGGCTGATCCTACTAATGCTGTGTTTTGGGAACCCTAAACTATTGGGGACGCTAGTATAGTTCTGATCAGATCAAAGATATTGATCCGTTCAGACACTATACTAGTAATGGAGGTGTTTAGTGTGTGTATGTGTCACTGGCAATAAAAGGGTTAAATTATATTTCTAAATATGCGGCGGGGATCTGACGCTGTCCTAGATTGATGCTAACTAGCGTTAACGCTAACTAATGTCACCTGTGACACTAATATAGTGAACAGAAAAAAAGATCTGTACATAAAAGTGACACTGTGACACGGCAATGAAGGGGTTAACTGGGGGTGCTCAGGGGGGTGGCGGGTACCCTAAATCTATTTGGGACAGAAACTAACGGTTGCTAACGCTAAATGAAGTCACAGGGCACACTATTACAGAAATCAGCAAAACAGCTATATAATGTATATAGTGTGCACTGTGACAGGGAGTGAAGAGGTTAACTGGGGGGTGATCAGGGGGTTAAATGTGCCTATCTGAGGTTGTGTATGTGTAGTGCTTGGTGTACTTACAGTTAAAAGCTCTCTCCTCCCCCGAAAAGGGCTCCACGAGGGGAGAGACCAGCATATCCTGTGCCTGTGTTTACAAAAACACAGACACAGGATGGTCTGCCATTGGTCAGAAATGATCGCCAGGTCCAGGCCAAAAATTATTGGCCTGGACCTGATGACTGGTTGATTCTGTACTGAATTAGAAAAGGGGTTTGGTGTAACCAAAAACTGCGCAAATGGTTCAACCGTGTATATAAATATATATAAAATATAAATATATGTGAATAAATAAATAATTATTAATTTAAAGGAATTGCTTCCTTGTAGTGAGCAGCAACAAAAAAAGCAAATGTGCTGACCGATTGTTTAAAAGAAGGAAAGTGTCGCGCTCAAACATAAATATAAAGTGCCTGTGCAGATATTAGATCAACAATTCATAATTAGTACCAATCCAAATTCAAAACATCAATCAATCTGTGCTCAACATTATAAAGTGCAAACAGTCCATATGCAGCATCAACCAGTCCACATATCATTGGTGTCACACAATGTAGCAGAGACTTGATAGTTAGTGCAGATTAAGCCTTCACCTCCACACTTCACCCAGTGATCTAGTAAGGTACTCCTTACCGGAAATATATGACCCCTTGATTATAGGGGGTCACATAGGCATTTTCTCCAACTCAATGCACGATCCTCAGCTCCTCTGTCACACAATAGGTTCCAGTAACAAGCCTTTAGAGCATAGCTCGGATCAGGTGGCAAACATGGGTGGAATGAAAAGAGACTCTCATGGTGCAGTAAATCAAAACATGTCGCTTTATTTAAAAAAAAATGCACTTACTAGAATCTCCATAAAAGAATCGCCTTTCTCATAAAAGTATACAGCGGGGTTGAGAGCACTGCCGATCGTACAGCGCTCCTCTAACCCGAAAGTGGCTACGGTCTCACGTTTCCCGTTTTCTGTACTGAATTAGACCATCGTGGGTGCAGAGGGCACCCCCGAGCCCTGCGCGTGACCGACGTAGACTTACGTAATTTTCCGCAGGAGAGCTGCACTGCCGCTGTAAATCGGCGGCGGGCGGTCAGGAACAGGTTAAAGCCTAGTAAAACTACTTAAAATGTACAGGGTCTATACAATATTCATTGAAGATGAAATCTCTCTGTATCCCCCTTCTAAAGCTGCTTTTTTCTTGACAAAACCTGTTAATTCCCCATCTTAGATTGTAGCCTAGTAAAACTGCTTACATACTGTGCATAGTGTTGTACAATTTTTCTAGCTATCATCTCTAAAATGTAACACATGTTATTTCATGATAAAACTTGCCTAGGCTTGCCCTCTTTAAATTGAAGCCTAGTAAAACTGCTTATATACTGTGCAGTGAGTCTGTACATTTTTTCTGTCTGTTTTATCTCTGTGTGGAATGAATGTATAATATCCCATAGAAGTTATATTTAAAAAAATGTTTGTAGATTTGGCATAGTATTTTACCTGAACAAGATATATAAACACAGTTATAGTATATCCCCTCAGTTTTCAGTTTATTTGTGATATTGGCAATGTTGTCCTTGGGAAATATAGTTTGTATATTTAATATAAAGCTTATTTTATGGGAAATATAGTTTGTATAATGAAATGAATATAAAGCCTATTTTATGTAAAAAAAAATGAGAAGTGTATAAAGATACATATTGAACAGAAATAAGTTCATAACCAACAATGGTATCCAGCAAAGTGTATTGTTTTAGAGCGAGAGGTGATTTCATGCTATCAGAACCTGTTTTGTCTAAAACATATTGTTCATAGACACTAAAATAATGTATGGAATGTAGAATTTCTGTACCCTGCTATGTTGAGATTTTTTACATGTTTTTCTATTGAAAATAAAGGGAAAATTATATTGAATAGGTCAGGTATTACACAATTGACACCTAATATATGTAATCCTAAAATACAATAGGATACAAATTACACTGAATACTAACAGGCACTTGGAAAATTGCACACATTTAAGGTATGAGAAGGTTTAATGTTTAAGAGTGAATGAAAATGAATTTACTTAAAAAGAATAAAAATGTTTAAAAAAACATAAACATAACATATTGTCTCTTGTTACAGTGAGAATTGAACACTGTATTGGGTTTAAAGCAGACCTTTGGCCATTTAAATATTCTGCCCTTGCTATTTTAACTTTGGATAGTAAAACATTTTTTTTTCTGCCAGTAAATAGCTTGTAGAGCTTGCTTCCTCTTTCTTGTCTGGTAATTTGCTTAGGCTAATGATGTCCTGTACAGCTCTCTCACTCTTGTGAGAGTTTGCCAGCAAGGGAGGATGGGCAGGAGAGTGGAGGAGGGATGAGTCACAGGAGAGCCAAGGAGAGCTGCAGAGCTGAGGGGGGTTGGATGAGGGTGGAGACAGTAGGAGAATGCAGAGATCTATGTGTATTCATCGAGAGAGGAGAAATGTGCAGACAAGCACTTCAGTTGCCCACAGTTAAAATGGCTGCAGCCAGACTTAGTATAGGAAGATTTCTGCAGCATATTTGGTGAGTACAGAATCCCAGTGTACATAAAATAATATGCAAAGTGAATGGAGGGAAGCTTCAGAATGGCAAAGATGTTGTTATCACAAATTATGCGAGCAGATTGTAGTAGTTCCTCTTTAAAATGGACCAGATTGTGAGACCAAACAACACTTAAGTGTTGATGTTAAAGGTGAACTCCACACAGATACAAAATTGTCACAGGGCAGGAAAAAAAATTGAATTTAATTATATCTTTTAAGAAATATAATTGATTTTTAAATTATGTATATATTTACAGTGCCTTGCAAAAGTATTCTGCCCCCTTGAACTTTGCGACCTTTTGCCACATTTCAGGCTTCAAACATAAAGATATAAAACTGTAATTTTTTGTGAAGAATCAACAACAAGTGGGACACAATCATGAAGTGGAACAAAATTTATTGGATATTTCAAACTTTAACAAATAAAAAACTGAAAAATTGGGCGTACAAAATTATTCAGCCCCTTTACTTTCAGTGCAGCAAACTCTCTCCAGAAGTTCAGTGAGGATCTCTGAATGATCCAATGTTGACCTAAATGACTAATGATGATAAATAGAATCCACCTGTGTGTGTAATCAGGTCTCCGTAAAAATGCACCTGCACTGTGATAGTCTCAGAGGTCTGTTTAAAGTGCAGAGAGCATCATGAAGAACAAGGAACACACCAGGCAGGTCTGAGATACTGTTGTGGAGAAGTTTAAAGCCGGATTTGGATACAAAAAGATTTCCCAAGCTTTAAACATCCCAAGGAGCACTGTGCAAGCGATAATATTGAAATGGAAGGAGTATCAGACCACTGCAAATCTACGAAGACCTGGCCGTCCCTCTAAACTTTCCGCTCATACAAGGAGAAGACTGATCAGAGATGCAGCCAAGAGGCCCATGATCACTCTGGATGAACTGCAGAGATCTACAGCTGAGGTGGGAGACTCTGTCCATAGGACAACAATGAGTCGTATAATGCACAAATCTGGCCTTTTATGAAAGAGTGGCAAGAAGAAAGCTATTTCTTAAAGATATCCATAAAAAGTGTTGTTTAAAGTTTGCCACAAGCCACCTGGGAGACACACCAAACATGTGGAAGAAGGTGCTCTGGTCAGATGAAACCAAAATCAAACTTTTTGGCAACAATGCAAAACGTTATGTTTGGCGTAAAAGCAACACAGCTCATCACCCTGAACACACCATCCCCACTGTCAAACATGGTGGTGGCGGCATCATGGTTTGGGCCTGCTTTTCTTCAGCAGGGACAGGGAAGATGGTTAAAATTGGTAGGAAGATGGATGGAGCCAAATACAGGACCATTCTGGAAGAAAACCTGATGGAGTCTGCAAAAGACCTGAGACTGGGACAGAGATTTGTCAAACATAAAGCAAAATCTACAATGCAATGGTTCACAAATAAACATATCCATATGTTAGAATGGCCAAGTCAAAGTCCAGACCTGAATCCAATCAAGAATCTGTGGAAAGAACTGAAAACTGCTGTTCACAAACGCTCTCCATCCAACCTCACTGAGCTCGAGCTGTTTTGCAAGGAGGAATGGGCAAAGATTTCAGTCTCTCGATGTGCAAAACTGATAGAGACATACCCCAAGCGACTTACAGCTATAATTGCAGCAAAAGGTGGCGCTACAAAGTATTAACTTAAGGGGGCTGAATAATTTTGCACGCCCAATTTTTCAGTTTTTTATTTGTTAAAAAAAGTTGAAATATCCAATAAATTTTGTTCCACTTCATGATTGTGTCCCACTTATTGTTGATTCTTCACAAAAAATTACAGTTTTATATCTTTATGTTTGAAGCCTGAAATGTGGCAAAAGGTCGCAAAGTTCAAGGGGGCCGAATACTTTCGCAAAGCACTGTAACTCTGCTCTAATATCAGCCTCTTTTAATCCTATGATACGTAAAACTCAGATTTAGAAAGGGAGGGTGGTTGCTCAGGCTCTACCTCATACTCATGGGCCAGCAAATAACATGCTGTCAAAAGGAGAGAGCAGTGTTAGAATCTCATTGGTCTGCTGCTGTCTTCCCAATTATGGCAGGAAAATGTACAAGCTGTATTGCCTAAATGCAGTAGAGGAAAGTAATGTCAATGTAGTTCTTAATAGTCACCATGCTCAGGGCGACTCAGCAACTTGTCTCTGGATTTCCCTGAGGAAGGGGTCCCTGCGAGGCCTTGAAATGTTGACATGGCAGTTTGAGCTTTGTAACATGGTACATTCACAATAAATTGTGGATATTTTTCCGAAGTGCTGGTGACCTCCTTTTTCTTCTGTAGTTAAAAGGCACGCTTTTAAATAGAATGCTTGCATATAGCCAGCCATTTCTTATTCTCTTTACGGGTCAAATTATAAAAGCCAACTCCTATTTTTGGTAAACACACAATCTTACTGTGCGGTCAAAATTTTATCTCATGCAAGGGGTTCAGAAATGGAACAGGAAACAAAACATTACTACATTAGAAATTATTTGATTAATATATAAGTCATACATCTAAGGCTTAGTTCACACTGCTGCAACAGCAACGTCGTACGACTTTTCCTGCGACGTTGCCCTGAGACTTGATCCGATTTGGATGCTTTTAAGGAGCCTGTACAAGAGCTGAAATCACACCCAGTCACAACAAAGTAGTGCAGGAACCTTTTCCAAAGTCGGAGCTACTTGTGTATCAGTTAAGACAGCGCTCATAGGGAAACATTCAATTTGACATGTCATGCGACTTGGGGTCTCACAAGTCGGATCCCATGTCGCAGTAGTGTGAACCAAATCTTATACTCTTCCAGCAAACATTAACACAGGAAAGTTCAAGTTAGTATATTAATTTATGATTGCATTAGCCTTCATCTGTACAAGACTCTGCATGCCCGGTGTGCACTTGTATCTGCATGAAGAATGCAGCTAATACCTGTCAGACAAGAAACACCAGAACGTAATTTATTCAGAATCCTTTCCAAGGTTTCACCTCTCCGATCTTGCAAAATGTTTAAAACATGGTGCTATGGAAAAACTAAGGCGATTAAGCTTACATTGGGTAAAATTTGAGATCCTAGTTCACGTACCGGAGGACTCCCAGATGGTGCCTGTGATGGTCAGACCAGGAGACACTATAAAAGACATCAGGGTTAATTTAGTAAAACAAGGAATCACCTCTTGGAAGAAATGTTTTTCCTACAATGGGAGAGAACTAGGAGAATATGAAACTATTAAGGACCTCAACATTAAAAGTGGTGCAGTTCTTTTGCTTGTGCACAAAAATGCAAGGTAAGCAGATTTATTTGGACAGATATCTTATTATGAGATAATTTTATCTAAATATTAGTTTCCTTGTGATTTAGGTAAACACACATGAATGTTTAATTATGTTATACTGGTTCGAGAAAGGTATACTGTATGTCTTAGAAATATATCTGTATTAAGGTATTGCTCAACAGTAGACACATACCTAAATCTGCAACATCAAGATCTGTTAGGGTGCTGACTCCTATACCCATCTTTGCTTCCACAAAAGTGTAAAAAAACATGAGTCACACTCCTTCCTAAACCCTTTGTATTGTTTTATTACATGGAAACCAAAATGAATGCATACATTCTATCTCCACCCAACATACTGCGCTCCCCAAATGCATTTTACCCCTAAAAGCTTGCTCACAGGAATTTGAGTAGCTACAGGCAGTGCCGCTGATAGGGGAGGACCACCAGCCCTCTTGTAGGGGGCCCGAGCACACAGGGGGGCCCACACAGAGAGGGGGATTAGTGATGGACAACAAATACAGAAATCTTCACTAATCCCCCTCCCTTGTGTGGGGCCCCCTCCCAGCACTTATCTCTGCTCAGGAGTTTATTTGTAAATTGTAACTTTGTTTCTCTCTCTCTCTGATCACTTAGCTCCAACTGCCCAGCCTGTATATTTTTCTCATCTCATCTCCTTTTTTATTTAACATAGTTTTTTTTTTTTTTAGATTTAGCAGGAATTATGCGAGTTATGTTATATTTGTGTCTGCTAACAGTGATTTTGTTGTAATTTTAGCTAAATATATCTTTAATATTTTCTTAGGGGGGCCTGCCAGGTAGTCTGTACGGGGCCCCCGCAATTTCTAACAGCAGCCCTGGCTACAGGTATTGCTTAAGTTAGTACCATACTGTTATAATATATGAGCGTTTATTGTGCTACAAACGCTAGACGTAGCAATTTACACTATATTACCAAAAGTATTGGAACGCCTGCCTTTACACATACATGGACTTTAACGGCATCCCAGTCTTAGTTTGTAGGGTTTAATATTGAGTTGGCCCACCCTTTGCAGCTATAACAGCTTCAACTCTTCTAGGAAGGCTGTCCACAAGGTTTAGGAGTGTGTCTATGGGAATGTTTCACCATTCTTCCAGAAGCACATTTGTGAGGTCAGGCACTGATGTGGACACAAAGGTCTGGCTCACAGTCTCTGCTCTAATTCATCACAAAGGTGTTCTACTGGGTTGAGGTCAGGACTCTGTGCAGGCAAATCAAGTTCCTCCACCCTACCTCACCCTGTTTGTGCACTGGTGTGCAGTCATGTTGGAACAGGAAGAGGTCATCCCCAAACTGTTTCCACAAAGCTGGGAGCATGAAAATGCCCAAAATGTCTTGTATGCTGATGCCTTAAGACTTCCCTTCACTGGAACTAAGGTGCCAAGCCCAACCCCTGAAAAACAACCCCACACAATAATGCCCCCTCCACTAAATAATTTGGACCAGTGTATAAAGCAAGGTGTATAAAGACATGGATGAGAGAGTTTGGGGTGGAAGAACTTGACATGCCTGCACAGAGTCCTGAACTCAACCTCAACCCGAACACCTTTGGGATAAATTAGAGCGGAGACTGCGAGCCAGGCCTTCTCGTCCAACATCAGTGCCTGACCTCACAAATGCACTTCTGGAAGAATGGTCAAACATTCCCATTGACACACTCCTAAACCTTGTGGACAGCCTTCCCAGAAAAGTTGAAGCTGCTCTAGCTGCAAAGGATGGGCCAAGTCAATATTGAACCCTACGGACTAAGACTGGGATGCCATTAAAGTTCATGTATGTGTAAAGGCAGGCGTTCCAACACTTTTGATGATATAGTATATGTTTTCTGCTGAAGCTAAACTACAGCCAAACAACTAAATATACTTGAAATACAGTACATATACCTGTAAAAATATTTGTGACTTAGCGCAGCCCCATTAATGATGCATATATTGCATATCCTGGAGACTCACATCATCTCAGTTTCTACTTATAAGATATATAATGGAATACCTATTTAACCACTTGAGCTCCGGAGGGTTTTACCCCCTTCATGACCAGGGCAGTTTTTGGTATTCAGCACTGTGCTACTTTAGCTGACATGCAGTCATGGAACAAATTTATATCATTTTTTTGCTATATAAATAAAAAAGACAAAACATTTTGGAAAAAAAAATATTTTCTACTTTGTGTCATAAAACATCCAAAAAAATCAAAATGTGTCATAAATTTAGCCCAAAATGTATTCTGCTACAAGTCTTTGGTAAAAAAAAATTTCCAATAAGCGTATATTAGTTGGTTTGTGTGAAAGTTATATCATGAAAGAAGCTTGTTTGAAATCTTCACAGATTTATTAAAAATAAAATAAAAATAAAAATCACATTTACAGGTTGTCACAGCCTTTGTTATGACACTCAAACTTGAACTCAGGTGCATCCTGTTTCCACTGATCATCCCTGAGATGTTTCTACAACTTGATTGGAGTCCACCTGTAAATTCAGTTGATTGGACATGATTTGGGAAGGCACACACCTGTCTATATAAATTCCCATAGTTAACAGTGCATGTCAGAGCACAAACCAAGCCATGAAGTCCCAGGAATTGTCTGTAGACCTCCGAGACAGGATTGTATTGAAGCACAGATCTGGGGAAGGGTACAGAAACATTTCTGCAGCATTAAAGGTCCCAATGAGCACAGTGGCCTCCATCATCTGTAAATGGAAGAAGTTTGGAACCACCAGGACTCTTCCCAGAGCGAGCTGTTTGGCTAAACTGAGTGATCAGGGGAGAAAGGCCTTAGTCAGGGAGGTGACCAAGAACCCGATGGTCACTCTGACAGAGCTCCCGCTTTTCTCTGTGGAGAGAGGAGAACCTTCCAGAAGAACAACCATCCAGAAGAACAACCACAACCAGCACTCCACCAATCAGGCCTAAATGTTAGAGTGGCCAGACGGAACCCACTTCTCAGTAGTAAAAGGCACATGACAGCTGGATTTTGCCAAAAGGCACCTAAAGGGCTCTCAGACAATGAGAAAAAAATTCTCTGGTCTGATGAAACAAAGATTGAACTCTTTGGCTTAAATGGCAAGCATCATGCCTGGAGGAAACGAGGCACCGCTCATCACCTGGCCAATACCATCCCTACAGTGAAGCATGGTGGTGGCAGCATCATGCTGTGGGGATATTTTTCAGTGGCAGGAACTTTGAGACTAGTCAGAATCGAGGGAATGATGAATTCAGCAATGTACAGAGATCTCCTTGATGAAAATCTGCTCCAGAGGGCTCTGGACCTCAGACTTCGGTGAAGGTTCATCTTCCAACAGGACAATGATCCTAAGCACACAGCCAAGATAACAAAAGAGTGGCTACAGGACAACTCTGTGAATGTCCTTGAGTGGCCTAGTCAGAGCCCAGACTTAAACCAGATTTAAAATCTCTGGAGAGATCTGAAAATGGTGCACCAACGCTCCCCATCTAACCTGATGAAGCTTGAAAGGTCCCACAAAGAAGAATGTGAGAAACTGCCCAAAAATAGGTGTGCCAAGCTTGTAACATCATACTTATAAAGACTTGAGGCTGTAATTGGTGCAAAAGGTGCTTCAACAAAGTATTGAGAAAAGGCTGTAAATACTTACTGTATGTACAGTACATGGGATTTTTTTTTTTTTTTTTTTTATTAAATTTGCAAAGATTTCAAACAAACTTCTTTCACATTGTCATTATGGGGTATGGTTTGTAGAACTTTGAAGAAAATAATGAATCTAATCCATTTTGGAATAAGGCTGTAACATAACAAAATGTGGAAAAAGTGAAGCGCTGTGAATACTTTCTGTGAGCATTGTATATATATATATATATATTGGAAAACCGATCAATTCTGATGTACTGACATCTCATTTCTTGAAGCCCTAAAATTCTAGGACAGTACAAATTCCTCCCAAATGACCGCCTTTTGGAAAGTAGACAGTCTGAGGCATTTAGTAAGAGGCATGGCGAGTTTTCTGAAATTATAATTTTTGTTATGGTAAATAAAATAAAATTTGTTTTTTTCACACTTTTTTTTACGTACTGTCACCAGTGCAGTGACCAAGGACACTGACTGGTGACGATATGTTAAAAAAATGTAATTGTTTTTTATTCAATGTTTTAAATATTTTTTTACTTTTTGTTATTTTATACTATTATTTTTTTTTACATACTTTCATCAGAGTAGTTCAGTGTCACCATAGTAACACTGTACTACTCTGGGGGGGGGGGGGCAGGGATTCATTCACATTCATAACAATTTTGTTAACATTATGATCATGTGATCGCATAGTGATCACATGATCACTGAGCCCTGAGTAGCGGGATCCGCAATCTGCTGTGTCTGGTAGAGGGGTGGGAACCCTACTAAAAAGGAGCAGGCAAAATTATGACATGTACGTGATGTTGCCTGCACGTGCCACCCAGCCACAGTATGTGTACTGTGGCTGGTCGACAAGTGGTTAATTGCCATGCTCAGATGCAGGCTTGAGTCCACTTACCTCCTTTTCCCACAATGCTTCTGGGTTCCCACAAGCCCCTGGACTCCTGGACACACTCAGGGGGTGTAAGTTGCTATCTCTCCTGGCCTTCGGTACTCAGAGAGGCCACACCCAATAAGACAGAAATGACTGAGCATATAATCTGTCACCGCTGTTAATCCTGACATGCAGACAGCCAGGCTGCAGCACATTAGCACCCAGCTTCCTGAGATGACCCAGTCACTGAATTAATCACTGTGCCATCTGTGTCCAGAGTGGTGAACTTAAAGGGTGGGGGGGGGGGGGGGTCATGTGCCTACAGTTATTTTCCTGTGTGTTCTTCTGCCACTCGTCTGTGAAGCCAATCCTAGCATCATTCCAGCTGCTCACCTGGACTGCCAGACCCAGCATGTGCCCTTTAAAATAAAACACATTTTATTACTAATATTGTGATAGCGTGTGACCAACAGCACAAGTGCACTGGTGGTGCAGGAACACATGACTGAGAAAGGGGTGGCACGCACACCATTCTGATACCCCCAGCCAATCAGAGCTCACATTTTATTGAGGAAGGACCTCTATTTTGCACAAGAAATAGTAATGATTTACATTATCGCATGAGGTCTTTTGCATTATATAAATCTAAATACTTTCATGTTTTGCAAATACTTGTTTAAAACCATATATAAAATCAGTAAAGGTGGTCACATTTTAGCAACAGTAGTAGTTCTTCGTTCCTCTAAGAGCCAACCAGAACGGATTCTAGAAACACAGTCCAAACCCTATTAATTTCTTGGATGAATGGTCAGCATCTTTAGGAAAATATTTAACGGGATTAAAATTCATGTGTAGCACCCTACAGGTAGGTGCTAGGTAAATGTATTGTGGGCTTTGGCTGCTTAACAGCAGGGCAATGATTTCAGCTGGACTGTCATGTCTCCCAGCTGTTTATTTTGCCTGATAGTAGAAATTCTTTCCAGGTCAAATGTGTGTCTTAATCTTGTCCCTCACCAAGCCCGTTAAACACACCCCTCATGTGCTCATAGTAAAATAGGTATGTTGCCATTGCTGACATTTATTAAAACTGCAATTGTTCTGGTTGTCATGATGATGATTTTGGTGTCAATACACTCTACACAGTCACTAAGTTTTTTCTTTCATTTTTTACTGTTCTGGTTAAGTAATTTTAGGTTAGTAAAGTTCTAAACTCAGCCAGGCAACTACCATTTTTACACGAGAGGTGTAGTATAATGCTAAATTGCCTATATCTAGACTGCTTCAGGTTTGCATGCCATATCTCTTCTGTCTTCTTGCAACTTATTTTTTTTTTTACTTTTTATTTATGTAAATAGATTTATTTAACAAAAGATACAAGAATACCATTCTAGAAAAACAACATACAATGCATGAATGCACTGACAATAAACTTAAAACAATTATATCAGTGTGACCAAACACATTTTTTAATTACTGTAGAATTCTGTGTGAATATGTGCTGGCTGCACTAATAAATGCCCAAAAATGCGACACTCCACATCACATATGAACCAAACAACAAAAAAACAGAATATTCACTTATATACAGTGCATCAACAGTGTATTAATATAAATATCAAAACAACTTCAAAAATAAGGAGGGCTGGATGAGTTTAGCTGCTATCTGACGGACATTCTTTTGAGAAATACAAAAGGACAGAGCTACTTGACTTCATATCCTAACATAGAAGCTTTTTCTACTGTGTTTATGTGAGTGCATTACTTTACTTGATTTTAAATATTTGTAGGTGAGCACTATGTCCTTCCTTGAACTTTATGGTCTGATATGCATCAGAGTTGCTACGTCTGACAATCCACCTGCTTTCTGGTCCTGGACTTAAAGAGATACACACATTCCTTTTCAAGGAGGGACAAGCCCCATTGAGAGGTATATGTGCTGGCTTCATTGACTCAAGTTTTACACTGTAGAATTGGTAAGTATCAGCGCTGCTCAGTATATATGTGCTCAATAAAGTGCTATAAATAAATATTCCAGTTATAATATTAAACAAATAAAGTGCTATATTGTGCTAAAAATAAGGTGCTATCACATCAAATAAATGTAATTGCATATATAATGTAAACAAATATTATCTCCTCATTAAATGATGCATAAAAGTGTCCAGTGCTCTATATGATGAATAAATAATCACTGAATCTTTATAGTATAAAGTGCTCAGTGCTTGTCCATAAACATAAAATCCAAAGTGCTGGTGCTTAATCATGCGTCCAGGTGCTCCCCTCTCGGTCCCCTACTCACCAAACGATCTATGAATTGCAGCACCATACACCACTCTTTCCTCCTAATCACTGCGTGTTACAGCAGTCTCCAGCTACGAGCATCCAAGACCGATCTCCCCATGCGGGATTAATAGACAGAGAGGATCCTCATCGTGCAGTATATAAAGACTGTATTACAAATCTATTTAAAATTGCACTTACAGTGTTCACATGAAATCAAGCGGTATCAAGCGGTATAATTTCCTGGACCGGGACGCCAAACATTTCTGTGCGTTCCACCCGTATGATCCGGAAATTACGTGGTGCGTGAGGTTGACGACTTGACGCGTTTCGCTCTGCCAATCAGAGCATTCTCAAAAGCGGTTGCATGGTGCTGCAACCGGGTGCATACCTAGTATCCAGATCAGTGGTGAGTAGGGGACCGAGAGGGGAGCACCTGGACGCATGATTAAGCACCAGCACTTTGGATTTTATGTTTATGGACAAGCACTGAGCACTTATATTTGAAGAAGATTTATATATTTTTACAAGACAAGCACTGAGCACTTTATACCATAAAGATTCAGTGATTATTTATTCATCATATAGAGCACTGGAGATTTTTGATGCATAATTTAATGAGGAGATAATATAAGCTTACATTATATATGCAATTGCATTTATTTGATGTGATAGCATGATATAGCACCTTATTTTTAGCACAATATAGCACTTTATTTGTTTAATATTATAACTGGAATATTTATTTATAGCACTTTATTGAGCACATATATATTGAGCAGCGCTGATACTTACCAATTCTTCCGTTTAAAAAGGAGTCCCCTTTTTTACCAGCAGCAGCTTAAGTCATTTATTTATATTTATATCTATATCACCGAAGCGCAGGCACTTTCCTTAAAAAAAAGATTTTACACTGTGCCTGAATTTAAAGAAACATGCTTATTTTTGAGCTTCATGATGAGGTTCAAAAATATAAGGTGAGGGTGTATCTGAAAGGGGTCAATGAGGGTCTCACGTGGAGAGTACACGTTGTTATTTTACCTCACGGGTGATTTGGACTGTGCTAATTTTTTCTTTCATAAACTTGCACAAAGGTATTTTGGAGTGGTTTCACACATACATTGGTACACTTTTGATAAATGTAAGTGAATAGGTTTATCCTTTGTTTCTTGATTCATACAGGACACGATGCATCACATTTAGAGCATTCACCAGTGCAGCAGACTAATAGTGATTTAATCATTTTTTGCTTGCAGTTTAGTTTTTAGGCATGTGCAGCGTTTATCACTTTACACATTTATGAATTATTTGTTCTTTTGTTATTTATAATCGAGGAAAAAACTGCTATCAGCAGCCACATGTAGGAGGGATCAGCAAGGCCCCTACATGAATAAGATGTGAAGTTGGGTGCCTTGCAAACGCCTCCTTCTGGTGGTCGCTAATATTTCTCCGGTCAAATTATTTTAACAACAATGAAAAAAATTAATTTCTCATGAGTAACTACACCCAAGAGTCCTTAGGCTTTGCACATGCAGTGCGTGGTCAGGCACTTAGGAGTCTGAGCATAGTGGTAGGAGGCTGTGTGGTCAGTGATCGTGGAGGGTCATCAGCAGGTTTGTAAATATAAGATTTACCCTTTCTGTCTTAAGATAAAAAAAAAATAAGAATAAGTCTTTAAAAGCACACCTTACTTTACCTTGCCATGTTTAAAAATGTACCTGTGTCCTGCTCCACTTTTGGCTCCAGTTTTGCAGTCTGCCCCAGCAATGACAACAAACTCTGATGACAGTGTTCTCAGTACCTAGGCAACTAAGAACTGAGGGATAATGTTGTGCTGAGCAGAGAGGCAGAAAAGGGAGAGGCTGGGAAATAGGCCGTAAGGTGAACTAGGAAAAAAATGATTTTCGTTCCCACGTCTGGACACTACTTTTTAAATGCATTTTTGCATAGACAATACCATTGTCGACTTTGGGTTAAAAGTTCTCCGCAAAATTCCCTGCAGTTTTTTGTCACAATCCACAAATGTACATAATTGCGAATTAGAAAAAACGAAAATCTTATGCTGCTAGTTTTGTTTATAACTTTGTTTAAAAACATTTTAACAACAAAAAATATCTTTCAAACTGCCAACTATACATATACCTAAACATTTTAGACAGGTTTTGGTGAATTATATTCTCAAGTGTGAATGTAGACCATGAAATATGGCAAATTTTTAGAAAACTTTATTCAAATTCACAGATTGGCACAGAGCAAAATTAAACAAAAACATTACAAATTGAGCAAAACTGAGATGTTTTATACCTCAAAAATTTCAGTGGGTACTTTGTAATCACACAAAGAAAGAAATATAAGCACACTTTGGTCCAAGTTGGCGTAAGTGACTCTAAAGTCTACCATGTCGCCCTAATTTTGAATTCTATCAAAAAAATAGACAATTCTACAAAAAATTGTTTACAGCTCAAAATCACCTTAAATTATAACACAGCGCATATTTACTCATCGGTATCATCACTATCAGAACCATCATCCCATGTTTCCTGTGAAACATTTGCACAATTTTGGCACCGACATAAAAGAGGAGGTTACTGAACTGGGCAATGGGGCAACCAGTCATCCAGTGCACAATAATAAGACAGGGTGACCGGTCTCCCTAACTTTTTTGTAACCACTTTTCCTAGATGTTAGCTTGTGCCTGCTGGGAGCCACGAAGCCTCTTCACCAATTGCAGAAGAAACTCCATTTATTCTTAAGTAAAATCTGTCCACCCTTGGAACAAATAAGAGATGACCTTTTCAAAGGAACGAATTGAGAATTAAATCAGAACCAGGCTTGGAGAATTTCAATAGAAAACCTGTGGGGCTCCCAACAGGGTTTACATTAAGACAGAAAAGAATAAAGAAATGGGATAAAAGGGTGCAGGGGAGGAGCAAAGACACATTTAAAGGATACATTTGCTTAACGTACAGTTATCTCTTAAGAAGGCCTATGAGCAAGTATTGGATTGTTGTCTCAACTGGACATCCAAAATGCGACTGGTAAGTATATTCAATAATAAGAATGTTAGATTAGTTGTTCATTAACAAAATATAACAACAACTGTTAAGGTCCAGGTTAGATAAACCTGCAGCACAGAATTTACAGATTGCTGCATACTATTCTATGGGCCCTATTGTAGAAGATGCTTTCTTAGTGTTACGTTTTGTGGTCAGCGAATACAGCAGTTCAATCTCATCAAAATCAGCAATGTATGGTGTCTCGAGGATCATAGGAATTTCATTAAAGCGTGGTACATTCATGACCTGTCTGAACCCCTTTAAACCAATGTGGCCTTGGCCAATATTTTCATGGCTATCAAATCGGCAGCCAACCTTTAGAGTCATTCAGATGAACTGCTCTGAGGTATAAGAGACCAAAAACTTCATCAAACTCATCTAGCATATGCTTAAGGCCTTTTTCTTCTGACAAGTTGTGACCAGCAGCAAAAGCATGGCAGGTATCTAGACACACGCCAATTCAAGTCTTGTCTTTGACAAGGTCTATAATTCCACGCAGCTCCTCAAAGCGACCTCCAACTGTGCTACCTTGACAGCTCATATTCTCCAGCACCACTGTGATGTCAGGCACTTGTGAGTGAGCATGGTTAATGCCCTCAGCAATGAGCTCCAAGCACTTGTTTACAGGCATTTCTCCCAAATGAGATCCGGGGTGGATATTGTATAATGTAAGACCCAGTTGATGGCACCGACTTAATTCATTAACTAACATGTAAGAACTCTTTTGAAGTACATCTGGTTTTGGTGAGCCTAGATGAATGCGATAAGGACTATGGGGCAGTGTAATGCAAGAGTCAAACTCAAGCTCTTTACAAGCTCTTCTAAATTTCTCAGCAGCACTGTTCTCTAGAGGCTTGCTGCTCCATTTCCCCTGTGATCTCAGAAACAGTCCAAATGCTTTTGCACCAATGCAACCTTCCTTCAATGCAGCATTCCACAGTCCTCCTTGAATGGAAAAATTAGCTCCAACATACTTTTTGGAAGTTGAGCAAAGCTGTAGACGTCCTGGTATTAGATCTGTGACTTCAATCATTTCTTCAACTTTCTTGGTCTTTTCACTCTTCGATATCTTGGTCTCATTTTTCTTTCTCTTAGACATTTTAGCTCTGTTCGATGTGCCTGCTTCCTCCTTTACAGATATGTCTTCGGTATTCTCAGTCACAGGTTCATCTTTCTTTCTTCTTGGTGTCTTAGGAAGCTTTTTAGCAGGTTCCTTGTTCATAGACACTTCTTCAGCATTCTAGCCTTTAGTTTTCTTTGCAGATTCTCATTTCTTTCTCCTGTGATTCTTGAAACACCCTGATTGTTGTACATCTACATTGGAATTACCTTCATTGGGCACGTCTTCATCATTCTGATCTTCAATTTTCTCTGCAGTTTCTCCTCTTTTTCTCCTTTGCTTTCTGGGAGACCCTGATTTGGGCACATCTACATCAGGATTATCTCTGTTTTCTTGTTTTCGCTTTATTTTAGCACGCCCTACATGTTTTGTTTTTTTGTTTTTTTTGCTTTTCTGCAGGTGCTACACCATCCTGTCCAGCCATCTTCTCGAAAACAGACAAACTTCCAAGCTCACGGGCTACATTGTGGCCTTCATTTTTGTGTAGACATTTTATTTATTCCTTGCAAGTTATTTTATAAAAGTATGCATGTATACATTTGGGTTGATTTACTAAAACAACTGAGAGAGCAAAATCTGAAAGCCACGCTTTCTGTTTCACGAGCAAGTGGCTTGCCATGGGGGAAAGGCACAGAGCGCCGGTGGAGGATCATGAGAAGAAGAGGATCAGGGCTGCTCTGTGCAAAATAATTGCACAGAGCAGGTAAGTATGACATGTTTGTTTTTTGAAAAAAAAAATTCCTTTACAAGCACATTAATTGCTGAGTATAAGCCTTACCACTAGATAGAAAGGTTTGGTAGATGTGTGATAGTGATGGACTGATGAGAGTATAGTTTGATTCTAATGAGTAAAGTATAAAGTGTGTTTCCTTGCCTGAGTTAGGCTTATGCTAAAATTAGTACTCAGTTATAGGCCTGGGTTGCTGCCTCTCTCTCATGACAGTCAATTCATTCAACAGATGAACAAATTCTGGGTGTGTGGTTGGAAGTGCCTTGTACATACTGATGCATCTCAGAAAATTAGAATATCATCGAAAAGTTAATTTATTTCAGGAATTCAATTCAAGAAGTTAAACTCATTTATTTTATATAGATGTGTTATGCACACGTATAGTTAACAATAATTATTTTTTAATTTTTATGATCATGTCTTACAGCTGGTGAAAACCCAAAATTCAGTATCTCAGAAAACCAGAATATTACATACTACCAATTAAAACCAATTAAAAAAAAAATACAGAAATGTTAAATAGTATGCACTCAATACTTGGTCGGGGCTCCTTTTGCATAAATTACTGCATCAATGCGGCGTGGCATGGAGGCGATCAGCCTGTGGCACTGTTGAGGTGTAATGGAAGCCTAGGTTTCTTTAATAGTGGCCTTCAGCTTGTCTGCCTTGTTGGGTCTGGTATCTCTCATCTTCTTGACAATACCCCACAGATTATCTATGGGGTTTAGATCAGGCAAATTTGCTGGCCATTAAGCACAGTGATACCATGATCATTAAACCGGGTATTGGTACTTTTGGCAGTGTGGGCAAATGCCAGATCCTGCTGGAAAATGAAATCAGCATCTCCATAAAGCTGGTCAGCAGAGAGAAGCATGAAGTGCTCTAGAACTCCTGCTGGAGGGCTGCGCTGACTTTGGACTTGATAAAACACAGTGGACCAACACCAGCAGATAACATGGTTCCCCAAATCATCACTGACTGTCCCCGGACCAAGTATTGAGTTTATACTATACTGTAAATGGACATACTCTTCAGTAAGCCAACATTTTTGTATTAAAAATCCTTTTTTTTATTGGTCTTATGTAATATTCTAATTTTCTGAGATATTGAATTTTGGGTTTTCACTAGCTGTAAGCCATAATCATCAAAATTAAAAGAAAGAAATGCTTGAAATATATCACTCTGTGTGTAACACATCTATATAAAATATACAAGTTTTACTTTTGAATCAAATTACAGATATAAATGACCTTTTTGATGATATTCTAATTTTATGAGATGCACCTGTACTTTGTCTCACTTGAAATTCTAATTTTCTAAGAGCATCAGATACAGGCAAGTTCTAGGGGATAAGGGCTCTGTCTTCTTCAGGGCTAATATGTAAAGAACAATAAAGATATAATATATATAATATATAATCTAAATTATGAATAATAATAATTATAATAGTAGTATTAGCTGTGATAAATATATTCATATTATGTAAAATCGAATCCAACAAAACCAATTAATCATACATACAGTATCATCATTAATCATACACAGCAAAAATATAAAAAATATTTCAAAATGTATTATTCAAATATGTATATGGGTGATATCTCAAATGTGCATATCTGTCACCTTGCATGCTAGTATTAGTAATGCACAAAAACCCTAATCAGGGGAAGCCCATATATACTATGGGTACCCTTCATTAGACCCTAAATTCACATTTTCTCCGGAACAACATAAAAAAATCATGTTCTTCTAGGAAAAAGCCTTCATATCTATCAAATTCCCAAGTAGTCAACTACTTAACCAAGTGGTACAGGACCCATTTGGTCCTGCCCAAGGTCCTCTGTGAAGTATCAAATCACTGTAGGCATCATAAACAGAATAGGGGTATTCTACTGAACAATATTTGTAACCTGCCACAGACAGGCAATCAATCTTTACCGCTAAGGTTTAAAAAACTGACCCTTACTTCTTAAACCAGCAGAACTTCTGCTTCAAGAAAGCTTATAAACTTTTTCATACTAATGCATCTAGTCAACATGGCTAAAGCAAGTATTCCAGCATTAAAAGAAACAAAATACTTCTCCTACTACCACTTGTTGATCTTTAGGCCTAATACACATGAGCATTGTGGGCATATAGCATGAAACAGCCATTTGTTTATGTGGCTGCAGCCATCAGGAACTGTGTGCAGGTCTCCTATGTAATTCTATGGGTACGCAGTGGCTGTATAGATACAGCCACTCTTCCAAATTAGACAGGCATGCAGGGGTGAGTGAGCAATCCCGACTGCAGGTTGTGTGCTTCATGCCCCTTCATGCCTGTCAAATTAGGATAAGTAGCTGTGTCTGTACAGCCACTGCGTACCCATAGAGTTACATAGGTCTGCACACAGTTCCTGGAGCCTTCAGGCATATAAACAAACAGCCACTTCTTGCTGTATGGGCATGTGAATGAGGCCTAAATTTCTATTAAAAACCACCCCAGGACAGTAGGCAATATATAGTTCCACTAAATTTACTTCAACACAATTTAAGGTATCAGGCCTTATCCATATACCAGATCTCCGAACAGTGTGCTAAGTGCATCTAATGGTAATAAACTCTTCTGCATCCCTGTCTCTCCGTTTTTTCCACTTTCCTGTTCTTTCAGCATCCATATTTCTCTACTTTTTGTTGCTTCCCTAGTTTTCTTTATTTTTCTAGAACATCTTTACTTATTTTTAAAGTAGAAAACTTTATTTCCACTAATAATTTTTGTTGGGGACAGTTTTCTTCACACAATTAGGATTCTTTTTCCAAGTGTTACAGCCCTCTCCCACCATACAATCATCTTGTCTGGCAATGCTTTGGTATGTCCTTTCTTCTGATTTTGGGAGTAGTAATTATATGAAACTTTCAGTTTCGGGTTTAGATACCCTTTCATGTATTTCTATTGGTATTTTATTAGTTAAATAATTTTTTTTATTAGCCTCTTCATCGTGGTAAACATGTAAGGTATCAATGATTCTCAATACCAATACACTAGGTATGCACATAGAAACTTCTCTGCTTGCAATTTTACTAAGTGTACCATAAACCCTAAATTCCCATAACTACTGGAGCACCAGAGGTGTTGAAGAACCTGGTGCCTGTTGGCATTGGGCGGTGGTCTTTACTTAGAATCCCAATTTTTAGGGCCTTATTCAGGACACTCCTAGGTTCTGAAAGGTATACAGGTTATCAGCATAGCCATCTGTATGAATTAACAGACAAAGATTTCTGTGCAGGGTTGATATATAAATTTACCGTAAAATAAAAAAAGAACTAAAAAAAAAGAATCTGCTTATTTACCCTTTGTCATTTTATTCTATATACAGGTAGCAAAAGTGATACAGAGGAATATGTCAGAAGATTGCACTTGCCATTTCTCTGGAGAGAATGCATTTTCGAATCACAGAATTACAACATTAAAGGCAATGTCCTTAATCCAAATATTTGAGCTGTGCAGAACATTTAAGAGCTACGATAAAAAGGAACATTGCCATAGCTAGAATATATGGCCACCTTATGTGTAGTGAAACTTTTCTGGTTATACAAAAACTGTGACTGTACCTGGATCTGTGTTTATACAAAACAGAAAAAGTTCATTGTTAATATGCTCAACAGTATATGGGCATGTCTTTTTATTCAGCAATCCGAAAACATCACATTCCTGTAGCCAGCACTTACTGTGCAATCACCATTCATCGCATCACCTGTAGGATCACCAACAAATAAAGATTTGAAAAGGGTCTCGTGCATACGCTGATAGGTGCTTGACAAAGTTATCTTGTGTCTTATGCCCAGCAAAGCAGTAACTGCCACTGTCAGTTGAACACATCAGTACTCCTTTAGATCTGTACTTTAAATCTTGATGGTATGGAACTTTGCACTATATTATTGTAAATAAATGCATTTTATTTCAATGTACTGTTCATCTCTCAACCTGTATTTATAACAAGTAAATTATAATAAGGAGGCACTAAACCATCCCTACATCTTTCAAATATTTCTAAATTCATGACCACCTATATTCTGTAGATTGGGCACACTGGGGGTGATTTACTAAAACTGGAGAGTGCAAAATCTGGTGCACTCCTGTATAGAAACCAATCAGCTTCCAGGTTTTTTTTTTGTCAAAGCTTAACTGAACAAGCTGAATATAGAAGTTGATTGGCTAGCTTGTACAACTGCAACAGATTTTGCACTCTCCAGTTTAAGTAAATTTGCCCCCTCTGTCTATCAATGTGACTAGATATTTTTACCTCAACCCACATTATTTTGAACACCAGTGTAAAAGCTCACAAGTGGTCATATCATTAACTACTGGAAGTCAAGGATGAACCACTGGCTGTGGGTGGGCAAATATACATACTAGCATGCCGTTAAGCAGACAGAACTCCATGGAGCTTCGACTAGCTACACACAGAGTGTGTGCAGCACTCTCCACTCTAAATCACTCCCCTTCCTAAACAGCTCAGAATGGTTACTTAACATTTTTTTTTACTTTTCTTCATCTTAGTTCTGGGTTTATCAATACTGGTTTTCATATTGTATTTACTTTTTTTTACAGTCTTTTAGAGACTATCAGCGCTCAATCCTAACTAAAAGCGGCTGGACACCAAAAAGGTTCAGTTACACAACCTCAAAAAGACAAAACATACAGAAAGACAGTGCAGCGCTAGAAAAGGTCCTAAATAAGTCCAACAATCAGATAGAGAAGTCTGGGAGTGATAGTCCGTATTGGTGCAATAAACCCCGATAAAATAAAGATCCAGAGGCCAGGTGCAGATAGAAGTGACACACACCCTCCACCTTCCAGAGTGGCCTCTCACCTCAAATCTCTTATGTACAGGCACTAAAAACACATCTCACGGGCATACAGCAACACTTCCAGCTTCTGGGTAATTGCTCCTTCAATAACTGAAATTTCTAGATACCGGCAATGGAACACATATCCCGGATGCTCAGCGGCACCTCCAAGCCTCAAGGGTTAATTACTCCGATACCAGGGTAGCATGAGGAAAGAAATACCCAACATAGTGTAATCCGGACAACATTTATTCCAAACAAGCAAGGATAAAATGGCCTCTTACGTAAATCCGAAGATGGCACAGCATAAACCAATATAAACGATCCGGAGGGGACAGCGAGACAAACTCGGTCCTGGTCGGTCTCTTCCGTATCAGCGGGTGACGTCAGACGCTTCCTCCTCCCTCCGCACGCGTATCGCCTCCGTGGGTGGAGGCTTCGTCAGCGGTGATGGGGATTGGCTGAACGTCACCTGATATGTAATCCTCCCTCACCCATGATTGGCTGGACCTAGGTAAAGGTTCCTATAGTAACCCTGACGCCGGAACCCAAAGGATTTCCGGCTCCTGCTACTAATGGTGAGGGAAATAGCTGCCAGACTCGTAAAGTGAGAGGCTGATAACCCCTTTTTTTTAAACTAAAGAGGGCAACTAAAGCGCCACAAATCTTAATGCTAAGATTTAAGGGGCACCACGAAAAATTGCAACTTCCATAAGATTGCAAATACAATAAATATATATAAAGGAGCGTAAAACATACTTCACCCGCTGATACTGGAGATAAAATAAATATGTATACATGAAACATATATCATATTAAAATACATTAAATACATATAAAAATGCACATTATAAAATCAAGCTGATACTTAAAAATCAATACTTAAAAAATTCCTGCTTAGAACTAAAATTACTAAAACCTAGCCCATGTTCATAGTAAGAGGTGAAAAACAATCGATCAGTGCTTAACGATCCGAAATGAAACAATTCAAGTCAAAATTGGTGTTCAAACCTCGGGGTACGGCTACTTTTGTTTCGTAAATCCAAAAGGATTCCCTTTTACTCAGTTGGCGAACAAAGTTGCCACCCCTCCAATGTTTCTTTACCCTCTCAATGCTCCAAAACTTAAGATCTTTGGGGTCCTTATTGTGGAAGTTTTTAAAATGCTGGTAAAGGTAATGGGGAGATTTTCCCTTTTTAATGCACCTGACGTGTTCTGCTAGTCTGACCTGAAGTGCTCTAGATGTCCTTCCCACGTACTGCAACCCGCAGTTGCATTCCATCATATAGACGACCCCCGTGGTCGAACAGGTGATGAGATCACTGATCTTGTATTCCCTCTTAGTAGCCTGGGCCACAAATTCTTTCCACCGTCTCAGATTTTTCTTAGCAGTGTGGCAAACAATACATTTGCCGCATGCATAGAACCCTGTCAGGAAAGCGAACATCTTATTATGTTTTTCTCTTGGGGCTCCACTACCCCTGGGGCCAAGATATTCCTGAGGGTGGGAGCCCTTTTGTACACAAAACAGGGTCTTTCCGGAAGATGATCTCCTAAAACCTTATCCTGCAACAAAATGGGCCAATGTTTATTAAAAATCCTCTCGACCTTTTTGTGTTGGATATTATAATCTAAAATAATTCTAACGTCCCCAATGGGGGCTTCCCATTTAGAACCACTAGATAGTAATGTGTTACGGTCGACCGCTTTAACCCTTAGTATTTCATCAGCCAATTTACATTTGTCGTAACCCTTCTGTATAAACCGCTCAGATAGCACATTGGCCTGTGTGTTGTAATCAGCCTCCGAGGAGCAATTGCGCCTCAGCCTTACAAATTGCCCCTTAGGAATATTGCAAAGCCAAGAGGCATGATGACAACTGTCGAGGGGAATGTAAGCATTCCTATCTGTTGGTTTGAAGAAATTACTGGTGGTGAATTCACTGGTTCCCTTTGAGATGACAAGATCCAGGAAACACACACTCACAGGGCTGGTGGTCCATGAAAGAACAATATTTTTGTTGTTACTGTTAAGTTTACTCATAAATGACTCCAGGCCTTCCAATTCACCGTTCCATACCAGGAACAAGTTGGCATACAGACACTGGGCATGTGGGCGATTTGGTGACATTTTTTTCTTACGCTCCAAAAAAAAAAGCTGATATGGGAAAATTGTTACTGGAGACAGTGGGGTGGGCTATGGCGAGTGCTTTTTTAAGTTGCAAGGCTTCACTCTGGGAAAGGTTGGACAGGCTATGGCCATGGATTGTATGCTTCCTCTCTACTCCTAGGGAAGACTCACAGAAAATGGCCAATGAAGATAGGGGAACCCTTGCAACATCCTTTCCAGCTGCCAATATTTTTACCCAACTTGCATTGCCATGCCTGCCCATGTATCATTGTCTTGGATGGGGCAGCCTTACAAAGTTATAAAAGTTAAGGTGGCTGGAGATATGGACACCCAAGTCAGGAGCTGGAAGAAGGGGCAGTTTTTCCTGTTCTTTACCATGTATAAATTGGGGCACTAATCCCTTTTCTTAGCCCAGTGTATTATACCTTGGAACAGACTTAAGGACACAATTACTGCAGTAAGTGGGATCCTTGGCATCCCCAAATTGTTCATGGAGACATACCTGTACCTACACTCACATACACACTCACATACAGTGCCTTGCGAAAGTATTCGGCCCCCTTGAACGTTTCAACCTTTTGCCACATTTCAGGCTTCAAACATAAAGATATAAAACTGTAATTTTTTGTGAAGAATCAACAACAAGTGGGACACAATCATGAAGTGGAACGAAATTTATTGGATATTTTAAACTTTTTTAACAAATAAAAAACTAAAAAATTGGGCGTGCAGAATTATTCAGCCCCCTTAAGTTAATACTTTGTAGCGCTACCTTTTGCTGCGATTACAGCTGTAAGTCACTTGGGGTATGTCTCTATCAGTTTTGCACATCGAGAGACTGAAATTTTTGCAAATTCCTCCTTGCAAAAGAGCTCGAGCTCAGTGAGGTTGGATGGAGAGCGTTTGTGAACAGCAGTTTTCAGTTCTTTCCACAGATTCTCGATTCGAGAAGGTCTGGACTTTGACTTGGCCATTCTAACACCTGGATATGTTTATTTGCGAACCATTCCATTGTAGATTTTGCTTTATGTTTTGGATCATTGTCTTGTTGGAAGACAAATCTCCGTCCCAGTCTCAGGTCTTTTGCAGACTCCATCAGGTTTTCTTCCAGAATGGTCCTGTATTTGGCTCCATCCATCTTCCCATCAATTTTAACCATCTTCCCTGTCCCTGCTGAAGAAAAGCAGGCCCAAACCATGATGCTGCCACCACCATGTTTGACAGTGGGGATGGTGTGTTCAGGGTGATGAGCTGTGTTGCTTTTACGCCAAACATAACGTTTTGCATTGTTGCCAAAAAGTTTGATTTTGGTTTCATCTGACCAGAGCACCTTCTTCCACATGTTTGGTGTGTCTCCCAGGTGGCTTGTGGGAAACTTTAAACAACACTTTTTATGGATATCTTTAAGAAATGGCTTTCTTCTTGCCACTCTTCCATAAAGGCCAGATTTATGCAGTATACGACTGATTGTTGTCCTATAGACAGAGTCTCCCACCTCAGCTGTAGATCTCTGCAGTTCATACAGAGTGATCATGGACCTCTTGGCTGCATCTCTGATCAGTCTTCTCCTTGTATGAGCTGAAAGTTTAGAGGGACGGCCAGGTCTTCATAGATTTGCAGTGGTCTGATACTCCTTCCATTTCAATATTATCACCTGCACAGTGCTCCTTGGGATGTGTAAAGCTTGGGAAATCTTTTTGTATCCAAATCCGGCTTTAAACTTCTTCACAGCAATATCTCGGACCCTCCTGGTGTGTTCCTTGTTCTTCATGATGCTCTCTGCGCTTTAAACGGACCTCTGAGACTATCACAGTGCAGGTGCATTTATACGGAGACTTGATTACACACAGGTGGATTCTATTTATCATCATTATTCATTTAGGTCAACATTGGATCATTCAGAGATCCTCACTGAACTTCTGGAGAGAGTTTGCTGCACTGAAAGTAAAGGGGCTGAATAATTTTGCATGCCCAATTTTTCAGTTTGTTATTTGTTAACAAAGTTTGAAATATCCAATAAATTTCGTTCCACTTCATGATTGTGTCCCAAATAAAAAACTGAAAAATAGGGCATGCAAAACATGTCCCACTTGTTGTTGATTCTTCACAAAATATTACAGTTTTATATCTTTATGTTTGAAGCCTGAAATGTGGCAAAAGGTTGAAAAGTTCAAGGGGGCCGAATACTTTCGCAAGGCACTGTACATATGCTCATACACTCACATACAGAAACTCACATACATACGCTCATACACTCACATACACACACTCACATACAAAAGTAAGAGGCATCTGCAGGTTTACAGTATAACGTTGGGAGGAGGAGCAGGTAGGGAATCGAAAGGCAAAGCAGATCCAGCCTTCTATTCCTACTCTAATCTCTTTAGGCTAGCTGTGGCTGTGGAAAACCAAATTCTGATTTTCTGTATTAAATATACAAATACAAATGGAGCTACACTTACTTGGGTAAGGCATACTGAGCAAATCATTTTCTGGACAGTGATGTAGAAATACAAGACCATCTATGGAGGTTGCCAACTAACTCTAAGCGTAGTGTGACCTTCCTTATTATCATATAGGGGTCAATGCTTACCGGTGAGTGCAGTCCCTGGTGGGGGTGAAGGTGGTGGCAGCAGTCAGAGGATTGCTTGGTTGATGAATTGCACTGAGCATGATTTACTTTAATGAAGATTGTTTGTGGTCACGATTTCAGTAGTTGTACATTTTAGGAACTATTGCACTTTATAAGGATCAACTGATTGTTAAAATATATTCATTTTGTGGACTATTTATTTAATTATTATCTGAAGATGGTTTATATATATATATATATACATATATATATATATATATATATATATATATATATATACATATTTTTTTGTGGCACTCTGCCCCACCAGCGCTTGATGTACCTGCCTGCAGATTCAGAGTGAGAGAGAAAGGCTTCCTTTAACCTCCCTGGCGGTTTGATTATGTCAGTATTTTTGAATGTAAAAAATATATATATATATTAAAACCCGTGCGAAATAAATATAAAATAGTGTCACCTGCAGCTGCTGCTCACATAGGTAAAAATCAAGAAAGTTGTAAGATATTCTAAAACAGCGCTACCAGGCATGTATAAAGTAATAAATATAAATAATTCACAAATTACAATATGTAAAATAATAAAGTGCACTAGTGACAAAATCTGAAAAATCCAAAATCATTCAATAAAATGACAATAAATACTAATAACGAATCAATAAATATGCAGAGGTGCAATTAAATTAATAAATGGTGCAATGTGTGCCAAATAAGGTACTGAATAAGGTGCTTGAAGTGCTCCACACAGGTGCCAAAGTCCTTCCAAAAAGACCCTTTTTATATAAATAATATAAATATTATGTATTATATAAATATAAATAATATAAATATTATGTATTGTGAAAAGGAAGTGAGGTGGTGTTTTAATCATATGTTTTAATCATAGTATTAAATACCAAATTCTATCTTGCCATGTAAAACATTCTGTGATCCTTTGAAATTGAATCACGAGATTGTGTTAGTAATCTAACTTCCTGATCGCTATGGGGACACCCAGCATGTAATGGCATAAACAGGAAGTGACAGTAACACAAATTGGTGCCCACCCCGCTCCTTTGATTTGCTGTATGAATTGTCAGTTTGCCATAAATAGGTTCTGCTGTATACAGGAAGTGATGTCTTTGATGACGCCCATTGTAGGCGGGCGAAACGCGTCGACATACTTCCTGGCAGACGAGAACCACACAACGTCACTTCCTATACCCCGTGTAATGCACGCCAGCAGCGTACCCGGAAGTGGATGGATTAGTTGTGACAATTGCTGTTATTCAAATGCTATTTTATGCTACATCTTTTTGAGTAGTTTTTATCTATTTTTATTTAATAAATGCTCTACGGGCTTCATTATGTTTGGCTCCTTCCCTTCCTTTTGAGTTCCTTTTGAGTACCTGATCGAGGGGGGACTTGAAATAGAGGCTGAAGGTTTGTTGGAGGCTCGGCTGACCCATCCATCCCTACTGGCTATTTGTTGGAAAGCCACTGTATACTTGAGGCTCAGATATATCTTAAGTCTGGTGAGTGGATCCCCAAAAGGGTCTTTTGGAAGCACTTTGGCACCTGTGTGGAGCACTTCAAGCACCTTATTCAGCACCCTATTTAATTTGAAGTGGACTATATCTTTGGACTGCACATGATTTAGCACTTTGGCACTCATTGCACCATTTATGAATTTAATTGCACCTCTGCATATTTATTGATTTATTATTAGTATTTATTGTCATTTTTATTGAATGATTTTGGATTTTTCAGATTTTGTCACTAGTGCACTTTATTATTTTACATATTGCAATTTGTGAATTATTTATATTTATTACTTTATACACGCCTGGTAGCGCTGTTTTAGTATTTTTGAATGGCAAAGTGCTACATTGTTTTATATGGAAATCTGCTGTTTTATATTGTAGGCCTGTAATTCTTAGGAATAACTACATTAAATTTGTCCAAACAAGAGTCTAGTAGACATTCTGGGTATGATAAAGTTTGAAACATGAAATCATAAATTATAATATAATAATAATAATAATAATACATTTTATTCAATAATGTAATCAAACCAAAAACACCAAAATCTGTCCAAACAAGGGTGCAATATTACTTATCACTGTAATACTAGACACTGCATATTGGTTTAATAAACATCCCGGATATGAAAAATTTTGAAACATGGGACTGCACAAAGTCTGACATCACAATCAGGACAATGGAACCCAGTTTCCTTTCTGATTTTCCTTCCATTGTCATCTCGCTTCGAGCAACAAACCACGCACCTCCTTGTAGGTGCTGACTTTTTCTCAGTTGGTTGGTCCATGAAGTGACGACCAGTAAAGCGTTCCGGGTTGACAAAGCCAACAGCACGACATCCAGCTCTATTCACAGCCATTGATGGTGTTTGGTGGTTCACAAAGATACGTTCGGCAACTTTTCAAATGATGTCAGAATAAATCACAGGCTTGTCACTTTTTTTTTTAACAGAATGTAGGCATTCCACAAGCATTGCTCAAGAAGATGTCTGAAGATCTTCTTGTAGCACTTCTTTTTCTGTTTCCTCATTGCTGGGTAGAATGTCATTGCTTGATCAGCTCTGTCGACACCTCCCATGGTGTTATTGTAGTCTATCAATACTTGTGGCCTCATGAATCATGATTTCTTTCCCACCTTTCGTGTGTACCATAACAGTGGAGGTGTTATGCACTGTACTCATTAGGCACACATCTTTCTTGTCATGCCATCGCAGTGCCAACATTTTGCCTTTCTGCCAGGCAAACATTTCTCTAGTCTTCAGCTCCTTATTGCCAAACATTGGCGGCATGTCGTGTCGGTTAGCCCTAACAGTTCAATATGTATCTGTTTAATTTTGCAGAGGAAACTAATAAAGTTCCAGTGTATATGACTGAATCCCAAATGTAGCCAGTTAACGATTTGCATACCATGTAGGATTTTATGCCCTCTTTTATGCAATGTATTGTACCCAGCTGAGCCTTCCCTTGTAGGCCATTAGACTTTAATCTATGCTGATATCTCTTTCTGGCACATAGCTCCATTGGAATTTCTTTAGAATCATTTGAGATACTCCCCAAATTTTTTTTAGTTTTTGTGCAAGATGAGTAGTTTCATCAAATTCTTTGTTGTTTTCGAAGTGTAAATATTTTGTGATCAGGAAAAATCTGTACTCTGACATGACCGTGCCAAAGAATGGAGTGGCAAGTAATGTATTAGTTGTCCAATATCACTTCTGCAGGGGTTTCCCCACCACTCCCTGAAGTATTATTAGGCCCAGAAATTTCCAAATGTCATCTTTGGTCACTGGTTCCCACTTTCTGCTTCTTGAAAATTTCTGATGCGGGAGTAGCCAATGTTGCTCTTTGTACCAGTTTGTCTCAGTAACAATTTTTTCAAAACCATCATCGGTCATAAATAATTGTAAGTATGCCAAGTAATTGTCATGTCATGTTCAATGTCTGCTTTCATACCAGGTGCTCCAGTAAATGGGAATCTTGGGGACGCTGCCTGATCCGTACCGCAGTCAATAGAGCACCAAGTTCGCACATCACTGAGCTCAGTCGCAGAATCATCGATGTCGTCACTTTCAGTGTCTGATGGCAATTTTCCCCCGCTAATCACTATTGTTCAATTATTCAAGTAATTCTAATTCACTATCACTGTTTTCTAGCTGGTCTAAAACCGCTTGTGACCTAAAGGAATGCGTTTTGGATGCCATGGACGTTCTCAAGTTTCCAGGCAGAAAGAACAGTAAAAGTGCAGGCAGGGCACTTTACAAAGCACTAGGGACAAAACTGAGGTGAAATGGTTTCACACAGTAATCTAATTCCAACAGATTACAATGTATTACAATGTGTTTTGTTTATTTTTTTGAATTTCCCACCTGGTTCTGCCGCCCTGCCTCACGGTGCTCATAGGTAAGGGAACCCGAAAGATGGATGCCGTCATCGACCGGAGGACACAGTGGGAGGACATCAGGGGATTGCAGAGACAAGGTTAATTTCACTACAGGGTAATCCCGAGTGTGGCTCTGGGTTACCGCTTTTGGTACTGAAAATAACCCCGAGCCCCACTTGGGATTACTGCCAAGGAGGTTAAGCAGAGTCACTCAGTGGGAGATCTTTCCCATTTCCCCACTGGCACACAGAGCAATAGTGCTAATGGAAACAGGGTGATTAGGGTGTGCCCTATGGCTCCATTTATTTGTATTTAGTATTTACTGTGTATAAAAACATACACAGTTAAAGTGGTTGTAAAGCCACTGTATCATAATCATACAATCCCCTCTGTTAGATAACATTATGTGTCCCATTGTCTATGCTTTTTTTGAAAAAAATGCAAATTTCTACCTTATTTCAGAATGCCTCTTAGCGCTCACGTGACTGCTCTCCTCTCCCAATGTGACAACTACAGCGGGAGGTGCCAAGAACTCCTAGTGACGTCAGCAGGGAGGAGGGGAGGAGAGGAGGGGAGAGGTGGGCGGTCATGTGAATGCCGAGAGGCGCTCTGAAATAAGGTAGAAATCGGCATATTTTTTTTATAAAGCACAGATACTGGGACACATAATGTTATCTAACAGAGGGGATTGTATGATTATGATACAGTTAATGTAGCAGCAGAAAGGGACGGGGAGCAGAGTGGCACTGACACAGCATGACAGACAGGGAGAGACGGGAAGAGGTGGACAGAGGAAAGTTGCTAATGACGGAGGCATGAAAAGTGACCATGGTGTCAGGGCTCAGCAGCCATGATTAGGGATGATCAAACTTTTGAAAAGTTTGGTTCGACCAGAACGCCCGAACTTCCCGAAAGTTCGGGTCCGGATTCCAGAACCCCATTGAAATCAATGGGACCCGAACTTCGGTAAAACCCAATAAATGCCAATAAAAAAGTGCCTAGGGTTCTGGGTCATGCCCCAGGGACTATTAATCACACAAAAAAAGTTCTTAAAAATTGTCGTTTTTGATAGAGAGCCAATTATTGAAAAAATTATTGAAAAAAAAATGAGATTTCTTTGGATTTAGTGTCTGGGGGTCTAAAAAGTGTACCTGTGAAGTTTCAGCTCTGTAGCATGTCCAGAACCAGAAAAAAAAGATAATTTTTCTTAGAATTTTTATTAGCGCAGGGATGTGGCTCCGCTCCTATCACACCTATATGTGTGTATGTGTATATATACATATATGTGTGTGTGTGTGTATATACCCCTATACAGAAGTTCAGATGTTATGCCTGCCTCCAAAGACACCCAAAAATGCCCAAAAAAAACGCCTGCAACAACACACCTCGGCGTTTTTGTTGCAGGCGTTTATTGGGCATTTTTTGGGCGTCTTCGGAGGCAGGCATAACATCTGAACTTCTGTATAGGATAGGAGCGGAGCCACATCCCTGCAAATAATTTCATTAGCGCATGGATGGGGTTCCGCTACTTTCACACCTATATGTGTGTATGTGTATATATACATATATGTGTGTGTGTATATATACCCCTACACAGAAGTTCAGATGTCATGCCTGCCTCCAAAGACGTCCACAAAAAAGCCCAATAAACGCCTGAAACAAAAACGCCTAGGTGTGACAGGAGCGGAGCCACATTCCTGCTCTACTAAAAAAATTCTAAGACAAACAATCTTTTTCTTATGGCGGTCATCCCCGACATGGATGAATTCAGTCACCCTGGCATACAAGGAGCGGAGCCCCATCCCTGCTCTACTAAAAATTCTAAGAAAAATGATCTTTTTCTTATGGCGGTCATTCTGACATGGAAGAGTTTGGTCACCCTGGCATAGCAGTCAGAGTCAGTTCACCCTACACTACACTACGGTCACCCTGACACTTAACACTTTCCCTACAGAAACTAGATTATTGAATCTAACTATAGTGGTATATAGTACCCTAACTACACTAGATATCCCTTTCCTCACACTAATAATTGCTAAATGACACTTTTGCAGCAGGAGTAACAGAACTGCTTCCACTCTCTTCCACAGCCCCTGTATTACAGTGCTAGAGATTTGGCGGGGCTATGTTATATACTGGGGGGCTTATTCACTACTGATTGGCCTCTGGACCCCCTAGTCACTCCAATCACATTCCTAGCATCCTTCTGCCCCCTCAATTGGCTTTTAATGATGTTTCTGGTCCAATCACAGGCTTTTAAAGCCCAGTTCCTGTGCCATCGCATTTTGGTTGGTTCTGGTTGCCGAATTCTGAACTTTTTCCGCAAAAAGTTTGGAATTCGGCCGAATTTCGAACAGTCAATGTTCGGGTCGAACCGATGGTCGACCCGAACTGTTCGATCATCCCTAGCCATGATAAACAATGGTCAGTTCACAGAACCACACAGGATCAACCAGGTATTTTAGATGATACAAAAGGCCAAATGACACAGCACAAGCACTGTGTTGTATAACATGCTTTAAGGCAGGGGTAATGAATTAAAATTCAAGGAGGTCCGGTCGCTAAAATTGTCTTTGGGCCGAGGTCCAAATCTGAAGTCTGTGCTATGACTCAGAAAGATGGGCAAAACAAAACGTGTCCATCAGCGTTGCTCTTAACAAAAAATATGCCCATTTGAGTGCCCCTTAACATAAAATGTGTCCATCAGCGTGACCCTTAACATAAAATAAGGGGCATGCTTGATGGGCACATTTTATGTTAGGGGGCACTCTGATTGGGCACATTTTATGTTAGGGGGCACTCTGATGTGCACATTTTGTTAGGGGGCACGCTGATGGGCAAAACAAAACATGTCAATCAGCGTTGCTCTTAACATAAAATATGCCCATTAGAGTGCCCCTTAACATAAAATGTGCCCATCAGAGTGACCCCTAACATAAAATGTGTAAAATGTGCCCATCAGAGTGCCCCCTAACATAAAATGTGCCCATCAGCGTGACCCTTAGCATAAAATTTGCCCATCAGCGTGCCCCCTAACATAAAATGTGCCCATCAGAGTGCCCCCTAACATAAAATGTTCCCATAAGAGTTCCCCCTAACATAAAATGTGCCCATCAGAGTGCCCCTTAACATAAAATGTGTCCATCAGCGTGACCCTTAGCATAAAATTTGCCCATCAGCGTGCCCCTTAACATAAAATATGCCCATCAGCGTGACCCTTTACATAAAATAAGGGGAAAGCTGATGGGCACATTTTATGTTAGGGGGCACTCTGATGGGCACATTTTATGTTAGGGGGCATTCTGATGGGCATATTTTATGTTAGGGGGCACTCTGATGGGAACATTTTATGTTAAGGGGCATGCTAATGGGCAAAACAAAACGTGTCCATCAGCGTTGCTCTTAACATTAAATATGCCCATTAGAGTGGCCCTTAACATAAAATATGCCCATTAGAGTGCCCCTTAACAAAAAATGTGCCCATTAGCGTGACCCTTTGCATAAAATTTGCCCATCAGCATAACCGTTAGCATTAATTATGCCCATCAGAGTGACCCTTAGCATAGAATTTGCCCATCAGTGTGACCCTTAACATAAAATGAGGGGCATGCTGATGGGCAAATTTTATGTTAGGGGGCACTCTGATGGGCACATTTTATGTTAAGGGGCACACTGATGGGCAAAACAAAAACGTGTCCATCAGCGTTGCTCTTAACATTAAATATGCCCATTAGAGTGCCCCTTAACATAAAATATGCCCATTAGAGTGCCCCTTAACATAAAATTTGCCCATCAGCATGACCCTTAACAACATAAAATAAGGCGCAAGCTGATGGGCACATTGTATGTTAGGGGGCACTCTAATGGGCATATTTTATTTTATGGGGCACAAATGTGCCCATCTGTGTGCCCCTTAACAAAATATGCCCATCAGTCTGCATTTTATAAAAATAAACAACCCCCTAAAAAAATGTGCCCCACATACCTTTGGGAGCAGAAAATGTCAGAGCCAGGAGCCGTGAACATCAGGGGGGCGGGGCGTGCATGTGATGTCACGCCCCAGCTCGCAGCTAGGCTGAGTGTGAGTCAGAAGCCGCAGTTAGGAGCAGGGGGAGGGGCGCGCACGTGACATCACGCCCCAACTCGCGGCCGACTGGCAGGGAGGCGAAGAATGAAGCAGGGGGCACATACGGGATGTCTCTGGTTGCTGGGACACCCGCGGTCCCAGCAAACCAATGACTATTTACAGTGGCGGCCTGACAGGCCTGGGCGAAAGCATCGTGCGGGCCGCTCCTGGACCACGGGGCGCCATTTAATGACAGCTGCTTTAAGGGAACAGGATTTTTTTTTTTTTTTATGGGTACATAAACTTTAAGAGGAACAACTATCCATAACAGGTTCACCTTATAATTACATTTTTTGTGCAGGTGTTAGATTTGGTTTTTACTGTTTTTTTTAGTATGCTTGACATCATTTCAGATGTCATTTTTTTCTGAATCTGTTGGAAAGTTTTTTTACCTGGAGATCCTACCAGCAAGAGCACTTTCTGTTTTAGATGAAAGAGTTAAGCCACAGCATTTCAATAAAGTGACGCTATGACAAGGTAGACTATAACACACATGTGGCAGTGATAAATGACAGCAATATAGACTTTTTTTCTGCATGATATGAAACAACTCTGGCAATCTCTTCACCCACAAAACCCAATATTGAAGCTGCAATGCTGGCAGTTCACTGTTATGTCAGAATATGTAAAACACAAGGGCTTTTAATAGTTCTTTTCACAATGCTCCCTGTACCTAGAAAGGGCACACTCGAGCTAAGAGCAAGCTTTGACTGTAACTATGGCAGCTACTCAAATTTTATTTTCCACAGTTTAGCACAATCAGAACAATGAAGGATGATTAAGCTCTTTAGATTACTATATTCTGTATGCTGCAATTTCCTTTTTTTAATAACAAAGTATTTGATAGTTTTTCTACAAAGCTCCAGGATTAATACTAATAAATATAAAAGATTTAAGAACATTTTGTTTTTGCAGAAGAGTTTTTGATCTGTAAAAAAGAGCCTTAAAATGGTGTAGAAAGTTTTTATCCTTTTTTCAAGTACAATTCTATATATTTTTTTATATATATAAGTTCAAGATACTTGATATTGTAAATTGCTGGTAAAGATAACATGACTAAATGAGTAACATTACTAACACAATAACATTTCACCAGACTTGCAACACACATTTATTTGGAGGTTAATATCACTTGACGAAAATTACTTGTTTTGCCAAAAAAAACACAGTTTTAATTACTCTAAAAAAAAAATAAAATAAAAAAAACATGACAGCAAAATAGAAACAATTGCTTTCCCTGTCAAAAAACAACATATTGCATAAGACTTTGGTAGTTTATTTCCCTGTCATTGAAACAGATGGCCTTCTAAACACTGCCTTTAAAACTCCCTCTTGCAAGAGAACAGACGTGTGCGTTGGTGTGGGAGGTTTACTCAATAACATGCATTTAACTGCCAGGCATTATTGGTGGAGATATTCTGTCATGCCTCTTGACTTCTTGCATACAAGTAGTATGTTCACAATAAAGAAAATATTTTTAAAAAATAGAGAAGATATAAGTTTTCTTTTTTATCGTTAGTACTTGCTATTGACATTTGGGAAGCCCTGTGAATAGCATTTTTGAGAAATATCCCTCTACTGCTGTTTTTAAGTAAAATAATAAACTTGAAATAGTTTGCTGTCTCGATTGTATGCAGGCTGACCTGCCTGTTATCTGTCAGCGATGGCTTTTTACCAGTGTACATTAGCATTGACTGGGCTTTATTCTATCAGAGACATTAAGGGGTTTATTTACTAAAACTGTTGATTTGCAAAATCTGGTGCAGCTCTGCATGGTAGCCAATCAGCTCCTAACTTCAGTTTGTTCAATTTTAGCTTTGACAAAAAAAAAATAGAAACTGATTGGTTTCTTTGCATAGCTGCACCTAATTTTAGACTCTCCAGTTTTAGTAAATCAACCCTATTGTCACCTTGCAGATGTTGCACAAAGTGACAGTGTCTCTGAATGAGGCATCCTCTGACCACCCATATACTCATCTTACATGTGCTTCCTTTGTAGCAACTCGCTCCTTCGCATTGTTGATGAAAGTGGCTTTATCTGCAGCCTCAAGAATCAGTGATGTCACTCCCTCAGGCATGTGACATTGCTTTGGAATAGCAATTGACTGTTGGGCCTGGGCACAGTTGCGGGGCAGATGGTCACAAGTGCCAGGTATTCTGGATGGCTGCAGAAGAGCAGGGAGCTGAAAGGGAATGCTGGTTAGGTAAGAATATGGATATTGGTGGATACCCTTTGCAAAGACAGTATAATTTTGTCCTACATGGCCAAGGTGGTAAGGCAAGAATACCGATATTGGTGGATACCTTTTGCAGAGACATTATAATTTTGTCCTACGTGGCCAAGGTGGTAAGGTAAGAATATGGATATTGGTGGATACCCTTTGCAGAGACATTATAATTTTGACCTACATTTCCAAGGTGGTAAGGTAAGAATATAGATTTTGGTGGATACCCTTTGCAGAGACATTACAATTTTGTCCTACGTGGCCAAGGTGGTAAGGTAAGAATATGGATATTGGTGGATACCCTTTGCAGAGACATTATAATTTTGACCTACATGTCCAAGGTGGTAAGGTAAGAATATGGATATTGGTGGATACCCTTTGCAGAGACATTATAATTTTGTCCTACGTGGCCAAGGTGGTAAGGTAAGAATATGGATATTGGTCAATACCCTTTGCAGAGACATTATAATTTTGTCCTACCTGGCCAAGGTGGTAAGGTAAGAATATGGATATTGATGGATACCCTTTGCAGAGACATTATAATTTTGCCCTACATGGCCAAGGTGGTAAGGTAAGAATATGGATATTGGTCGATACCCTTTGCAGAGACATTATAATTTTGTCCTACGTGGCCAAGGTGGTAAGGTAAGAATATGGATATTGATGTATACCCTTTGCAGAGACATTATAATTTTGTCCTACCTGGCCAAGGTGGTAAGGCAAGAATATGGATATTGATGGATACCCTTTGCAGAGACATTATAATTTTGTCCTACATGGCCAAGGTGGTAAGGTAAGAATATGGATATTGATGGATACCCTTTGCAGAGACATTATAATTTTGTCCTACATGGCCAAGGTGGTAAGGTAAGAATATGGATATTGGTGAATACCCTTTGCAGAGACATTATAATTTTGTCCTACCTGGCCAAGGTGGTAAGGTAAGAATATGGATATTGATTGATACCCTTTGCAGAGACATTATAATTTTGTCCTACATGGCCAAGGTGGCAGTGTCTCTTTAAATATATATATAAATTCTAAATATATATAAATACTAAACGTAACCGCTCTTATTTGCTCCCATTTGGTATGCTAAATGTACAGTTAAAAGCATTTTGTTATACACCGATCAGCCATAACATTATGGCCACCCATCTTATATTGGGTATGGCCCCCTTTTGCTAAAACAGTCCTTACCCATTGAGCCATGGTCACCAAAGTAACATTCACCTGAATGGCAGGACCCAAAGTTTCCCAGCAGAACATTGCCCAAAGTATCACACTGCCTCTGCTGACTTGCCTTCTTATACCGCATCCTGGTGTCATCTCTTCCCCAGGTAAGTGGCGCACACGCACCCGGCCATCCACATGATGTAAAATAAAATGTGATTCATCAGACCAGGCCACATTCTTCCATTGCTCCGTAGTCCAGTTCTGATGTTCATGTGACCATTGTAGAAGCTTTTGGCTGTGGACATGGGTCACCATGGGCTTCACAGCCCCATACACAACAAACTGCGATGCCCATTTTTTTCTGCTTTCACCACATCAACTTCATGGACAACATGTTCATTTTCTGCCTAATATATCCCACCAATTTTCAGATGCCATTGTAACAAGATATTCCCTTTACCTGTCAGTGGTCATAATGCTATGGCTGATTGGTGTATCTGTTTGATAAGTGCATGCCAATAAGTTCCATAAGTGATCATACCAGAAATCTATATAATCACTTCCTGTGCTTTCTGCCTCCTGCTACAGTCCTATCTGTTGTTCCCAGTTATTTCTCTTGACTACAAAACACTTCCACTATGTTAACAAGAAAAGAAGAGAGGCAGATGACTTGCAGTCTTGTCCTAGGGCACATGTGTTAAACATAGGGCTCACAGGCTGAATCCAGCCCCCCAGGCCATTTCATGTGGCCCTCGCACCTCTCCTGCAGCTGCAGCACCCCCCTTATGTCCTCCTTTAACTTGTCTCAGCAGTCGGAAGCAGAAAGGAGGACATGATCCCTCCGACAGATCCTGCACCTCTCTGTGCAGCTGCAGCACCCCCTCATCTCTGCCTTCTCTAGTCTCAGCATTCAGCAGACTCCAGCCACTCCAGACCTGCATTTTCTTCTTCCCAGCTTGTTCTCTGCAACAGCACAAGGTAAGGGGGGTGCACCATCAGCCACAAGAAACTTTATTGGAGAACCATGTTCTGTCTGGGCAGTCTCCAATAAAGTTTCTTGTGGATGATACCAGCAGTGTGCGACCCTCCTTTTCAAACTTGCATCATCTGCTACAGGAGTGAGAGTGGGCTCTGTGCCGATCTGCACCTACCCTTCACAGTTTATGTCTTAAGTTATTACTAAAACCTGTAATAATTTAACGCAGAGGCAATTATTTATTTTGATAAAGAGTAGAAACATTTATATAGTCTCACAGATACACCCAGCCCTTTGAGGGCAACTATAATGCTCATGCGGCCCGCAATAAAACTGAGTTAGACACCCCTCTCCTAGGGTAGCAACATTGCTTTTCCATAGATAGAGCAGAGTGAGTAAAGCCCCATACACACGTACCGAATGTCGGTCGAACGATCGGCCGTCTTTTGTCCGGTGCTGTCCTGTCGGTTGAAAAGTGCTAAAGACTGCATACGAATTTTGTCAGCCAACAACAGCCGACTGCAGAAGTGATGCCATGTGATGGTTAACTTTCCGTGGGTTTTTTCTTCTCTGAGCATGCCCAGTCTTGCTCATCTGCTGTTAGTCGGCCAAATTCAGTACTGACTAGTGAACAATCGGCCGTTCTGGTGACGGCCAACAAAAATGTTATAGCCTGCACACCCGATTCTGTTCGGCCGAAAAGTCGCAGTCGGTTGTCGGAAGCATCATACTAACAAGCCGACAATCGGCCGATCGTTCGGCGGCCGAATATTTACGGTCGACAATGTGTGTACAGGCCTTTAGGGTTGTCACTATATGACAGGAAACTTGCAGAAACACCTCGTGAAAATAAATAAAGAAAACAAATGCAGCTACTAAATCTAAGAGCAGCAATATATTAAATTTTTGTTCCTGGGCTTAGATATGCTTTAACACTTTCACTGCCACTGGCATATGATGTTCCGCTGCAATCTACAAGTACGCCTGCCACAATGGCAGACAAGACTTGTATTTTAATTAGTCACAGATTATGTGGGGGACAAGAAACAGGGGGAAACACAGGAAGTATGGTTTAGGGTAGGGGAGGTCACATTTGCACCATCTTACATGCTACACTCTAAAAACAGGTGTAATATGTTACGTAGTGCAAAAAGTGTAGTTAGCCTTAAACACTGCAAAAGACAAAGCCAAACAGAAACCGATGAGGGAATCAAGATTTTGGGTTTAAAGGTCGCCAAAGACTGTAAACTTTCAAGGTAGTGGTAAAAATAATGGTAATACATAATATCCAAAGCATTCTGGGTTAGCTAAAAAGTCAACAGAGGAGCTCGCTTTTTCTGATACAAACCTATGACTCAGCAGTTTGTGAAGGGATAAAGCACTACTTGATGACTTATTCTGGTTCTGCATATAACACAACAAAAGCACAAATAGAACAAATGAAAAGTAATCATGCATGTAAAAAGGAGACTAGAGCACCACTGGGCAGTTGCATTGAAAACTGCATAATATTTAAATACTATATTTCATAGCAAAAAAGCAAAACTTTTTAAATACTATATTTCATAGCAAAAAAGCAAAACTTTTTAAATACTATATTTCATAGCTAAAAAGCAAAACTTTTTAAAAATGTTTTATTATTTTATTATGGTTGAATGTTAAGGTTAAATGATATGGGTAGGCAGATAAAGAATGCAAATAGAGAAGTTTACATCTGTTACATCTGTTACAGTATATTACAGCAGTGTTAAGACAAATCAACTTAGCATCTACTGAAAGAATGCCACAATCATATTAACCACTTAGGCCCCTTTCACACTTGTGCAACTTGTCATGCAGCTTTGGACATTAGAGTTGCACGACATGTCGTTCGCCATGTTTTCCAATGATACCCATTCATATATGCGCAACTTAAAGTTGCAGCAACTTCAAAGTAGTCCCTGCAGTACATTGGCCCGATTTTAATGCATTTTGAGGTCCAAAGACATAGGCATTGCTTCAAGCCCAGTCAAAATCACATCAAAATCACGGTAAAATCGCGGCAACAAAATTGCGCGACTTTCAAGTCGCACAAGTGTGAAAGGGGGCTTAAGGACAAGCCTATTTCTGACATTTGTTGTTTACAAGTTAAAATCAGTATTTTTTGCTAGAAAATTACTGAGAACTCCCAAACACTATATACAGTGCCTTGCGAAAGTATTCGGCCCCCTTGAACTTTTTGACCTTTTGCCACATTTCAGACTTCAAACATAAAGATATAAAACTGTAATTTTTTGTGAAGAATCAACAACAAGTGGGACACAATCATGAAGTGGAACGAAATTCATTGGATATTTCAAACTTTGTTAACAAATAAAAAACTGAAAAATTGGGCGTGCAAAATGATTCAGCCCCCTTAAGTTAATACTATGTAGCGCCACCTTTTGCTGCGATTACAGCTGTAAGTCGCTTGGGGTATGTCTCTATCAGTTTTGCACATCGAGAGACTATTTTTGCCCATTCCTCTTTGCAAAACAGCTCAAGCTCAGTGAGGTTGGATGGAGAGCGTTTGTGAACAGCAGTTTTCAGTTCTTTCCACAGATTCTCGATTGGATTCAGGTCTGGACTTTGACTTGGCCATTCTAACACCTGGATATGTTTATTTGCGAACCATTCCATTGTAGATTTTGCCTTATGTTTTGGATCATTGTCTTGTTGGAAGACAAATCTCCGTCCCAGTCTCAGGTCTTTTGCAGACTCCATCAGGTTTTCTTCCAGAATGGTCCTGTATTTGGCTGCATCCATCTTCCCATCAATTTTAACCATCTTCCCTGTCCCCGCTGAAGAAAAGCAGGCCCAAACCATGATGCTGCCACCACCATGTTTGACAGTGGGGATGGTGTGTTCAGGGTGATGAGCTGTGTTGCTTTTACGCCAAACATAACGTTTTGCATTGTTGCCAAAAAGTTTGATTTTGGTTTCATCTGACCAGAGCACCTTCTTCCACATGTTTGGTGTGTCTCCCAGGTGGCTTGTGGCAAACTTTAAGGCTCCATGTACACGGGACGCTGGAAATGGTCGTTTAGGAGCAGTTGGGCGTTTTTTTTAGAAGCCCCTGAACCCATCTACATTTTATCTTATCTGTCCATGTACACCAGGTCGTCTACAGTCATTTGCAGGCAGTTGCGTTCAGGGACTTTTTTTAGAACGCAATTATTTGCGTTCGAACGTGTGTTTCCCGGCGTTTCAAATGCACAAACGCGTCCGAACGCGTCTAAACGCGTCCGAACGCGTCTGAACGCGATGACCCGCGTTTAGCGTTCGCGTTTTTCCATTTTAAAGGGGAATAATTTTTTTGACCTCTAGGAACGCTTCTAAACGCAAACGCCGCTAAACGCAAACGCCGCTAAACGCCCGCTAAACGCGGGTACAAACGCGACCGAACGGACGTTTCAAACGTCCTAAAAATTCCAGCATTCAAAGGGACTTTTAACAACGTCCCGTGTACATGGAGCCTTAACAACACTTTTTATGGATATCTTTAAGAAATGGCTTTCTTCTTGCCAGATTTGTGCAGTATACGACTGATTGTTGTCCTATGGACAGAGTCTCCCACCTCAGCTGTAGATCTCTGCAATTCATCCAAAATGATCATGGGCCTCTTGGCTGCATCTCTAAACAGTCTTCTCCTTGTATGAGCTGAAAGTTTTGAGGGACGGTCAGGTCTTCGTAGATTTGCAGTGGTCTGATACTCTTTCCATTTCAATATTATCGCTTGTACAGTGCTCCTTGGGATGTTTAAAGCTTGGGAAATCTTTTTGTATCCAAATCCGGCTTTAAACTTCTCCACAACAGTATCTCGGACCTGCCTGGTGTGTTCCTTGTTCTTCATAATGCTCTCTGCGCTTTAAACGGACCTCTGAGACTATCACAGTGCAGGTGCATTTATACGGAGACATGATTACACACAGGTGGATTCTATTTATCATCATTAGTCATTTAGGTCAACATTGGATCATTCAGAGATCCTCACTGAAATTCTGGAGAGAGTTTGCTGCACTGAAAGTAAAGTTTTGCACGCCCAATTTTTCAGTTTTTTATTTGTTAACAAAGTTTGAAATATCCAATAAATTTCGTTCCACTTCATGATTGTGTCCCACTTGTTGCTGATTCTTTACAAAAAAATTACAGTTTTATATATTTATGTTTGAAGCCTGAAATGTGGCAAAAAGTCGAAAAGTTCAAGGGGGCCGAATACTTTTGCAAGGCACTGTATAAATATATATATATTTTTTTTTTTTAGACCCTAAAGAATAAAATGGAAATCGTTGCAATACTTTATGTCACACCATATTTGGGCAGCGGTCTTGCAAACGCAATTTTTTTGGAAAAGAATAAAACTTTTTTTGAATAAAAAAATTAAAAATGTTACATCCGAGTAAATTGATAGCTAACATGTCATGCTTTAAGATTGCGCACACTTGCAGAATAGCGACAAACTTAAAAATCTCCATAAAAATTTCTACAGGTTATCAGTTTAGTTACAGAGTAGGTCTGGTGCTAGAATTCTTGCTCTCGCTCTAACGATTGCGGAGATACCTCACATGCACAATACACAGGACTGAGCATGCCATGCCCTTATTTCGTCCTCCCAGCATCTGACAGGCAACTGCAGGAATCTATCACCACCCCACCCTCACCTCTTCCCTACAGCCAGGAAATCTAGGCGAAGAGCACGAATTGAAGAGGGCCCAATGACAGTGACAAGGACAGCAGGTTAAGTGTTCATGGATTGGGGGGGGCTTGGAAATGTAAATAAATAATGAAGCTATTACATCATCAAGCAACTTACTTTTTGAGAAGCAGAGAGCATTTTTATAACATTGGAGGATGATTATGTGCTTCCAAAGAGAACATATAATACAAGACAGTTTCTCCAATAAGCTTCCTTACTCCTCTCTCCCACTTAGAGTGCTGTAAAAAGAGGCGCCAAAGCGGACCACAAGAATGTATAGTGTAGTATTTCTGTAATAAAACCAAGACATATTAACCACAAATGTATACACTCACATGTACAATACATGTAGAAGTTAAGGCATAAAAACGCCTGCAGCTTCCTGGGCTTGTATTCCACACTGTCATGCACTCCGCAAATTGGTGTGCATTCCACCTGTAGAAAGTAGCACCAGGGATTATATCTCCTATACCCATTCACGTGGTGGGGTGGTAGCAGGGGGCCCCCCTTATTAATTAAAGGGGCTTCCAGATTCTGATATACTCGCAGACCCCCACAACCACCGGCTAACGTTTTAGGGATGTGGCCCTTGTCCCCCCTGGGCAAGGCACACCCCCATGTTCAGGGCATGTGGACTGGTATGGTTCAGGGGGTGGGGGGCACCCACTCATCTCCAAGCCCCCCCCCCCCCCCAGCCCGTTTCCTGGTTAGCCAGGCTTCATGCTCGGATTAAGCTCAATTGCTCTGAAGGTTTTATATGTATTTTGGGGAGGGGGCTCTATCAATCTTTATTTCTTCTTGCTGTGCGATGTGCTAAAGCAAAAATCACATAACAAAGAAAAAAATGATAACGTTTTAATTGCTGGTGGGGCGTGGCCACCGCATGACGGTAAGCGGACAAGTTCGAGCTGAGCTCCGTCCGACCCGCTCCTTCTCCTCGCTTCTACAGCAGGTTCACTGGGTTGAGTTCTGCCTGCACAGATGTCCCCGAAGAAGAAACTGTCCCCGCAGCCTCAGCACACACCACGGCTTCACTCCAGCTCCCTGGACGTGTATTTTGCCAAGGAGGGCCAGCAACCGCGGACCGGATCCAAGATGGCGCCGGGTAAGTGCTCCGCAGCCACACGTGCTGCCTCCCCCGTTTTCTCACCACAGCTGCCGCCCTCCTCCCCACCTCCACCTGTCTCTCCCAGATACCCTGGCAGTTCATCCCACGGCCTGGATTTTAGGGATGCCCTGGGGGATAGAGACTTGCGGTCACATATCTTGTCCCTCCCTAATAAAGCTGACCTAGAAAACTTAGTCACCAGGATGGAGAAGGCATTAAGACAGGATATAGAGACTTTGTAGGCTGACACCGTGCATTTGGGGGGCAGAGTGGAGGTCCTGGAGACCTCGGTCGAAAATTTAACCCCTACACTGCTGGCATTGCAACAACATAGTAAAGCTCAGGATCCACTTAAACCTCTTCTGGAAAAACTACAGGACGCACGCCTGATCTACAGATGGAGCTTCCCCTTCAACCTATTGGTTACCAAGGATGGTACCCTACGGAACAAGTCAGACCTGCCACAGCTCCTGTCTCGCCCTTATCTCCTGCCAGTAGATATACCTGACTGGCGCTCCCCACCAGAGATTCCAGCACTGGCTCGTTCTCAACTTTGGCAGCAGGTTCGCCGTAGGGGTCGGAACAGGCCTTGCAACAAAGCACCCAGATCCACTGCCTCCCTCCCTCCATCTGGGGGGGCTCCTTGAAGGACGATTTGGGGCCCGGCCCTGTTTCTTTTCTTTTTTTGCTTGCCCTTCCATGTTCTCTCTCTTCCTGGAGATTTCGCTCTCATGGGACGGTTCCAGTTTCACTGCAATTTTTCTTTTTTTCTTTTATCTTGTGACTGCTGCTGTAGACTTACAACATGCACTTCTATTACTTGAGGTGCCTTATCGCAGGAGCAGGCCTGGTGCCCAAGCTATGTTATTTTTTTACACCCCCTTGTCTATAAGCCCAGAAATTTGGCATTTTTAACCACTTCCCGACCGCCCATTGTGTATTTACGTTGGTACTTTGATGTTAAATACCAGGGTTATGGCAGCAGCTAGCTGCCATAACCCCGGTACTTTTTTTACATAGCAGGCAATCTGGAATATGATAAAACATTTCACTGCGAGATCACTTTTATGGGCAGTGGGAGAGGCGCCCCCCTCCTGCCGCTTGCCGGTCTATTTCCTCACTTACCAAAGCCGTCGGTAGCGATGAAAAAGATCGGATTGGATGCTCGGATGGACAGGAAGTCGAGGGAGGGCAAGATGGCCCCCACTCGACTCTATACCCCTGGAGGACCGGAGTGACGTCACTTCCGCCCAACAGCCTTAAAGGGCCAATTTTTTTTTTTAAGGGCAAAAGTAAAATTACTTTTTTTTTTTCCTTTAAGTGTAAATGAGAGATCTGAGGTCTTTTTGACCCCAGATCTCTCATTAAAGAGAACCTGTCATGATTATTTCTATTACAAGGGACATTTACGTTCCTTGTAATAGGAATAAAAGGGATCCAAAGCAAAAAATATAAATGGACAGTGCAAAAATAAAGAATAAAAAGGAAAATAAATATGAAAAAAAAAGTCCCTCCGAGCTCGCACGCAGAAGCGAACGCATACGTAAGTCGCGCCCACATATGTACACAATATTCAAACCACACATGTGAGGTATCGCTGCGATCGTTAGAGAAAACAATAATTCTAGCTCAAAACTAGCTCAAAACCTACTATGTAACTCTATGGAGATTTTTAAGTACCGTAGTTTGTCACTATTCCATGAGCGTGTGCAATTTTGAAGCATGACATGTTAGGTATATATTTACTCAGCGTAACATCATATTTCACATTATCCAAATAAATTGGGCTAACTTTACTGTTTTCCTATTTATTAATTTAAAAAAAAGTGTATTTTTTCAAAAAGAATTGCGTTTGTAAGACTGCGCAAATACATGAAGTATTGCAATGTCTCCAATTTATTCTCTAGGGTATCTCTCTCTCTATATATATATATACATATATATATAAATAATGTTTGGGGGTTCTAAGTTATTTTCTAGCAAAAAATACAGATTTTACCTTGTAAACAATAAATGTCAGAAATAGGCTTGTAAATAATATAATAGTGTTGCGCAAATAAAAATCTATAAAGATGTATTTAGAGAATAAAATATAAAAAATAGAAAACAGGTGTATATAAATAGCAATCAACAAGCAAAAAATATTCTGAACGTAAAAATATGACAATATAGTATTGATAAAATTCAGTGCTAAAAGACAAAAAAGTGCAAGGTGCAAATTATTAATAATTATTGCAACAAGTCCCAGTGATTAAAATATATATCAATCCATGCAATATGTAAAATAAAATGATGATGAGTTATCCAAAAGGTCTTTAGTGATGATCAGTGCAAAGTGGTAAAAAATATTCTATAGGTGCTCAAGCCACCTGGATGTGGCTGGTGTTTCCCAAACAAAGTGAGTGACCAAGGTGTCACAGCTCAATCATAACCGTGCACCCCCTTGTGATATGATATAACTGTATCACCTTAGAACTGATACAGTTAGGCTCAAATGCAGGATGTCCTATGGGCGACACTTCCGGGTGATCCTATCCCAATATCAGCAAATCTCAACGAAACAGCCAACCAGGGCCAGCCTTAGGTGTTCAGGCGCCCTGTGCGAGCTGATCTTGTGGCGCCCCCCCTCCCCCATCCTCACCCCTCGCCCCCTGGTCACCTAAACATACACAAAGAGGAAAAAAATATTCTCCCGCCGCTTGTAAGAAGAATCAAGCGGCTGAACTGGGGGAGGTACAGGAGATACAGGGGCTGCGGGCATTGTGTAGGAGATGCAGGGCTATTGGCATGATGCAGGGCTGTGGGCATGGTACATGCAGAGCCATAGGCATGGTACAGGAGAGGCAGTGCTGTGGGCATGGTACAGGATCTCCTGTACCATGCCCGGAGCACTGCATCTCCTGAGGAGATGCAGGGGCTGTGTAGGGGTCTCACTTACCATTTGGTAAGGCACCTTGCATTTAAAAATGGCGCCACCCGGCGCCAACACGTCACCATGCATGCGCCGTCTGCCCGAGAATATCCGAGCGTGTACGGACTTTTCCGAGCGGTGGCAGCACATGCGCAGTGTACCTGTCGGGCCAGCCGCGGCCATTTATTTTCAGGTGTCAGTGCCGCAATGCTGCGTTGATCTTCAGCCAGCCCCAGGGCAGGGGGACTTGCCCTGGCAGGGCCTGCTGTGACTCGTCGGACGAGTCTCGTTCTGTGAGTAACTGACTGCGAGCTGTGATGGCCGCACGGCGCCCCTGTTGCCCATGGCTCCCTGTGCGGCCGCACAGCTCGCACACCCCAAAGGCCGGCCCTGCAGCCAACGTATCATGTGAATAAAGAAGCTTACAATAGTGCTTATACCTTTAAAACCTCCTCTGCTGCCACTCCCATTGGAAGTGGCAACACTTGCGCAACACTATTATATTATTTATTTGTCTTTTACACTTGCATGAGAAGTGAGGTGTTTGCGGCATTTAAAATCTGATTTAGGTAGCTTGCACGCAGGAATTTTTGTTTGTTTTTCAGAAATAGGCTTGGTCCTTGGTTAATTTGACCAATTTGGCTTCCATTGATTTCAGTAGGATTCGAGTTTGGCACCTGAAGTTCTTTGAAGTTCGCCGAACACTGCTTGCACCAAACCCAGGGCAGGTAAATGAATCCCTACTACCATCCATGAAGTTGGTGGTTTCCATTGGTAAGGAGAATGGAATCTATTTGGCCCCTTTCACACGGGCTTTCCGATCCAGTCCGCCTGTCAGTTTTTCAGGCGGACCTGATCGGATGCTCCATGCAGCCCTGTGGAGCAGCGGATGTCAGCGTAGACATCCCCGCTGACACCCGCTGCTATCCGATCCTGTCCGTGAAATCCAGACAGATGAAAAACCTATTTTCCATCCGTCTGGAGGATCAGATTGGATAAGATCGGATGAAAACGGACGGGCGGTCTATTATCATTCGATCTCCCATAGAGGAGAGCAGGGCTCTGACAGCTCTGTCTCTGCACACAGAGCGGAGACGGAGCTGTCATCCCCCTGCTGTGTGAAAGGGGCCTTAAGATGTATTTTATTAGGAATGGTGACCACTTGCACATGTACGTTTACCTATGTTTACATTTTGATCAGTGTTGAAATTGATATGTGCTATATTTTTGTATATAACAAACAATTATACTCACCTAGGTCTAGGTGGATATAGCATCGATCTGATGCAATGCTGCCTCTGAAAACTGAAAACTGAGTGATCAAACACTGCTGATTACTAAGTTCTCCCCCTCCGCTCTGAGCAGAGAGTCCCTCACTGGAGAACTGGTCTGTGGAGGGGGCAGGAGGAGATGGCTTAGACTCTAAGTGAATCACTAAGAGGCTAAGTCAGGTGCCAGTCCATATGGTTGGGATCTTTCCCTAGCCTGGACCGGTTGAGTGATATCAGCTGACAGCAGACTTTAGCCCGCAGTGGTTGCAGAAAATGGATTACAGGAGTGCAGAATAAACTGCACTCCTGTGATCCATAGGAGAAGTATGCCCAAAAAAGCTTTGGCTATATTTCTCCTTTAATACAAAAAAATCCTCATATTCTTTTCTCCAGCCATAGAGACATACCTTCCCTTGGTTATGGAGAAGATTACATTTAAACTCATAATAGTGGATTATAGCATGCTGTATTGGTAAAAAAAATCCCCTGTGTGGATAAATAACATTATCACTTTGTAATAAATTCAGCTAAACAAGGCACCCTCAGGAGTTTCTGGTGACAGGAATCTACCTTGATTTGCTCACAGTAGTAAAACTCTTTGTCCTCTGCTAATATAAAGAGTTTCTAGATCTGTAACAAGCACAGACTGTATACCATTTTCGCTGCAGAAAAACACAGCAGCCATAAAAAGAAAGTAACAGTAATGAGATAAACATAGGATGAGGACAATTGCTACCACATAGTAGCTTTGAATATAGATTGATGCCTTAACCAGCAAGCTGAAGAGCTGTCCTCGCAAACCTGAACTGAAACACACCATCAATGTTCTTTTTATCCTATGAGTATGTATAAGACATGCATAAAATACAAGTGTATATTACATGAATATCTCAAGAAGTGTTTAGATTCCTTACTTCCAGTAAATACACTATATCACCATAAGATTGGGACGCCTGCCTCTACACACACATAAATTAATGGCATCCCAGTCTAAAGCCCCGTACACACGATAAGAAATTCAGAAGGGAAATTTCGTCCGACGACCGATCTGCCGATTTTCGCATTGTTAGTATGGTGCTTTCGACAGCCAATTCCGACTTTTCGGCTGACAAAATCCTGATGTGCAGGCTATAAAATTTTTGTTGTCCGTAATACAACGTCCAATTTTCGTCTCATTAGTACAGATTTCGACGGAAAAAAATCTTAAGAGCAAGACTAGGCGTGCTCAGAGACGAAAGAACACATACAAAGCAATCCAACACATGACATCACTTCTGAAGTAGAATTCTGTCGTACGGGAAAATTTGTATGAAAATAACCTCTTCACTTTCCACATTAGACAAGCATGCCACAAAAAACGGACGACAGATCGTTCGATAATCTGATCGTGTGCACGGGGCTTTAGTCCGTAGGGTTCAATTTTGAGTTGGCCCACCCTTTGCAGCTTTACCAGCTTCACCTCTTGGGAAGGCTGTCCGAAAGTTTGAGGCGTGTGTTTATGGAAATGTTTGACCATTCTTCCAGAAACGCATCTGTGAGATCAGGCACTGATGTTGGATGAGAATGCCTGGCTCGCAGCCTCTGCTCTAATTCATACCAAAGTTGTTATTTTGAGTTTCTCCGTGCACGCCAGTCAAGTTCCTCCACCCCAAACGTTTTGAAACTTGCTTTGTGCACTGGTGTGCAGTCATGTTAGAACAGGAAGGGGCCATCCCCAAACTGTTCCCACGAAGTTGGGAGCATGAAATTGTCCTGCTGCCTTCCTTGGATGTGGTAGCCGCTTCTCAAAATTGTCCAAAAGGTACGCTGATGCCTTTAATATCTCCCTTCACTGAAACAAAGGGGCCAAGCCCAACCCCTGAAAAACAACCCAACACCATAATCCCCCCTCCTCCAAATGATTTGGACCAGTGCCCAACTAGTGAGCTAGTGTCCCCATTGGAGAATTACTCCTCTATTACTTTTTCTTGGGACAACCCAAAATTTGGCATTTTCTTTTACTTTCACTTTTAATGATAATGGTGAACAGGACAAACAGAGAGGGGGAATCTCCCTAATGGTGGCACAGACAGCAGCAAAAACTGACAAGGGTTCTAATCCCTCTGCACTCCAAAACTAAAATAAAGTTTGTGTAGCGCCCTCCCAGTTAGGTGCTAGAGTGAGTGTATATAGTTTTTTGGTTTCTCTTCTTAACAGCGAGACAGCCAGGTACATTTTTGTGCTGTCTGCTTAAGAGAGAGCTGTGATTGTTTAGTGAGGTCTGCTCAGTGTGCTCTGGTGCTGCTCATACTTTCTTGATGTTTCCCACGGATCCAGTAGCAATGGAGTGGAAACCTGGTAGATAAGAGCAAGGATGTCTATATAGCACTGGCCAATTAGAAGGGGATGAGCCCCAAGGAATGCTGGGTAACTGTATTTATATCTGAAGAGCACATGGGCTCTGGGCCAGTCTTCCTCTACAGAGAGAGGTCCAGGAGGGGAGGAGGCTGCAGGACCTCTCCCCAGCACAAGCTGCCATGTGGCCTCAGGTGGGCAACCTGAGTGCCTGAAACACTGAAGCTGAAACCCATGGTTCTCTTGCGAGCTGACTGAGGGAGGATATCCACGGATCCTGTCTGGTATCACGGAGGAAGTTGACCTGCGGCCAGGGCCTTGTGAGTACAGACCCCCTAAATGTATCCTGTTGATAAATTCCCCCTCTTTGTGCTAGAAGACAGCAAACTGGGTGTAAGCTAAAGGGAACACTGGCTAGTGTCTTGAAGAAGCAAGTTCTTCTAAATTTCTTCTACTACAAATGGACTTGCCTAATTCTGTACAGCCTGCTGCATAGCTCTACTGACAGTCTGCTACACAGTTCTATTGAAGAAGTTGTCCTCACTTGTGAAAAGTTAATTTGGAGTATGCTACTAATTCCCTTCTTCTATCCAAGTTCTCCAAATAAAATACAAAAAATCCCACTTCCCCTAGAACGTATGAGCGTAGGGCGACAATGAGCGTAAGAGTGTGTGCACCTAGCTGTGTGAAAATACCCAGTAAACTGGCTGCGGATTAATCAGTGGGAGACCTGGGCACAATTATTCAAGTGGCTCCTGCGGGGGTAGTGCTACATTTGCTTTTAGTTATACTTTAATTTAAAGGTTTGGAGGATGTCCTAAAGCTGTACATGGCATTACTGAACTAGCATTCTTTTCAGGGATGGTTTGAGTGACAGCATACATTGGTAGCAACATTTTGGTGTGGAAGAAGACTAGAGCAGCACACCAGTCTTGATTTGTTTACTTTCTATCAGTTCAAAAGATATTTTTCAGGTGGTTTTAGCAGCAACAAACATGTTTTCAGCAAACAGTACAAAACATGCTGTGTCTAGTAGTAAGGCAGGATTAGTGAAGGAGAAAAAAGGTGCATTAGCAACATTATCTGAGTACCTGGTTGTAGATGATGCATGCTACATTGGCCAGTCAATAAACTATATATGCTGTGGTTTGATTAGTTAGCCACTCTGGCCAAGGAAGAGCAGATGTTGTGTGTGGCCCTACCATTTTTTTGTGGTGCAGGACCTGTTTATTGAATTGATTACCCCCACTACTTCTAAAAGAATCAACCCTGCTTCTTCATTACGACTTTGTAACATTTTGGGTTTTTTTTTGTTGATCTATGCCAACTTTTATTTTTTTAAATAGGGATCAGGTGGTGCAATGAGTCATAGTGTGATTTTTCTTTTAAATGATGCAGCTACAAAAAAAGATATCCAGGGCGTGGCTTGGCACCGGACCTGAATGGCCGCATGGTAGAGGAGCTCTCTGCACTGGGGGATTAATATTAGCTTTTTGGTGTCTCATCTATCACCCCAACATGGTCAGATCGGGCCGCAGCGCATCAGCCAGCCGAGTACCACCCGACCAGACGATCCAAAACTCTGGCAACATTCCAGCGATCTTTAGGGCTCAGCGGGAAGGCCTACGAGCGGCCTCACCATCTCCAGCACCCCGCTCTCCTGAAGTACAGCCTGTCTCCTCCTCACCGCTCCAACTGGGGACTAACATGGCAACTCCACTACCCAGCCTGGCGGACCTACAAACAGTCGCGGCCGATATAAAACATACCCTGGGATCAGCTATCACGGAGCTTTCAGTCGAGCTGCGTTCTGTAACGGCCCGCCTCACAGAGACAGAGAAATCATCGATTACCCAGGCGACCGCCATCAAACAGCTTCAGCGATCAACTGATGCCCAAACAACACATCTTATCGAGATCAACAGGCATCTGGAAGATCTCGATAATCGGGGTCGGAGGCACAATATCCGCCTGAGAGGTCTCCCTGAATCAGTGGAACCACCCGCTCTAGTGCCTGCAATGACCGCCATCTTCAATGACCTACTCGAGCGCCCTGCAGACACTCCTGTGGAATTTGAAAGAGCTCATCGCGCCCTCAGACCGAGAGGAGCGGATAATGATCCCCCGAGAGATGTGGTGGCATGCCTGGTCAGCTATCAAGTTAAGGAGGCTATCCTGAAGAAAGCGAGAGCCCGAGATCGCATCTCCTATGAAGGCTCTGAGGTAAAGCTCTTCCAAGACTTATCTACCATAACCCTGCAAAACCGACGGGCTCTTCGTCCCCTGCTGGAAACCCTGCGTTCAAAAGGCATTACTTACAGATGGCGCTTTCCCTTTTGCCTATCTGCATCATTCCGGGGCAGATCTGCAGCTCTCAGAGTCCCAGATGATTTACCCGCCTTCTGCGATGCCATGGAGATCCCTATAATAGACTTACCTGACTGGTACAGCACCTTCTACACTCCGGAACCCTGGATCTCAGTGACATCCTCTTCAACTCCGAAGTCCCAACGCCACCGACACAGACGTCGTCAATCACACCCTGGCTCCACACCTAACCGTGGAAGAGATGATCACCGGAGCAGCCCTCGTCGTTCCCCAACCCAGCAGAGGGAACATGTAGACCTATAACTTCACTCCTACGTGCAGCCTGGATGCCTGACAATGTGAGTCTCTCCTTTCTCCCTGCTCTACCCTAAGATGCCCTTTCCCCAGATTTATAGAATTCCTAACCACCCCATGCCCTCTTTAGCTCCTGGGAATATTACCCCCCCAATCCTCCTCCTCGATCACAAACTTTGAATACCCTGAACTGGAATTGCAAGCAGAATCTGTCTGGCTCGCTATTTGCCCTCTCCCCCCCCTCCTCCCATCGATCTGTCTGTGAGACTGTTTGCATCGCCTGCTGCTTATTTCCCTGTACACGATCCATCACCATGCTTCACCTTAGCAATATATGCTATCCCTGTCATCCTGAATTACCGATGTCACCGATCCAAGCTGAACTGAACTTTTTGCAGAAACTGTCTGACACCAGAGAGGATGCTTGATCCCTGTCTCCAGCACTCAGGCTGTAAGATGGTTAACGTTCTCGCAACAGGATCTAATGTAATGTATGACTTAGGAAGATGGTGCAGGCTCGTGAAATCAGGCTTCTACACCTCTCAACTGTTGTTTGGTTGGTTGATGGTAACCTGGGTTTGATGATGGGGGGGGGGGGGGGCGGATGTAGGGGGAGTTTGATTATCTGACTTCTAGCTGCAGAAATTGCAATTCTATATGCCTCTTCAGATATCCGTCAGCTGTCACTTCCCTATCTTTTTGCTCAAATCATTCCATCATTATGTTCACCTCCTCTCCCCTTCCTCTCTCCCTTCCCCTTCCCTTCAGTCCCTCCCCTCCCCCCTCCTTCTCCTACCCCCTCCTCATTCCCCCCCTAATCCTTTCCCCTCAATACCCTTCCCAACTCCTATTTTTTCAACTCCTATTTCCAATTAATATTCCTATATTTTCTATATTCTATTTTTCCAACTCATATATCTATAATCTATGGGACTGATGATGTATACTTTGTTATGTTATACAATAGAAGGTAATATTAGGTTGCACTAAGTTGCATTTTAGGATGGGGATTGTGCATGTGGCCTATGGGACTTTGATGGATTTCCATGATCCCCTCGGAGATATGTTCTTGCTCCTTCCCTACTTAAATCATGCCTATCTTCATATTGAAATGCAACTATACTTCTAAGCTCAATAGTACGGTATTACTAAACCAGTGGTGTTTTGTTAAATTTCCATATTCCGATAATAATCAACAACAGGTTCAAAAAGTATTGCAAACATTAATGTAATATTTGCCTGATGCTCCATTTTGACTTCAGATCACAATCAATAAGCCCCAGTACCGAAATACAAAATTGGCATCCTGCCAAGATAAGATCTGGAGTCATCGAACCTTGACCCCATGGATTACTTCCCCTCTCCCCATCCCTGCTCCCTCCCACCTTCCTCTCCCCCCCATTTCCCCTCTTCCCTCCCTTTCCCCCTCATCCCCCCTCCCTCCTTCCCCCTACACCCCTCTCCTTCTCCCTTCCCTTCCCCTCCTCCCTCCCCCCTTCCCCCTCCCCCCTCTCCCCCCCCCCGTCCCTAGCCTCACTCTCTCATCCCTCTTCCCCTACAATCCCCTCATCCCAATTACCCCACATGTCCCCTGCATCTTCATCTCCCTATACCCTCCTCAGTCCTCAGTGATCTGACTCTACTCCCTACTCAACATTGCCAGACCTCACAGTCAACTACTTCTCGGCATCCAGGCTCACCAAAACTTCTCAACCGATCTAATACAACTGTTTAAATGTTCATACTATCTTGTTACTAACTGTCAAGTTGATTTAAATACCTTAGCGGTTATGCAATTTTGTTTATATGTGATGTTACATACACCCTTAAGGTTTCACTACTCTACATTATTCACCCTTCGCTTGAGCTGGTCACTGTTACATTTGATCTGGACCAAATAGGAACTCAGGGACGCTCATGACCCTATACTACATATATCTCTAGGTATACCGGAGACAATTTTCTCCTTTTTGCATTCCATACAGGCTCCAAAAAAAAAAAAAAAAGAAAAAAAAAAAAAAAAGCCCCTGACGACCCGGGCTCCTTAAGACCATTATCTGCAATTGTTTTTCTACAATTCACTTTTTTTTTTTTTTTTTATCCACATTTCGAGACACCAAAGATTTTTGTTTGCCTACATTTTCCTGCTATCCCCCAGTGCCGTGCAGTCCCACGGTTATCTGGTTTTTGTTCTAAGACCCCTCCCCGCACCACAGCGGGTGCCTGTGTTGACCTCGGGCGCCCGTTGAACCTAGCACCAAGTGCGCATTTCTTCACCCCCCAGAATAAAGTTTTCCTGGTAATCTTGGTGAGCTTTCTGGGGGCGTCCTCCCCCTCTATATCTCTTTTCTGTCACTCTCAATAACCCCTCCAACCTTCCTAACTCTACTCTTCTCCTCTTCCCCTCCCCCCCCCCTTTTTTTTTTTTTTTTTTTTTTTTTTTTTTTTATTCTCCCCCAGATTTTACCCCCCTTTCACTATTCCCCTTCCATCATGACCAACCCCAAGTTGACACAAATTCAACATAGTGTCAGAATTCTCTCACTGAATGCACATGGCCTAAATGTGCCAGAAAAACGTTCGCAAACGCTATCAGAAGCCCATAGACTACGGGCACAAATTATTTTATTGCAGGAAACCCATTTTCGAACCGGAGACCCAATTTATCTTTCCAACAAACGATACCCTACGGGTTTCCACTCCACGACAGAAGGCACCAAATCACGAGGAGTCTCGATTCTATTTGCACGTCAATTAGACTTTAAGCTGGTTGACATCAAAAGAGATCCTAATGGTAGATTTCTTTTTGTAAAAGGACTTCTTGCCTCTCGTCCAATTACAATCGCAAACGTATATGCCCCTAACACCAAACAGGTGGCCTTTTTTCGTTCAACCTTACAGGAACTTCAGGACTTTACAACTGGGCTTCTAATTCTTGGAGGTGATTTCAACGCCCCTCTGAACCCCTTAATTGACTCCTCCACAGGCAGTTCGGTCCTTCCCTATAAGGCTTTACGACAAATCACTACACAACTTCAATCCCTCCGTCTCCACGACACTTGGAGATTGACCCATCCAGACACCAGAGATTACACCTTTTTTTCTTCACCTCATCAAAAATTCTCCAGGATCGACTACCTTTTCCTATCCCAACCAGATCTTCCTTACCTCTCCTCCTCCTCGATAGAAACCAGTGTGCTATCCGACCACAATCCTATCACCTTAACTTTGAAGTTTCCAGAAGTAGAAACAAGAAGTAAGACTTGGAAACTAAATGCCTCACTCCTAAAAGACACACAGGCAATCACCAGGATCCAAAACTCCCTGAAAGATTATTTCAATTTGAATGATACCCCAGATACCTCAGCTCTCACCCAATGGGAGGCTCACAAGTGTGTGATCCGGGGAGAATTTTTGGCACTATCTGCAACACTTAAACGGGCCCGACAGAAAGACCTTACGGAACTATACTCTAAACTCGAAGCACTTGAAAAATCCTACAAACGCTCACAGGCACAATCCACTCTATCAGAATTGACAGCGATACGAACCGAACTGCGAGATAAGTTGGGCTTACAAGCCCACCGCAGACTCGTTCTTTCTCGCAAATTATTCTACGAACAGGGGAATAAAAGTGGTCGCCTTCTGGCGCGGTCTATACGCCCACAGCACACGTCATCCCCAGTACACTTTATTAAGGATGCTTCTGGCAAGAACCACCACTCTAACCCTGACATTGCAAAACAATTTGAGTGTTATTATAGGAAACTATATAATCTCACAGACTCACTTGCCACTAAACCTTCTCCAGAAGTCAGGAAAGCCCAATTAGATAAGTTCTTCCATGATCACGGCATGAGCCCCATTTCCGAGTCCGACGCGATCTCCATGGAAACTCCCATAACTGGTGAAGAACTACACCGCGCCCTCAAAGAAATGAAGCCGGGGAAATGCCCAGGCCCCGATGGGCTCTCGCTTCAGTACTATCGTTCTTTTGCTGATACCCTCACGCCACATTTTCTCCGTGCATTTGGGAGCTTAGCTACATCCCCTAACCACTCACCTTCTCTTTTAGAGGCACATATCTCTGTTATCCCGAAATCAGGAAAAGACCCTTCCCTAGTCACTAGTTATAGACCGATCTCCCTCCTAAATGTAGATGCCAAGCTATATGCAAAAATTTTGGCCAATAGAATACTCCCCTTTCTGCCATCTCTCGTTTCCCTTGACCAAGTAGGCTTTGTTCCCGGCAGGGAGGCGAGAGATAATACCACTAAGGCCCTAAATATCCACCACTGGTTGACAACAAAGAAAACCCCTGGGTTCTTTCTCTCTTTGGATGCAGAGAAGGCGTTCGACAGGGTGGCCTGGGACTACCTAATTAAGACCCTGGAGTCCATTGGACTCCGTACCAGGATGATCTCGAACATTCAGGCACTTTACACAGATCAAACTGCTAGAGTCAAGGTCAATGGTCACCTGTCGGACGCCTTCCAGCTATCCAACGGCACAAGACAGGGATGCCCACTCTCTCCTATCCTTTTCGTTCTATCCCTCGAACCCTTTCTGAACATGCTTCGCCAAAACCCCAACATCCACGGGGTACAGATTAGTAATACCACCCATAAAGTAGCTGCGTTCGCGGACGACATGCTTCTTTTTTTGTCGCAACCGCACATTTCCATTCCGAACTTATTGAAAGACCTGGAATATTATGGTTCTATATCCAACCTCAAAGTTAACCATTCAAAATCAATGGCTCTCAACATCTCCTTACCTATTACCGAGGTGAATCGTTGTAAATCTAATTTCCCCTTTCTTTGGGCTAACACAACACTCCCATACTTAGGCATACATATTCCCCATGACCTGTCACATCTCTATGCTTCCAACTACCAACCCCTCCTGTCAGCAATCAATACAGATTTAAAATCTTGGAGGAATATTCAGGTTTCATGGTTTGGAAGGGCTGCCATTCTTAAAATGTCTATTCTCCCCAAATTGTTATACCTTTTCCAAACAATCCCCATACATATTCCCCCAGCCTTTTTCTCTTCCCTACGCTCTTCATGGCGGAACTTTATTTGGCAAGATAAACCACCTAGGATTAAGTTTTCTCGTCTTACAGCCCCCAAACACAGAGGAGGTCTCAACTTGCCAGATGTGACCAGCTATTACAAAGCATGCCTTCTAGGCAGAATAGTTGATTGGACCCTTCATGCTGAACATAAAGAGGTGGTTAAGATGGAGAATGTCTGGTCATTCACTCCGCTACACCTTTTACCGTGGCTTCCGTTATCAGACATACCTCAATCTATTAAAATACACCCCTTCATTGGGCCTCCGCTACTCATCCATGATTCATGGCGTAAGAAGTTAAAAATTGATCCCCGCTGTGGCCCACTGACCTCCCTTAGGCTAAATCCAGCCTTCCCACCAGGCATGTCTACAGGCTTTCTGCGTTCCCTTTGGCCTCACAAAGAAATCTTAGCCAAACACTTTTACAAAGATGGAGCATTCATCTCATGGGAAAGTCTTAACTCCTCACTACACCCCTTAAGCATACCATTGTGGTCTTTTTTTCAAATACGCCACTTCCTCTCTTCCAAAGGCACCCCGGCTTTATGGTCAAGACCCAGGACACCATTGGAAAACATATGTGAACGTTCCCATCCTCAAAGACACACAATCTCAGAACTATATGGTCACATACTTGATGCCCCATCTGCATCCTCTGCTACTTTTTCCCTTGCCTGGTCGAAAGACTTACAATTGTCCCTTTCGGAAAAAGACTGGGAAGCAATCTGCAGCTCACCCCACCGCACCTCGATTAATGTCACTGCACAAGAAAATGGATACAAAATCCTTACCCGCTGGTACAGGACACCAGACAAAATTCATAGATTCGCCCCAACAGTTGACAACACCTGCTGGAGATGCAATGAATCTCCGGGCACCATGTTTCACATATGGTGGACATGCCCAATATTGCAAACTTTCTGGGAAAAGGTACAAAACACCATAAAAAAAGTCACATCCAGTGAAATTCCTCTCACCCCGGAAAAATTCCTTCTTAACTATTCCCCTAGAACCTCCAATTTCTCTCAAACTAAACTAGCACGACACATGATAAACGCTGCCAAACTTTGTGTGCCGTGCCACTGGCGCACATCTGACATACCCTCACTTAAAGAATGGTTTCACAGACTAAATAGAACTGAAGAAATAGAAGAACTGATAGCTATTTCAAGAGAAGACATATCCAAGTTCTCTACAGAGTGGCTGGATTGGATCAGATACAAAGAGACGAACGAATACAAATCCATTGCCAGCTCTTCATAATCTGAACTCATAGATTTATCATTTTTTTTTTTTTGGAACCGGCTTCCCTGTAGGAGAGGGAACCGGGAAGCTGAGCACATTGTCACCATGAAGTCCATTGCTTCCGGATATCCCCCCTCGACCCTCATGTACACATCCCCCCCCCCCCCCCAACCCCTTTACTTTTCCCCTTTTTTTTTTTTTTTTTTTTTTTTTTTTTTTTTTTCTTCTTTCACCTCTCCTCTTAATTTCTTATCTATTCTTTTTTTCTATTACGCCTCTCTACCTATCCTTTTCTATCTCTTTGACAAGCTATATTTCGGCACTCCCACAGATGGTTACCAAGAAGCCAGCTCCCTTGTTTCAGACACATGAAGGAAGCAGACTCTTGTATATAATAACAAACAAGGACTCCTTCCCCACCAGTTGGACACTAATCCAATTTTTTTCCTTTTTTTTTTTTTTTTTTTTTTTTTTTTTTTTTTTCTCCTCCTTTTATTTCTCAACAAATCTTTTTGCCAGAGTACTACTTAAAGCCTCACTCCTATCTTATTAGAGTGCTTCCACTTTATACGTTTTTGATTATGTCTTCTTGTGTCTGTAACCACGCAATCTCTTATGTTTTTTGTGCCATTATGTTTCTTGTTATTACGTGGGCTCATTGGCCCTCATTCTATTGTACTGTATACATTTCTTGTTATTTTTTGCTTTTTTCAAAATAAAAATTTGTTTATGGAAAAAAAAAAAAAAAAAGATATCCAGCAATAAGTAAATGCTATGTTTTTAGTACCCTAAACTTTTAACACAGATGAATAAAGAGATACCAGATAGTTTTTTTTTAAATTTATTTAGATTGTAGATATATAAAGTAAAAAATAGACAAGCCCAAACATCAAGCTTTTATAAAAATAAAAAACTCTGATAATAATATTACGGATAGAGCATTACAATCGTGAAGGAGTGCCCCAGAGAAAAAAATAACATATGATAAATACAATAAGGCTTGATTATATAAAGAGGACATGGCACTTTAATGACATATCTATCTAGCTCTCCAGTAGTAGGGCATCAAATACATCAGCCATCATCGCAGGTGTTAAAAGTGATTATAATAAGGGTCTTGGAAAAACCTCTTACAATATGTCACAGCAATCCAAGGTTTAATGCTCACAAGTGAAATGAGACAAAACAGGTATAATTACAGTTATTGGCATAGCATTAAACCCGCATGTAAAAAGATATAAGGATCAACCTAGTAACCTATCCAAGATCAACTGTGTAGGGGCTAGGCCAGGAATTGACAGCCAGGCAACCAAGATTTATGCAACCATATTACTTTAATTTTTTTATTTTTACTTTCCTCTACCTAAAAGATTTCAATTTGTTGTTCAACTGAGTTGTACAGTTTATAGGTCACATTAACTTCTTGCTATCCGCGCTATAGCCGAAATACGGCTACAGCGCAGACTCGAATTTCTTTATACGGCCTCCCAGAGACAGTCTCCCCGCGCACTCCCGCGAGCGCGCATCGGGGAAAATCTGTGTTGGCCGTGTCCCTTGGACACAGCCAATCACAGATCGTGGTAAATGGCCAATCACAGCGGCCATTTACCACGTGATCGGCCCATGCAATGAGAGATGATCTCATATGTAAACATATGAGATCATCTCTCATCGCCAGCGCTCCTTCCTCACACGGAGACTGCAGTGTGAGGAAGGAGCAGAGCCGATCAGCCGTCGGGGACACAGTGGAATGTAATTAGGGCACTGATCACCAGTGCCCTGATTACTACAGAGGTAAAAAAAAAAACAATGTGCCCACCATCAGTGCCCACAGTGCCCCCCATCAGTGCCCACAATCAGTGCCCATAGTGCTGCCAGTCAGTGCCCATAAGTGCCTGCCCATCTAGGCACTGATGAGCACTGACTGGCAGCACTATGGGCACTGAGTGTGGGCACTGATGGTGCTGCCCATCAGTGCTCATCAGTGCCGCCCATCAGTGCTCATCAGTGCCACCCGTCAGTGTCCATCAGTGCCACCCGCCAGTGCCCATCAGTGCCGCCTATCAGTGCCCATCAGTGCCGCCCGTCAGTGCTGCCTATCAGTGCCCAGCAGTGCCACCTCTCAGTGCCCAGCAGTGCCACCTATCAGTGCTCATCAGTGCCACCTATCAGTGCTCATCAGTGCCACCTATCAGTGCTCATCAGTGCAGCATATTAGTACCTCCTCATCAGTGCCACCTCATCAGTGCCCATAAGTGCCACCTCATCAGTGCCCATAAGTGCCACCTCATCAGTGCCCATCAGTTCAGCCTATCAGTGCCCATCAGTGCTGCCTCATCAGCGCACATCAGTGAAGGAGAAAAATGTATTTATTTTCAAAATTTACTCGCAGAAAATAAGAAAAACTTTTTTTTTTTTTAATTTTCTGTCTATTTTCTTTTTTTTTTGTAAAAAATAAAAAACCCAGAGATGATTAAATACCACCAAAAGAAAGCTCTATTTGTGTGAAAAAAATTATAAAAATGTCATATGGGTACAGTGTAGCATGACCGCGCAATTGTCATTCAAAGTGTGAGAGCACTGAAAGCTGAAAATTGGCCTGGATGGGAAGGGGGTGAAAGTGCCCGGTAGGCAAGTGGTTAAAGGCAGAAAAAGTTCTATAAAGACTATATATAAGTGCTTTAAAAACAGTTTGCTGCATTTATTGTATTTATATTAGCTTGTGTTGCCTGTAGTTCCTTTTACTAAATTAGCTTGCTAGAATTCATATACTTCTTCGGTTATACTGTATCTTTGCCTTTTGCAGTCAATTTGCTGTTACTGAGTACACTGGCTTGCTGAGATTTTTTACACATCTGCTAACCCATTCAGTCCATGGAAGTATACCATGTATTATTATGCAAATAGCTGCTCTACTAATAACCACTTTATAATCATAATGCTGGGACTCATTGTACATCTATCTACATTTATTGCCCTGTGTTGAATTAGCTGGATGAAATGTGCGATGAACATGTTTAGCTATACCTTTGCCTGCTGCAATCAAGCTGTTGGGACTAAGTATATTGACTTGCCGAGACTTGTGATACAACTGCTGATTAATACTATTGATGCTGTCCAGTTGTATACCATTGCTGTAACATAGTATTTATTAACAGCCATTTGTTTTAGTTAAAGTTGTTTTCTGTTACTTCAACATATGTGTGTTTTATTCAATCAATTAATTGCACATCATTTGCACATCAGTCATATAACCATCAAGTCTCTGGAATACAACATTTGTCCCCAAATGATCTGGGGTCTTTGTTTCAAGCATAAACCCTCATCAGTTAATATGATCGCAGGTTAAGTACCCATATAAGTTCAAATAACGCCCACTTGAATTGTATCAAATACAATCAATATATCACTATATTGAATCAGTGGGTGGATCAGTGCTTTCAATTAGGTGATTGATTTTACAAGTTATGGAGCCACAATAATCAATTACTACTGTTGCGATTGAAGGATGTGGAGATAAAGTGTGTAATTTTTTTTTTTAAAAGGTACTAAAATCCAAAAATAAAAATGTATTTAATTGCAGTTTACAATTTTTTAGATGTGGTGGCTACATTCATTTCCATTTTTAAGGCTTTATTTCCTTTATTTTCTCCTGGTGATGAAGCCAGCAAAACTGTTATTTTTAAACTTCCTTTAACCACTTTACGACCGCTTCACGTAGATTTACTGCGGCATTCTGCCGCTTACAGGCAAAGCGGCGTAGACCTACGTCGCTCGCCCACAAGCCTGTAGGGGGCAGCACGCGCCGCCGGCAGCGCTCTCCCGCCCTCGCTCGTTCCCGCAGGAGAGGGAGAAAGACAGACGGCTGATGTAAAAGGCAGACCGTCGTTCTGTCAGACAGGAAGAAAGAGATCTTGTGTTCCTACTAATCAGGAACACAGATCCCTCTCTTACTGCAGTCAGTCCATCCCTCACACAGTTAGAAAGTACTCCCTAGGAGCATACTTAACCCTTTTATCTCCCCTGAGGTTAAACCCTTCCATGCCAGTGTCATTTATACAGTAACAGTGCATTTTTTTTTAGCACTGATCACTGTATCAGTGTCTCTGGTCCCCAAAAAGTGTCACGAAGTGTCCGATTTGTCCATGGCAATGTCGCAATCCCACTAAAAATTGCCGATTGCCGCCATTACTAATAAAAACAATGAAAAATATAAAAGACCTTAAATTGCACGACTGCACAAATGTCAGTTAAGGAATACAGTGCCCTATCGCAAAAAATTGCCTGGTCAGGAAGGGGGTAAAACCTTCCGGGGCTGAGGTGGTTAGTTACACCAGCTTACATTCAGTTCTGCAATGTAAAAAACACTGAACGCTGATAAAAGCTTGTTTATAAGCTGTCAGCATTTTTTGTGGTCAGAAGAACTGCTTTTGAACATGATTTTAGGGAGTTCAGACAACAGCCTATAAACTCCCCTGCTGATAAACTTCAAAAAACGTCCATGTGTGCATGGAAACATAGGATAATATAGAAGGGAGTTTAAGGTTTTTTAAAAAAAAAAAACGACCAAACTTAAAAAAGTGAGTTTATCAGCTTTCAGTGTGCATGAGGGCTAAGGCTTCATGCACACTAGTTTTTTTTATAAATGCTGATTATCTTGACAGGAGAAAATCAATTTATAAACTCACTTAAACTGCATTTTTTTTTCAAAACAGTCTAGGTGAGTTTAACAGAGTTTGGGAGTTTATTTATTTAATTGGCCAGAATTGTAATTTATTCTGGCCATTGAAATAAATAAACACTGAAGTGATAAACGTGCCAAGAGTTTATGAGAGTTCAGTGTTTTTTGGGGTCAGAAGAACTGCTCTTGAACACGATTTTAGGGCATTCAGACAACAGCCCATAAAGTCCCCTGCTGATAAACTGGACACATATGATAACATAGAGGGGTATATAAGGGCTGTTAAAAAAATGCCCAAACTCACAAAAACATGAGTTTAACAGCATCAGTGTTCATGATGCCTTACTGGGGTGCTTACAATGGTCAGCTTTTATTAATTTATGTAAAACATTTAACTCAAAACTAAAACAAATCTTTTGCTGAAAATCCTTCAAAAACTGTTGACTAGATTTTACCTTTAATTTGTTAGTTCTATCTAAATCTGCTAGTGCACTTATGTTTCGCTTTCATGTATCTAGCAAGGTTACTTTGTAGTATAATTAAGGAAGCTCAGACCTCTGAAATGTATAAATGTGCTTTTACTATACAAAAATGATGTACATACAAAACTATTACAATATTAGGAATACAATACAAGACTGACAGATATAACAATACCTAGCAAATAAACAGAAACTATGCTCTTTACACAGTAAAAGTACTCTTAAAAGTTACTTAACTCTGGTTACTGTACAGTTTGGGATCTCCGTTGGCAACGAGGACCCAAAGCTTCTATAAGCAGTTGCTGGAAATTGGGTATCTTCTTCTTGGCTAGTACAGACTTGTGTTTCTTGATGTTTTAAGGCATGATGGAGTCCTGTCCAGCTTATGCCTTTTATATGTCAGGTTCTTACCATAGTTACTGAACAACAGACCATCCCCACATGGATGTTGTTCCTTTTGGAAAACTGAGAATAATGGGAGAAACATTCCCAAATTCTCCCTCAAGATAGCACTCTAGTTTCATACATGCCATAGGTTAAATATGTCAGGTTTTCACTGTAATGTTTACGACAGTTACACAATAGCCTTAACAACAGTCAAACTAAAATACAACAAAGGTATCTAAGTTCCCATTGTTTGAGGACAGCCTGTGCACTTGTTACCAAAGCATTTGTTTGAGAAGCATCAACTCAACAGAAATTTGATTTCTGTCTTTATGACCAACTATTCAACAGACTGTCCCATGTAATGTTATGTCTGATTAATAAAAAAAATCATATTGTTTATCTAACACAACACATTCTGCCCTTGATTTTTTTTTTCCTCTCAGACTCTACACAGAAAATCACTTCATTACTAAATTTAATTTGCCTTGAATGCAACTCCCTTGCATATTTCTGCCACTGAGAAGGTGTTTCAGTCTTTGGCTAAAGGTTCATTAGAAGGTCCATTCTAAAGTTCTTTAGAAACAAGTCCAGGCTTGTAATACATCAAAGGCCTTGCTCTCCACAGCTCTTGCGGTCTTCTATCATTCTGTCCATCATGTAGCCACTTTTCTCTGGTCTTCCTATGGATAAAATCGGAGACAGCCTGTGGAGTGGAAAACCAAGCGGATTATCTGTTCCTTCTAATAATATATATATATATATATATATATATTGTGACAGGAAGTCAGGTAAATCTGGGAATGTAGTCACTGAGAGGAGACACATTCCCACCTGCTTTGAAAGTTCACTGATACTATAGGGTGTTGGCTGCAGAGAGAGCCAGCAGGAAGTTGAAAACCATTCAGCTGTTCAGAATGAGGAGATCAAGGCCTCTATAATTTGTCCAGAGAAAATCTATTGAGTGCTGCCTCCTGTCGCTGTGTGAGCTGGGAAGAGGAGGACAGACATACGTGTACCTCCCGACGCCGTGTGGGCATGGGAGAAGGACTGCTGCCGCCTGTCGCCGTGTGGGCTGGGAGAGGGGGACAGTCGGATGTGTGCCTCCCGACAAGCTGGTGAGCATGGGAGAAGACCCCCTAAAGCGATGTGAAGCTAAGGAGGGTAACCACGAGTGAAGACGTCTCAAAGGTGAGAAGACAAAGTGTTCCATGTGAAGAGTGTGAAGAGTAAAGGGACCTGTTAAATGAACTGTGTTCAATATGAAGAATCTGAAGAGTAAAGGATCCTGTTATAAATGAACTTGTGCTGTGTGAAAAGCAAACAAATGGACATTTGAGTGTCTGCTGTAGGATCAGCAGTGTCGGCCCAACAGTAGGTTGGAAAGACTTCTTAGGTAGGTTCCAGCGTGAGAAGGTAGCCGCCCACAGAGGCAAGGATTTATTTTGTCTTTTATTTTATTTTGGCTGTTTTGATGCTTGCAATTGTGTTAAGTAAATTGCATGAATAAATCAGTCTTGTTTTCAACCTCTAATCGGCTATCTCTCTGTGAAAACGCACCCCCAAAGGGGTCATCCACGCCTACCACCGAGCTAATCCCTCACATATGGTGGAGGTATGCAGTGGGCATAAGCAGAGATCCCTGCAAGGAAGTGCATATGTTTGATGAACTTTATCTGGTGCATGAGATTGCACAATCTATGTGTGCAGGAGAGAAGATCCTGACAGAAAAAAAAAAAGTGTTTTAAAGAGACAGCGGTCTCAAAATTATTTGATGAACTTTGTTGTGTCTGGTGCAAGTGACTGCACAAACTGTATGTGCAGGAAAAGAGATCTTGCAAGAGAGAGAAAAACTACATGTGTTAAAGAGACAGTGGTCTGAAAATTTTTGCTGGACTGTGAAAAATTTGTTTGTGGAGTTATTGAAGATGGGGCGTTCAAAACGCCTGAAGAATGCAAAGATAGATGAAATGAGAGACCGGATTCTATGGATGGAGGGGATGTTACCGTCTGAACCAGCCCCATCCATGCCTAAAGAGAGTCTACTAAAGAGGAAGGTTGTTGTCCCTAGCAACACTGATGAAACTGCTATGGAGACGCAGTGTGCTCAGATGAAAAGTAAACTCAAAATGGAGGAGATGTTGAAACATCTGATTATATCAAATGCAGCTCAACAGCAAGCAAATGCAGCTCAACAGCAGGCAAATGCGGATTTTCAGCAGAGCTTTGCAGCTCAACAAAAGGCTCATCAAGAGAGCATGGCAGGCTGGAAACAGAGACGCCAGCAGCCAATGGAGGCCATCGGTTTGGAGGAAACCGAGTATGTGTGCAGGGCTGAGTTGGATGCCTTGCAACGGAAAATGGAAGAAAAGGAACAAGCCTTGGAATTGCTTAAAATGGAGCATAGAAACTTGCAGGAAATGAATGAACTACTCAAGTCTCATGTGTTACAGTGGGAAGAATCCACTGCTCTTCTTTTGGTCGAGTTGCAAAAACGCAGAGAGACTATAATGGAGAAAGATACCATCCTCATGGAAAAGGAAAGTGAAATTCAGACTTTGCAGAAGCAAAGTATGGCTGATATGTTGGAGTTGCGTAATCAGCTGGAAAAAAGTCTTCAGTGTTTGGAAGTTACAAAAATAGACCTGCAGGAGTCGCAGGAACAGAATGTCGCTCTGAAAACGACATTGTCTCTCAGCGACAATGAGAAAAGTGAAAGAGAGGCTAAATTACTGAGTACTGTGTATGAGCTCACCACTTTGAGCAATGTGGTAGATGAATTACGTGCAGACTGTGAAAGTTGGAAAGGTGAAGCCCAACGTTTCCAGCAGCAGTTAAAGGAGAAAGAAGCCTGTGTGGCAGAATTACAGTCTCATTCCCAGAAACTAGCCAATGAGGTGAAGGCTCTTATGCAGGGAAAAGAAGATTGTGAACATAAGAGGGAAAAAGTAGAGGCACAGCTTCTGGAATCGCAAGTCAAGGTGTCAGAAGGTGACCGATTGTGTGCTAAGCTGTCAGAGAAGGCAAACCGACTGCAGGTTGAGTTGGACAATGTTACAAATCAGCTTTCTCAAGCAGACAGCAAATCTAGAGAAATTGCGGAAGATTTTTCTATCTTGGAATCGCAGCTGCAAGACACGCAGGAACTCTTACAGGAAGAGAGGTGTCAAAGGCTGAGTTTTAGCACAAAGCTCAAACAAATGGAAGATGAGAAAAATGGCTTCCTGGAACAATTAAAAGAGGAGGCGGAAGCAAAGAAAAACCTATCAGAGCAAGTCGCAACATTGCAAGCTCAGATAGCGGTTATGAAAAAACGCATGGAAGAAAGCGTTGGTTCATTACAGTGTGTTGAAGATGTGAAAAAGAAGTTTGATCAGATGCTTGGTGAAGAGAAGAATGTGTCTGCAAAATATGCAGAAGAACGCGCACGTGCAGAAACGGAGGTGCGTGATAACGAGAGCAAAGCCCTGTTCTTGGCTCGCTCTTTGGAGGAAGCTCTAGAGTGTAAGGCTGAACTAGAAAGTGTTAAACAGCTGCGTACAGAAATGGAAGAATTGGTCAGCTCCAAGGATGATGTTGTGAAAAGAGTTCAGGAGCTAGAAAAGTCTAAGCGAGCCTTAGAACAGCAAGTAGAAGAGATGAAGATTCCGTTGCAGGAACTGGAAGAGGAATTCCAGGCAACAGAGGATCTGTCCCAAAGAGGGGATAGTGTGCCTGATGCAGTTTTTAAAAGGATCAGTGTTTTGGGGTCTGTCCTGAGTGAGCCTCAGAAATGTGATGACATGTGGCTTGAATCACCCCTTTGGAATAAACCGTTCCTTCAAAAACTTCAAGCATTGGAAAATGTATCATTAGAACTTCAGCAAACAAAGGAGCTGAGTAAGAAATGTGATGATTTCTCAGTTCAGGCTGAAAACCTAGTGGGGAAAACTAAGGCTGTTGGTGAAAACGTGAAGCAAATGAATAAGTGCCTTTCAGGGAGTGTTTCCAAAATGGAACTGGTGAAAGACGGGTGGCAGAAGTTTGATCGTGATCTTGAGATGCATTCCATGTGGAATTCAGATAGAGAAAAAGAACTAGGTGACCTTGAGCGGTCAAATAGTTCAGCAGAAAGTGCATTGAAGAAACCTGTAAAAGAATGTGTTGCAGTTCCATGCTTCTTCACTGATGCAGAGAGGAGGTCTATAATGGATACCACCCAGATCGCTGGGTTCAACTGTGTTGTTGCCTTTGACCCATATGTTGGTGGAAGGAAAGTTGATGATGTTCTGGTTGGCTACTTCTGTGAAGAGTTTGGCAAGAAATATAAACTGAATATCAAATCAAATAGTAGGCCTTTACTGCGACTCGCTCAGGAGGGCGAAAAGTTTAAGAAGTTGATGAGTGCAAATGCTTCAGATCTGCCTATGAATATGAAATGTTTGAATGATATTGATATCTCTGGGAAAAGGAACAGGGGTCACTTTGAAGAAATGTGTGACAGCCTGTTGTCTCAATTGGAAAATCCTCTGCACAGCATCTTAGAGCAAGCAAAGCTCAAGAAGGAAGATCATTCCCTTTTACAACAAAAAGTCAATGATTGTGTACAGCTGTATGGAGAGGCAACTCAAGTCACAGAGGGATGTCAAGAGTCCCTACTTGGAACAAAGCTTAGTGAAGCAAAGGTTCTCAAAGTTTTGTGGAAAACATTTATGGATTGCAGAGAGAGGCGTCTTAAGAATGTTGAAGACATTAAGACTAGCCCAATTGAGTTGCCTATGGATCACGGTCCTCCATGGTGGATTGGACAGACGGTTATGAGGGACAAGCTGTCTGACATTTATGAGAAAGCTGTCAATGAAGATGACAGAAACGAGAAGGAGCAAAATGATGCCAAAAATGCAGTTGAAGAATGTGTATATGAGATTAGAGACAAACTGTGTGGCATTTATGAGAAATCTGTCAATGAAGATGACAAAACAGTTTCATCCGGAAGCTTGAGGATAATAGGAGGCTTATCAGTGAGTCAGCAGTGCCTGACACATGCGTGCCTGGAAATATGTGTCCCAACCCTAGGGTTGAAACAAGAGGGGGGGGTATGTGACAGGAAGTCAGGTAAATCTGGGAATGTAGTCACTGAGAGGAGACACATTCCCACCTGCTTTGAAAGTTCACTGATACTATAGGGTGTTGGCTGCAGAGAGAGCCAGCAGGAAGTTGAAAACCATTCAGCTGTTCAGAATGAGGAGATCAAGGCCTCTATAATTTGTCCAGAGAAAATCTATTGAGTGCTGCCTCCTGTCGCTGTGTGAGCTGGGAAGAGGAGGACAGACATACGTGTACCTCCCGACGCCGTGTGGGCATGGGAGAAGGACTGCTGCCGCCTGTCGCCGTGTGGGCTGGGAGAGGGGGACAGTCGGATGTGTGCCTCCCGACAAGCTGGTGAGCATGGGAGAAGACCCCCTAAAGCGATGTGAAGCTAAGGAGGGTAACCACGAGTGAAGACGTCTCAAAGGTGAGAAGACAAAGTGTTCCATGTGAAGAGTGTGAAGAGTAAAGGGACCTGTTAAATGAACTGTGTTCAATATGAAGAATCTGAAGAGTAAAGGATCCTGTTATAAATGAACTTGTGCTGTGTGAAAAGCAAACAAATGGACATTTGAGTGTCTGCTGTAGGATCAGCAGTGTCGGCCCAACAGTAGGTTGGAAAGACTTCTTAGGTAGGTTCCAGCGTGAGAAGGTAGCCGCCCACAGAGGCAAGGATTTATTTTGTCTTTTATTTTATTTTGGCTGTTTTGATGCTTGCAATTGTGTTAAGTAAATTGCATGAATAAATCAGTCTTGTTTTCAACCTCTAATCGGCTATCTCTCTGTGAAAACGCACCCCCAAAGGGGTCATCCACGCCTACCACCGAGCTAATCCCTCACAATATATATATATATACAGTAGACCTCAGCCCTTCAGCTACAATCTCTCTAACTGGCTTCTTGCCTGGATCTCTGACCAATACTTTGCCACCTGCCTGTATCCACTTCTGACTCTCCCAAAGAACTTCGATAAGGAGGGGAGAGTAAGTGTACTGATATTTCCCAGAAGATTGCTGCTGTTTATTTTGGAAGATTTAATATTATAGAGCATCACTTTCTGCTCTTGCTGAGAAATATCCACTAACTAATAAGAGTCCCAGCCACTGTCCTGAAGCTCATCTGCCAATGCAAATATAACTTCAAACCTTCCTGCCAGATTCCTTCTCATTCCTAAATAGGCTTTAGCTTCAGATACGTCACTCTTGGTTTCTATGTCATGGGAAGCAGTAACTTGGTGCCTGTTAAGCCCTGTTCTTTTAGGAACCTTGTGTAAATACTGAACTCTGCACTCCATCTGTGGAATCTGCACCCCAGCCCCAACCATCCTCTCATATGGTGTGCTTTTGGCTATTAGCCTAGAATTTAACAACATAACTGCCTGTGGGAGGACCCAATCCCACCAACTTAGTGAACGTGTGGGTGTAGGTTGGCATATCTGGTCCTTCAATAGCCCATTGTATCTTTCAATCAAACCAGCTGCCTATAGATGGTATGGGATGTAGCACAACCAGTACACTCCAGAAACTTTGGCCCATTGCTTTACTGTTGATCCGGTGAATTGTGAACCCTTATGACTTTGGACTTGTTTGGGACAGCCATAAGCAACGACAGTTTTCTGTACCAGTTGAAGCACTACGGCTTGATCTGCACATTTGCAAGGATAAACAAGCAAAAGTCCTGAATAGTTGTTTACTGCAGCGCAACCATACCTCAGTCCATTAAAAAAAAATATATATATATATATATATATATATATATATAAAACCACGCTAGCATCATATAGACATATAAGTCCAAATAAAATTATGTAATCAATGTGAATTGCTCTTGTGCTCCAATCTTCTTAAAAGTGCTGAAGTGCTCTACATAAATTCATTCCGTGTTGTGACACACACCCCCTTTTGTGTCCCTCCTTACCAGAAACAATTGACCCCCAGGTTTTCAGTCTGAGAGTCAAACAGACTTGATTTATATAGGACTGATGGGTCACATGGAACGGATCAAGAACTTACTAATAGCCTCTAAGATGATCTAGTAATCCTCAAGTGCGGAAAAAAGAGAAGGAGCCAAGAGTAAAGTACACTAGCAGTTTAATAGCGCAATAAAAGCATCCCTACAAAATGGTAGTAGTAGTAAAACAGCATATAAACAGCAATATGCTTCCACTTCCTACACTGGTGTAGTGGGTTCTGGGTTCCTCCTGGTGCTCCTGGTGCACAACAATAACAGACACAAAAAGATTCCAAGCTCTCCTTACCGACTAGTCTGCGACCAACCAAATTGACCTGTCCAACATTATGCATTAAAAACAGGGGTTTAGTTGGAAACTTTTGCAAATACATGCATAAGCCACAGAGCCCCGACAAGGCACCCCATTATCTGTGGTTCCCAACTCAAAATTCTGTGAGTCTCCAACAATAGAAGCACATGCATTTAAATGGACAGGTGTAGGGCAGATATACCTGAAGCGAGCCCATTTTCAGTTGCTGCAATGAAATTTCAGCAAAACGGACTAGCCTTCTGAATAATTTTTTCACTTTGATTTTCAGAATGTCTTTGAATTCAGCCCTCTGTAGGTTGATGATTTTCATTTCCATCCCCATCAAACGTTGTGGCATCCTTTCGATCCTAACACATTACCCAGTCCATCAGTATAGATATCCAGCATGATATTATGCCCCATTGAGATCTGATGTGTTTTCCTTTAATTTTTTTGAGCAGTGTATATACCTCTGTCTGTTGTTTCCCCGGGGCAGGGGACCGATGAAGTCATTCTGCCAAATATCTGCAGGCCTCTCGCCCCTCTTAATCGACCCAGTGGGGTACTTTTGTAATGGCCATTGTTACACTTCTCCACACACTGTATAGTTCCCTCTTACAGTCTTTATCATGCCCATGGATATGGGCAATCCTCTTTGCTGTGCCCACTCATATGTTGCTTTCTGCAACAAATGTCCAGATTGCTTGTGGGCCCAGTTGGCCAAGTTCATCAAGACAGGATCAAATGGCACAACTGCGTTCACCTTTGCAATTTCATCTGCCACTCTGTTATAGTTCTCAAAGTCTGGGACCAAGGGTACATGTGCATCATATGCCCCACTTTCATGATGCAGGAGTGCGTTTCCTTCCAGATGAAGTCCCAGACTTCCTTGCCTCCCCACACAACCTTTCCATGAATCATCCATTCATTAGACTTCCACGTGGGCATCCAAGTTGTCAGTCCTTTAACGACCAATCAGCTGTCAATGTAGATAGTGACATGGGAAGAAAGATCCTCCTGAAGAGTCATCACTACAGCATTCAGCTCTGCATACTGACTGTACCCTCAAATTCCAGTCTCCTGCAGAACTGTGTCTGTACTCGGGGTGGAAGGCTTCTGCTGTCCATTCACTCCCTATGCCCAGAGAAGGTGACTATGGCTGAACCATCAGTGAACCATGCTGACTCTTTCAATTCTTCTGACAGAGATTCAAAGGGTGGTACCTCTTGAATGGGGGATGATTGCAGCACAGGAATTTCTTCTACTGGGGTGGAGCTGGTAAAAGTGACAAGCCCTGCCAACTGTTTTTAAATGTCTCTTTCTTGTAGGTACCACTTCCATTTCATCAATGTCTGGTTCTGGGCTACAGCTTCCCTAGTGGTCAGTCCATTATCTCTCACCCATCCTGCTATTGGCAGTGCAGTTTGGATGGTGACTGTGTCCTTTTCTGTAATGGTCTCTACATGTTGAAGTGCTGTGTAGGCCCCAAACAGGTACTTATATAGGGGCGCGTATCTTTTCTGTGCCCCTGTCAGTTGCTTAGATCAAAATCCAATGGGTATTGCTGTCTGTCCTTTCTTTTCATTCGGCTGCCACAGACTCCAAGATATGGTACCATCCTGCTCCACTACATCCAGCTGAAATGGTACTCCTTGTCTCACAGGTCCCAATCCCTGATGCTGAAAAATGGCTTCTTTAGCAGTCAGGAGTGCGGTCCACTGCTCTGAACCCCATGAGAACTCTGTCTTTTTTCTCGTGGCATTGTATATAGGCCTCAGAATAAGTCCAAAATGTGGGATCAATGATCTCCAGAATCCCACAACTCCAATGAACTTCAATGTCTCCTTTTTGGTAGTAGGGGGTGACTGAGCCTGAATAGTTTGTACAACTGTCTCTGGAATTTTCCTCAGTGGCCCAGTCCACATCATTCCCAGGAATTTCACCTCTGTGGAGGGTCCTTGGACTTTATCTCAATTGATAGCCCACCCAGTTACATGTATAAAAAAATAACTGCGCTAAGCCTAAAATAAAGCTGCAGCTGTAGTGGGAATCACTAAAATGGTATACAGATATAAAAAGAGCTGCGCTAAATTGAGATTGCTGATGATGAGTCAAACCATAAAGTAAAGCAGACAATAAGCTACAAAAAAGATGGTAATATCACAGATCGTTTGTATAAAACGCTCAATTGAGTTCTGGTAAGCCTGGTGTGAGCCTCTTGCATGCAGCACTTGATGTGGATGAAGGCACACTGATTGGGTGGAGGATTCTTTTCTACACCAGACACTCTCTGCTTACTTACTTCTGCTTTATTGGGACAATATTGCCATACATGGACTTGTTCTGTGTGATATTACCATCTTTTTTGTAGCTTATTGTCTGCTTTACTTTATGGTTTGACTCATCATCAGCAATCTCAATTTAACACCCAGTTACATGTTCTTTTGTTTCAGAGATCATGATTTAATCGAAACACAGCGACTTGCAATTTCAGGGTTTTTAAATCTTGGGCAATCAGTTAATGACAAATTGTTGGAGAATGAACATAGTCTTCAGGAAGCATGATGAAAGTGTACTGGCGGCCATCCCACACAAAGGCAAACTGGTTCTGACACTAAGGGGCTATAAAAGTAGAAAAGAAACCATTGATGTCTATCACAGCTTAATATTCTTCTGCCTCTTTAGCAATTTTCTCAATGATGTAGATCATATCTGTTAGCATACAAGGTTTGTATTTAATCAACAAATACTATATGTCATTGCTGTGTGCCTATTACATTGTATGACCACTGGATGGCAGTGTTACATTTGTGAGTTCATGTTTTGTCTATGCCTCAAAGAGTAATAAAGAAGAGTTCCTGCTCAGAACAGGAAGCAGTGTTCAGTGAAACAACAGACTGTCTGCTCTGTACTTTGTTTAGCTCCAAAAGCTTATATCTAACAGGTTATGGGCCCAGGACATGTTACAGAAGCCCAGGATATAATACAGATTACCCCTGGATATAGCCAGATACAGTGAGCTAAAGCAAGTGAGTACAGGAGACAGCAACAGAAAGACAAACAGCAGAAATGGCTGCTGCCATCCCCTCAGCAAAGTTCTCCATTGCAAATCTGACAAATCAGAACTACCAATCTTGGAAATTCAAGATGAAAATGCTGCTTATAAGAGAAGGTACGTGGAAATGTATAAATGAATCAAGACCTGCACAGCCCGCAGAGGAGTGGTTAGACAGAGATCAGAAAGCACAGAGCACAATCTCCCTGTGCATAGATGATGATCAAATCATACATATATGTAACTGTCAGACTGCTAAAGACATGTGGGAAGAGTTACAGAAAGCACATGAAAGAGTTAATCTCAGCAATAAACTGTATTTAATCAGAAAGCTCTATCAGACTAAGCTACAGAAAGACCAGGACATGCAGAACTATATAAGACATACCTTAGAGATGGTGGAGAGACTGAGAGGGATTGGAGAAGAGATAAAAGATTTCCATGTTGCCGCGCTGTTATTAAGTGGACTTCCTGAAAGTTATGAGACACTTGTCACAGCACTAGATGCACGTCCAGATGATGATCTGACACTGGAATATGTTAAAGGCAAGTTTGTGGATGAATACAAGCACACCTATGGATACAGTCTATCCAAAGTTAGAAGGAGAAGATGATCTTCTCGCATCCAATGAACAATACAGACAAGCAGTGGGGGCACTTCTCTATATTGCAACCACTACACGTCCAGACATTGCAGCCAGCATGTCTCTTCTTTGCAGGCGAGTTGATAAACCACGTCAAAGAGACTGGAATGCGATCAAAAGAGTTATGAGATATCTGAAACAGACAAAAGACTTAAATTTGAAACTATCAGCAAGTGGTGGTTTAAACCTCGTGGGATATGTGGACTCCGATTGGGCAGGTGATCACAGAACACGCAAATCCACAAGTGGTTACTTATTAAAATTGGGAGACAGTCCTATATCATGGTCCAGCAAGAAACAGATGTCAGTGGCATTGTCCTCTACAGAAGCTGAATACATATCTGCAGCTTATGCCAGTCAAGAAGTTGTGTGGTTACAGCAATTACTCAAGGATCTTGGAGAAGCAACATCAGAACCTATCGTCTTATTTGAGGACAATCAGGCTTGCATTAAGCTTGCAACAAGTGAGAAAATTAATGGAAGAACCAAGCACATCGATGTCAGACATCATTACATTCATGACTTAGTTGATCAGAAAGTGATTGTACTTGTGTATTGTGAGTCGGAAAAAAATGATTGCTGATGCTTTGACAAAGCCACTAGCTAGAACCAGATTTGTGGATCTTAGATCAGAAATGGGATTGACATAGATAGTAGTTGTTGAGTGGGGGTGTTAGCATACAAGGTTTGTATTTAATCAACAAATACTATATGTCATTGCTGTGTGCCTATTACATTGTATGACCACTGGATGGCAGTGTTACATTTGTGAGTTCATGTTTTGTCTATGCCTCAAAGAGTAATAAAGAAGAGTTCCTGCTCAGAACAGGAAGCAGTGTTCAGTGAAACAACAGACTGTCTGCTCTGTACTTTGTTTAGCTCCAAAAGCTTATATCTAACAATATCAGGTACAGCTGACTTCAATGGATGTGCCACTTTGTTTAGACCTCCTTAACCCACAGTCATTTTATATGCTCCATCAGGTTTCTTTACTGGGAACACAGGAGACAAGAAAGGACTTACAGGGGTCTAAGGATCCCTATTCTCAACAGTTCTTGAATAGTCCCCCCAATATCTTTGTGGCCCCCAGGAAGTCTGTACTGCTTGAGACAGACTGGCATCTTTGGTGGAGGAATGAAGACAGGGGTCCATTTCACATGACCTCTGATCACAGCCTGTGAATGTACCCCATTCAGTCTGAAAAGACTGACCTTGAAGAACATCCATCCCAAGAATATTTTCAGGTAACTCTGATACCAAAACATTTGACCAAAATACTGGTGCCTTGCCAATAGCCAATTTCACCGGTGTCCTAACTGCTGATGTGGTTTGCCCTCCCAAACCTTCCACTTAAATCCCTTCTCCTTTGTGATGGCAATTGGTTTGGGGCTAACAGGAGGGGTCTGTTCTGTCTTCTCTAAATCTAGGCTGATGTTATCTTCACTAGGAATAGTGTTCCTAAATACTAACCCTGACAGTTTTCCCCACTAAATATTTCCACCTCTTCAGAAATTCTGCATTAGAAACCCCATCTATCTCATCTTTAACTATTCCTGCCTTTAATAGGTCCACCCACATTCATTTCCTAGAGATAACAAGCCTAGTTTTCTCTTCACCTCCTGCCTTCTCTCCCACATTCCCTTTCTTCTCTGTAAAAGTTATTTTGTGCCATTTCTCCTCCTGTCTGGCCTTGATGTTTGACAGGTTTTGTTTTAGTCTCCTCTAGCTCCCCCAACTAGCTTAAGAGGGTTGTGGCTTCATGGGCCTTGCTGTTTAATCCCAGGCTTCCCAGCAAGAACAATAACAGAGCCGTGAGATTAAGTGGAGCACACTTCACTAGCTTAGAGTGCAGAGCATACGTGAGGGGTTCCATATCTGGACCCATCCATTCTGGAAATCTGGTTATACAGCCCATCTCACATAACTTAGAAATACCTTCTCCTATTTTTCTCTACGAGTAGGTATTTTCCAGGTCACTATGATTAGCGTATACTCGGACTATACCATCTCTTCACAGTAAACTCTCAGGCTTTTGCATGGTCTGACACAATTGTGGATCATGGGTTAACACTCCCATAGCCACTGCTTCCTTACCTGACCAAACAACACTGTCCGCCCCCTCATCCTACCTATGTTTGTATTGTTTTGCCAGCTCATGGAGTTCAGTTTGTGTAAACTCCCTTACTTCTTCAAATTCATCATCTCTGTGGTTGCAATAATGCACCTCCCCATCTGCCATATCCTCTCTATTGTGTTGTATTTTCCTATGCTTAGTAATGAGAGGTCTGGCACATTTTTTTCCCATTGGATGATCATTATCAGAAACATGAAACTCTATTTCCTCATCCTCACTATCATTTGAGGAGAGCACATCCTCACAATCCCAGTTTTTGGATGTGAAAACAGCACGTACCCTGGGTTTACTAGCAGGTTTACAGACCTTTCTTTTCCTTAAGGCAATAATTGATTTAGTCATGAGGGTTGTACACCACTCTTGCAAATCATCAGTCAGACTAGCAGTTGAACGTACACACTCTAAAGCAACTGCTAGCTGGTCTTTGAATGCCTTAATTTCTGCCTCTGCCTTCTCCCTTCTCTGCAATTCAGTACAGAGCGTGGGACGGAACCGCGACCCACACTGTGTTTGTAGGCTTCTGTCATAAGACTGCTTCCTCCAGGAGGAACATAGAAATCAGATTTTCTAGCCGCCCCCCATACAAAACTAGACAGGACTTAGCTTGTAAAGGTCTGGAACCAACTACTACTTTATTGAACAGTCTCACACACAATATATACCTCACAGTAGGACATCCCCCTCCTGATCAAATTACCCCACCAGGTCAGGTGCCTGATTACATTATCCTATGCAGATGAAATTGTTTACATAAATAGAATTAACCTGATCTAATTATCTAGCCATCTGGACAGAAACAATATGTGAGTTCCTTAACAATTAACAATGGGACATACAGGCTTAACAGAAAACACATCACACCTTAATACACAGACAATAGCAGGAGACCACAAGTGACAGACTGTCCATCTCTCACATTAAAGAACATGGAACAGAGGACATTGTGATTAGCTCTTTCAATGAACATCTTCAGAATCAAACAGGCCAGAAATAGTCTTCATATATTTCTTGAGATATATGGTTGATATTTATTGAGATATATGGTTGATAAATATTAATATCCCATTTGAAGTAATCCAAACCATATTCTCAGTGTCCATTAAGTACCTGTCCATCATTTCCTTGATCACTTCGTATCCCTAATAGACACAGGGTGACTTACACATAAGAGGGGCCTAGGGGGCTAAGAGAGTGATTTCCCAACCTCTCTAAGGTAAGCTGTGTTCCACGGGCCCCCCAACCAAAGAAAGAGCACAAAGAAAGTACCAACCCACTGTGGACATTGTCTTCTTCTCTGCTTTACTTAAATCCAACCCCTTAAGGCTAAAATCTACAAAATGATCTGAAACTTTATCACCCCAAGTCGTATTCAAGGGAGAAGCATACTTTGCAAATTCTTTAGCAAGAGGCTTCCACTCATTGTCTCTGGCCCAGATAGGAAAGCTGAACAATTCCTTCTGGACACCAGAATCCTCTGCATTCCTGATTTTCCTAAACAACTTATGCAGCATTTTTACCTAGCACAAGCTACACAACACACTACAAAATCAGGTCTGCTTCAGTTGAATTTTAGTGCAATCTCAGACGAGCCCTCCCAATCATCCCGGACGAGCTCCCAATTGTTTAGCTTGCGTCTATCTAGCAAAGTTACTTTGCAGTATAATAAAGGAAGCTCAGACCTCTACAGTGTATAAATGTGGTTTTACTATACAAAAATGCTGTACATACAAAACTATTACAATATTAGGAATACAATGCAAGACTGACAGATATAACAATGCCTAGCAAATAAACAGTAACAGTACGCTTACAAGTTACCTAACTCTGGTTACTGTACAGTTCATGATCTCCATTGGCAATGAGGATCCAAAGCTTCTATAAGCAGTTTCTGGAAATCAGGTATCTTCTTCTTGGCTTGTGCAGACTTTTGTTTTTTGATGTTTAAGGCATGATGGAATCCTGTCCAGCTTATGCCTGACAACCCTTTTATATGTCAAGATTTTTACCATAGTTACCGAACAACAGACCATCCCCACATGAGCGTTGTTCCTTTTGGAAAACCAAGCTTAATGGGAGAAACATTCTCAAATTCTCCCTCAAGATAGCATTCTAGTTTCATACATGCAATAGGGTTTATATGTCAGGTTTTCAATCTATTGTTTGTGACAGTTACACAATAGACTGAACAACAGTCAAACTAAAATACAACAATGGTATCCAAGTTCCCATTGTTTGAGGACAGCTTGTGTATTTGTTACAAAGGCATTCGTTTGAGAAGCACCCACTGAACAGAAACCTAATTTCTGTTTCTATGACCAACTACTAAACAGACTGTCCCATGTAATGTTATGTCTGATAAATAAAAAAAAAATCATATTGATCATAAAACACAACACAATTTAACACCACCCTCTTCTCAGATTGACAATGCTGCTGTCCAGAGGCATCTCCGCTGCTCTTCCATCCAGATTGAAGACACCCTGTTACCCGCCAGATCAACAGGTAAAGAAAGGAAAAAAGCCTATAAAAACTAAAGAAATACAGCTACCACATTTAGGTTGGAACCCAAGGCAAATAAATAAAAACTTTTGGCACATACAGGCTCTTTATTATGGAAGAAATGTGTAATGTCTCTTCTGTAGGGTTGAGCGAACCTGAACTGTAAAAAATTGTTCGTACTGGGTTTAGGGTTGTTCGGAATCGAGTTCGGTGTTCGGCAATTTAATGGCGCATTTAAAAAAGCTGCAGGGCAGCCAATCAACAATCGTTTAACTCGTGTGCCCTTAGAAGCCATCACAGCCATGCCTACTAATGGCATGGCTGTGATTGGCCAGTGCAGCATGTGACCCAGCCTCTATTTAGCTGTAGTCATGTATCGCCGCACGTCACTCTCCTCTATCTAGTGTAGGGAAAGGCTGCGGCTGCTACTTTGAGGGAGAGACTATGAGTGGACAGAATTAGAGTTGAGCGGACACCTGGATGCTTTATTCTTTAACCACCTCCCACCCGGGCCATAGTACATATACGGCCGGGTGGGAGTCTCGTCCTTCTGAATCAACGTTCCGGAACGTCCTTCAGAAGGAGAGAGATCGCACCGCCGCGGGCACGCGCAGCGGCACGATCTCGATGTGCCTGTGTCCCTAGGACACAGAGCAACATCACTCGGCAGGAGGGCCCTGTGATTGGCCCTCCTGATCACATGACGGCTGTGACCAATCACAGCCGTCATGTAATGTCAATACAGCCGTTGTAACGGCTTCGATCTCTTCTCCTCCTGACAGATCCTGTCAGTGTGAGGAGAAGGAGAGGATCGATTCTGCAGCCGGGGTGATCAGTGAGTATTTCTAATTACTTACTGATCACAGGGGGGGTCTGTGCTGGTAATCAGATGATTGATTACCAGTGCAGCCCTGGGGGGAGGGGATGCCACTAGAGCCACCAGGGATGCCCACCCATGACCACCAGGGATGCCCACCATGGCCACCAGGGATGGCAAACAGGGCTCAGAGAGCCTGCCAGTGGTGCCCCCTATCAGTGCTGCCCACCAATGCCATCTATCAGTGCTGCCCACCAGTGCCCGTTATTGCCATCTATCAGTGCCGCCCACCAGTGCCCATTATTGCCCACCAGTGCTGCCTATCAGTGCCCATCAGTGCCCCCCACCAGTGCCGATCAGTGCCGCACATCAGTGCCACCCATCAGTGCCGCCTATCAGTGCCCATCAGTGCCACCGATCAGTGCCCATCAGTGCTGCCTATCAGTGCCCATCAGCACTGCCTATCAGTGCCCACCAATGCTGCATATCAGTGCTATCTATCAGTGCCACATATCAGTGCCCATCAGTGCTGCATATCAGTGCTACCTATCAGTGCCCATCAGTGCTGCATATCAGTGCCACCCCGTCAGTGCCACCCCATCAGTGCCACCCCATCAGTGTCTCCTCATCAGTGCCTGTCAGTGCGGCATCATCAGTGCTCATCAGTGCAGGAAAAAACGTATCTATTTACAAAATTTTATAACCTAAACAAAAAAACTTTTTTTATTTGTGCACCAAAAAAGAAAAAACCTGGCAGTGATCAAATACCACCAAAAGAAAGCTCTATTTGTGGGGAAAAAATGACATAAATTTGGTTTAGGTACAGTGTTGCATGACCGCGCAATTATCATTCAAAATGCAACAGCGCTAAAAGCTGAAAATTGGTCTGGGAAGGAAGGGGGTTTAAGTGCCCAGTATTGAGGTAGTTAATCAGAACTCAGCGTGCGATCTACATAGATTTTGTTGTGTGGGTGCAGTGCACAATCTTTTTCCTGCCCTGAGCCAAGTGACTAGAAAAATTACTTTTATCCATCTGTTAGTTAGGTGGGTTGCGGGGGGGGGGGGGGCATTTTATGCAAGCACCAGCACTGCATATGTGCTTTTGTGACATTTTTGACACCCTTTTTTGGCAATCCCCTCCATCTGGGGCCTCTGGGGCTGTCATATTGTGTTAGTAAAAAAACACCCTTTTGGGCACAATACACAATTGTACAGCCCTTGCTGCATCTGTGATAAAAACAAGCTTGAAATACTTCAATAATTTTCAGGCTTTGAAAAAACACCCATTTTTGTCAATTCCCTCCATCTGGGGCCTCTGCCGCATTATTCAGTGTGCATTTTAAGCTATAAATATAGCTAGAATTTTCTGGGTTTTTAAAAACACAATTTTTGGGCTAAAATCCACAATTGTATAGCCCTTGCTGCCTCTGTACGTGTAGAATTCAAGCGTTATATACTGCTGTCATATTGCGTTAGAAAAAAAAACACCCTTTTTGGGCAAAATACACAATTTTACAGCCCTTGCTTGCTGCATCTGTGATAAAAACAAGCTTGAAATACTTCAATAATTTTCAGGCTTTGAAAAAACACCCATTTTTGGCAATACCCTCCATCTGGGGCCTCTGCCACATTATTCATTTTGCATTTTAAGATATAAATTTAGCTATAATTTTCTGGGTTTTTAAAAAAACCCTTTTTGGGCTAAAATCCACAATTTTATAGCCCTTGCTGCAACTGTACATGTAGAATTCAAGCTTTATATACTGCTGTCATAGTGTGTTAGTAAAAAACAGAATTTTTGGGGAAAATACACAATTGTACAGCCCTTGCTTGCTGCATCTGTGATAAAAACAAGCTTGAAATACTTCAATAATTTTCAGGCTTTGAAAAAACACCCATTTTTGGCAATACCCTCCATCTGGGGCCTCTGCCACATTATTCATTGTGCATTTTAAGCTATAAATTTAGCTATAATTTTCTGGGTTTTTAAAAACACCCTTTTTGGGCTAAAATCCACAATTTTATAGCCCTTGCTGCAACTGTACATGTAGAATTCAAGCTTTATATACTGCTGTCATATTGTGTTAGTAAAAAACACCCTTTTGGGGGAAAATACACAATTGTACAGCCCTTGCTTGCTGCATCTGTGATAAAAACAAGCTTGAAATACTTCAATAATTTTCAGGCTTTGAAAAAACACCCATTTTGGGCAATACCCTCCATCTGGGGCCTCTGCCACATTATTCATTGTGCATTTTAAGCTATAAATTTAGCTATAATTTTCTGGGTTTTTAAAAACACCCATTTTGGGCTAAAATACACAATTTTATAGCCCTTGCTGCAACTGTACATGTAGAATTCAAGCTTTATATACTGCTGTCATATTGTGTTAGTAAAAAACACCCTTTTGGGGGAAAATACACAATTGTACAGCCCTTGCTTGCTGCATCTGTGATAAAAACAAGCTTGAAATACAGCTATAATTTTCTGTCTTTTAAAAAAACACCCTTTTTGGGCAAAATCCTTAATATTGCAGCTTTTGCTGCATCTGCCATTGTGAGATACACCCTTTACATACTGTTGTTCCATTCTGCTATTCAAAAAACACCCATTTAGGGCAAAAAAAATAATTTTGCAGCATTTGCTGCATATGTTACTGTGAGATACACCCTTTACATACTGTTGTTACCTGGTCGTGGTACTGCTGGTGGAGCTCCTTTTGCATGGAGAGGACTTGGTCGATCTGTGCCAGCTACACGCACATGTGAAACACCTTCATCAGGTGCGAGTAGGCGACAAAACCTGCAGCAGTATTTGGTCGGGCCTAATGCGGCTCTACGAATGTTGAGGCCAGAACAAGTACAGGCGATAGTAGATTGGGTTGCTGACAGTGCCTCCAGTTCCCTCACATTGTCTTCCACCCAGTCTCCTGCTGAAAGATCAGAGTTGGCACCTGCAGCCGATGTCAATCAGTCTTTCAACACACCCCCTTGCAAATCAGCCAAGCAGTCTGAGCCCCAAGTCATGCAGCAGTCTCTTCTGCTTTTTGATGACTCTGTTAGCAGGGTTTCTCAGGGCCATCCACCTAGCCCTGCCCCAGAAGTGGAAGAGATTGAAAGCACCGATGCCCAACCACTTATGTTTCAAGATGAGATGGGAGGACCATCGCAGCACGTCTCGGATGACGAAACACAGGTGCCAACTGCTGCCGCTTTCGGAATTGTGTAGACCGACAAGGAGGGCAGGAGTGAAGACTGGGTGGAAGATGATGTGGAGGACAATGAGGTCCTCGACCCCACATGGAATCAACGTCATGCAGGTGACCTGTGTAGTTTGGAGGAAGAGCACAACCAAGTGGGGGGACAAAATAAGGTGTGCACTGCGCAACGCCATCTGTGGCAAGGTCCACCTAACTACGGATACGTGGACCAGTTAGCATGACAGCAGGCAGTTTTAAAACGTGCCTGTTTGGGGGAAAAACCCCACATCACGCAGGAGTTGTGGAGGGGCATTGAACAAAAGACCGATGAGTGGTTGGTGGCAGTGAGCCTTAAACCCGGCCTGGTGGTGTGCGATAATGGGTGAAATCTTGTAGCAGCTCTGGGCCTAGCCGGTTTGACGCACATCCCTTGCCTGGCGCATGTGCTGAATTTGGTGGTGCAGAGGTTCCTTAAAAATTACCTCAATATGTCAGAGCTGCTGCAGAAAGTGTGGGCCATCTGTGCGCACTTTCGGCATTCTCCCCCTGCTGCTGCTCGCCTGTCAGCACAGTGGAAGCACAAGGCGAAGGCAGAAGAGGAGGAAGAGGTAGCCAACGCAGCCGGGGGACCGCCAGCACCTCAGAAGGCAGGGTTAGCATGGCCGAAATGTGGAAAAGCTTTGTCAACACGCCACAACAACCAGCACCACCAGCTGATATGGAACATCTTAGCAGGAGGCAGCATTTCACCATCATGGTGGAGCAGTATGCACACACCTAGATGTACTGAATGATGGCCCCTTCAACTTCTGGGTCTCCAAATTGGGCACATGGACTGAGCTTGCCCTTTTTCACCTTGGAGGTGCTGGCCTGCCCTGCAGCCAGTGTATTATCTGAACGTGTATTTAGCACGGCAGGGGGCGTTATCACAGACAAGCGCAGCCGCCTGTTCAGAGCCAATGTGGACAAGCTCACGTTCATTAAAATGAACCAGGCATGGATCCCACAGGCCTTACCCAGCCATTGTTGTATTTTTCATCTTTCTCACTCTTTTGGGGTATACCCTAATGGGATAATAGACAGGACTCCCTAGATTATTAATAAATAACAGACAATAGATTTACAATAATGAGACACCACACAACGTCTGGTTGGAAAATTTTTAAGGCTGCGGCCGTTTATTATTTGCTTATTTAAACAAACGTGATAAAAGATTTTCAACAATGTTATAAAACACTGAAAACAACCCGGTCACTATGACCCAGGTTGTAAGAATAAACAAATTCAACTTAATAAAATTATCCAGAACAACATTAATACACAGAACAAATCGTATATATATATATATTCATTGTCCCCCGTTGAAAAACACAAAGGTGACCCTACAAATAATAATACTGGTCGCAACAAAACAAGGGAGGTGGGGAGGGAGGGGAACACCACAACTCTGTTCCAGTGAGGTGGCTGAGCCCTTAGCTGCGGGGGTCCCTCTTAAATAGCCCTAAACCAGGGGTTTAGGTGGGATTTTTGAGCAGGAAGAGGGGAAAACTCAACTAATCTCCCCAGATACAAGGGAATTTGAGCGGGAAGAGGGGGAACCGGCCCAATCTCCCCAGATACAGGGACAAATTTGAGCGGGAACAGCGGCTGAATAACCCCAGGTCATAAAGGGCAACTAAACTTACCCCAGCAACAATTTTACCTCACCCTGTGACTGCTAATAACTAGCCTACACCAAGTTATAATCCTTGTCCCCATCCCATGAGCAAAGGGGGGCACAAAATGATTCCCCATTTCCTTTAATTAAAAAATAAATAAAATTAAAAACAAAAACCATTGTTGGCTACCTCGTCCTCCTCCACCCCTGATTCCACCTACACTGTCACATCCACCGCCACCTCAACTCCCTACTCCATATGGACCTCTTCCTCCTAGATCAAGATTATTATTTTTTATTTTTATGTATTCTATGTTATTTTAAGTTATTTCCCTATCCACATTTGTTTGCAGAGCACTTGCCATGCTCTTAACAACATTTTACTGCCATTTGCAGCCCTCTAGCCCTTTCTATTACTTTTTTAGAGCCATTTTAGTGCTCAAAAGTTCGGGTCCTTATTGACTTCAATAGGGTTCAGGTTCGGGGTCAAGTTCGTGTTAAGTTCGGGTCCCGAACGTAAACTTTTTTGCGAAGTTCGACCGAACCCGTTGAACCCGAACATCCAGGTGTCCGCTCAACTCTATTCTAATAAAATAAATGTACCCACCTGTTCACTACTTTCTGCAGAATGTACACTGAGTGAGTGGGAGTGATGTCACCCCATGCCAGCCATTTAGGGCAGCTGAAAATGAGGAGAAGAGGCTGTTGCCAGCAAAGGACCTCACAGGCATTGGACTGTTGGAGTAGTAGTAAGTAAGTATTCCTGCTTTTATTTCAGCTTAATAAATGGTAAGCTGTAATATATTACATTTTTATTTTAGGTTTAATACTGTTCAAGTAAATTATAACAATACCTTGACACACTGACATGAATTGCACATAAAACATAATTCTTTTTTATGAAGGTTTTTCAGATATGTTGTTAAAATTTAATGACAGTGAGTGGTTCTCAGCATGGCTTTGTGTGACTTTTTATAGTTGATTGATAAACCTTTTCTGAATTATTCCCTGCAAATAGTATTTGTAAAGGCATTAGTCCTCTGAGTGGTTCTCAGTATGGTTTCCTGTAACTTTATATAGTTGATTGATAAGCCTTTTCTGAATTATTCCCTACAAATATTATTTGTAAAGGCATTAGTCTCCACCATTTTTTGTTGAAATGATTATACTATATACTGATAGATCTGTATTGTATATATGGAGAGTTGTATACACATTCCTTGAGAAATAAAATTCTAACACGAGTTCTAGCCTTCCTCTACTCTATGGGAAAAAATACTGCATGTTTATTTCCATATTAAATCTTTGAAAATAAATATATATATTTCTGATGCTAGGTCCACTTTAATAGATTCATGTCTATCAAAAACTTTTCTAGTTTTACATCCTATGCATGATACACTTTGGAACTTCATGCACTTTACTTTTAAATTGTATTTATTTATATATTTTTTAAATTTATGTCATTATATATGAGTGGGTAGCTCTTACTCCGGAAGGGCAACTATTGTTTGGGCCCCCTGATTCCAGATGCTGACAACCTTTCTGGCAATGCCACACCCTCTGACACACCAAGAATAAAGAGGGAATATTTATTTGTACAACACGCCGAACAAAGAAATTAGGCAAATGGTAATAAAGTTAACAACTAAACAAAAACAGATACCAATATTTTAGAACACATTTTAGAAAAATAACTGAATAACCAAATGCTCCTATTAAAACCAGGGAGGTCCTAACTAAGGTGTCAGAGAATGGTACTCAGAAGAACTGGCACATCTGCTAATGCCCAAAAGAATCGCAGATTGGCACATAGAAATTTGCCAATGCTAATGTGCATGCACGCACAAGCACGAACGGCCGCAAAGGTGCACCCAATGCGTGACAGATTCTGGAGCCAAGTGGCCTATTTAAAGCCAGCAGCATGAGCCACTAGTTGCTGGATGATCTTCAGCTTCAGCTTGTGTGCTTCAGAGCTCTTGTTCCTGCTAATATTGGACTTCCTGTTACCGACTCAGCTTTCCTTGGCCTGTCTTGTCTCTTTTTCTGGCTTTGACCCCTGGCTTTGTCTATTGACCCCACTTCTGCCTGCTGATCCGTGTATGACCTCTGGCTTGCTCTTCTGACTCCCCTGCTGCCTGGTTACATGTATGACCCTTACTGACTTCTGACTCTGCTTGCTGCCTTACTCCTGGCTGATATTCTGTGCATGACTACTGGCCTGGCTCCTGACTCTGCTCCTGGCTCTCCCTTCTGCCAAGTCACATCTGGTACTCCTGAGGGACACCTTCCCAGCAGCGCATCCTGCTCATCAGCCACCATCTAGCAGACATCTCCTCATCACTTTAGCTTGTTGCAGATGGCAACCCCTCTTTCTTTGAGCATAGCACTCCTTGTTACCACCTTCGGGGATGCTCTTCACTCAGCCGCAAGGGAAGCCTTCTCAGCACTTCGGCCTCCGATCAGGTACATGCCATAAGGGGTGGTATTTGGAACTAAAGGTCTGTTCGTTTCTCCAAACCCCTCCCACTGGCCATTGTATTGGTAATTGGTAATTGCAAAGTTGCAGCACTGGAGTGCTCAGATTTGAGTGGAACCCACAATACCAGGTGTAAATGTGCAATTTGTATTATAAAAATAGATGAATCTGTCCCATTAAACAGGGGCAGGAATTTATGGCCAGCAGCCTCTCACCACCAGATGATCTGTCAGAAACCGATGACATTAGCTCAGATTCAGGACTTGGCATTGACGCCCCCCCACCCCCCCCCCCCCCCCACTGTACTGGTGATGTCAGCAGCGACAGAGGACCTTGCAGTGGCAATTTCTCACAGCTGTGACATCTGTGTTGATTTAGCAACAGAGTCTCTCTGTGTCTTCAACAGCATCCCTCACAGTCCTAGGTGGTTTCCAGCAGTCCTCTGTACTCTCAGGCTGCACAGCAGCCACTCAGTTTCCTCTGATGTCCTGGGGAGGTGGGTGGAGTCTCATCTGGCTCCCAGTGGCTGCAGATAGCCTTAAAAAAGTCCTGTGTCCTTTCTCCCTCCTCCTGCAGTAACTCTTAAATGTGCACTGGCAGCCAGCTGTATGTGACACTGACAGCCCAGCCAGTGCAGGAGTGCTGCGGACCAAAGCTACACATGTGAATCTACATCTAAAGACCAATGGTTTTGAGTACGAGAATTATTTTAGGGCTCATTCTCAGAACTCACACACCACATTATATGTGTCGATGCACTGAGGTACCTTTTTATTTTGAATAGTACCCTTACATGCTGTAACCTGTGCAAAACCCTGGGAAGAAATGCAGCCTGCACAATTTTTTCATGCATAAGGGCACATTGCAGCCCTTATTTTAGGGCCCATTCACAGGACCAGCACACTAAGGATTGTACGCTAATGCACTGCAGTGACTTTAAATTTGAATTGCACCCACACGCACCTTAACAACACATGATGCACTGAGAAAAAATGCAGCCTGCACTCTATTTTCATGCTTTAAGGTACATTGTACTTTGCAACCCATTCATTTTGAACGCAATGTCTAACGCAGCATACTGCAACGTGGCTCACTACATAAAACACTGCTTTGCAGTGCAGTGTGGTTACAATGGTCCCCAAGTCTTGGACACAATTAAATTTGATTTGAAGTGTCAGGTATAGAGATGTAAAATATCCGGAAAGTTTGAAGCCATGGGGAAAAAAATGGAAATTTTGGAAAAAAAAAAAAAACAGAGTGGAGTTTTACAAATTGAAAGCTGTTTTGTTACACTGGGAAGGTGAAATGCAGTGTATATAAAATTATTATACTCCCAATCTTCCATAAATATTACCAGGCAGCTCAACTAGCAAAAAAGCAGATTGACAGGTTACACATAAAACTTTAACTTGAAGAATACCCCTATATCAATAAACTGTTGTGCACTTTGACACAAATGTCCCAGAATGATTTGTGTTCTGCACAGAAGAATTTTCAGAATTTGGGCCAGGATCTTCAACAGTTGGGGTACACTGTTACATTTTCAGAGGTCTTACCTGTGCATACTGGACAAGAGAAAGTACTTTGTATAGCAGTGTTCAATGTTTGATTAAAGGATTGGTGCAAAGCTGAAGGTTTTGGTTATGTAAGTCATGATGCTATCAGGTGGTCTGACATTGAGTTGTACAAAAGAGATGGTCTGCATCCCTCACACAAGGGCACTGAGCTTCTTAGTAAGGAATTTAGGAGTTTTTTGGACATGCATTTAAACTAAGAAATTGAGACAGAGATGTAATAGCTCATTATGGGTTTCTCTTTCAGGTTGCTGAAAAAAAAAAAAATTTTTGAGGGTTTACAACCTCTTTAAGTGTGTCCCTAGGGGCGTGCTTCTAACTGTGATTGGATGTGGCTGTGTGTGTAACAGCACAGATCAACGGTCCTACATAGCAGGACCGTATGATCTGTGCTTTTACACAGGGAAGAATGACAGACGGCTTTGTTTACATTAGCTGCCTGCCTTTCTCCCTCTCCACCCGACGATCGCGAGTGACCGGGGGACATCGGGTCTGCCGGTCACATGCGCGGGCTTCTTAGGGAACGAGCGGGGGCGGGAGCACGCCTCGGGCGGCGCGCGCTTGCCCCCCTATTGGCTCCCAGGCTAGTGACATACCGGTACGTCACTTTGCCTGGAAGGGGCTGACCGCCGCTGTATATAGTCGGGCGGCGGTCGGCAAGTGGTTAAAGGATAAGTTCACTTTTTGTAAAATAATAAATGCTAATTTTTTTGCAGGTAATCGCTGTTGTAATGCAGGTCTCCAGCAGATATGCAAGTGTATCTGCTTCCCCATACGTCCCGTACAGCCCAGCAGATACAAGACAGGAAGAATGAATGAGCTACGAAGGCGCTCCACCGCACCATGGTAGTTAATTGAAAACTACAAGCCAACAGCCGCATAGGCTGCCAGACCTTTTTCAATGCACATAGCTCTGTCAATCAGTGACGCGGCCAGGCTGCAGGGCCCCACTCCGCCACATTTTTTTTTAAATTGTGACAGCTAGCGGGAGGGAGAAGAACCCTGCTAGCTGTCACAGCAGGGTTTAGGGAGGTGCAGGGGCCGGTCTGTGCGTAACATGTTGCGTAACTTATCCTTTAATAAAGCAAGGTGCCTTGATGGTATTCATCCCAGAGTTCTAAGAGAACTTTGAGGTATAGTTGTTAGACCATTAACTGATCTTTTTAATCAATTCCTTCCTACAGAAAAAGTTCCCTATGACTTGCGGACAGCTAATATTGTACCTATCCACAAAAAGGGCAGCAAGGTAGAAGCTGGCAATTACAGGCCAGTGAGTTTAACATCGGCGATAATCAAGTTAATGGAATCACTCCTGAAAAGAAGAATCATTGATCATTTAACCACTTAAGCCCCGGAGGATTTGGCTGCTAAACGACCAGAGGGCATTTTGCGATTCGGCACTGCGTGACTTTAACGGACAATTGCGCGGTCGTGCGACGCTGTACCGAAACGAATTTGGCGTCCTTTTTTTCCCACAAACAGAGCTTTCTTTTGGTGGTATTTGATCACCTGTGCGATTTTTTGATCACGCGCTATAAACAAAAAAAGAGCGTAAATTTTGCAAAAATAGCAATATTTTTCCCTTTTTTTTATATGAAATTCCCCCAAAAAAAAATGTAAAAATCAAAATTTTTTAATATTTTCGGCCAATTTGTTTTATGCTACCTATGTTTGGTAAAAAAAATCGCAAAAAGCGTATTTTGATTGGTTTGCGCAAAAGTTATTGCGTTTACTAACAAAGGGAAAGATTTTTGTCATTTTTGTTGTTTTTTTTTTTAACGCGTAATGGCGGCGATCTGCGATTTTTTTTGCGGTACTGCGACATTGCGGCGGACAGATCGGACCCTTGACTGACATTTTTGACACTTTTGGGGTTACCAGTGACATTTCTACAGTAATCAGTGCTATACATATGCACTGTTACTGTAAAAATGCACTGGTAGTGAAGGGGTTAACTTTATTTGAGAGGGAGGGGCTGTGTGTGTCCCTAGGGGCGTGATTCTAACTGTGATTGGCTGTGGCTTCAACTGTATGCAGAGTGATCAATGGATCTACATAGTAGATCCATGTGATCAGCTCTCATACAGAGAGGAGAATGACAGGCAGCTTGTTTACACAAGCTGCCTGACTATCTCCCTCTCCCCCGCCGATCGCAGAGTGGCCGGCGGCGATCGGGTCCGCCGGTCACACGCGCGGGGGGGTCCGTGACCACGCGGGAGCGGGAGCGCGCCTCCGGCGGCGCGCGCTCGCTCCCTAAACCCTCACAGGCGAGCGACGTAGACCTACGTCACTTTGCCTGTGAGGGGCTGACCGCCGCCGTAGATAGTCGTGCGGCGGTCGGCAAGTGGTTAAAAATACACAACTTGATGAACCCAAAGCAGCGTGGCTTTACCAATAGCACATCATGGCAGACTAATCTGATTGAATTTTACCAATGTTTTGGACCATGGTGGTGCTGTGGAAATAGCATATCTTAATTTCAGTAAGGCATTCAATAAAGTTCCACATAATAATCTAATACAAAAGTTGTACAAGCTAGGACCTAACCCTTGGGTGGTTTGGTGGATATGCAGTTGGCTAAAGGATAGATACCAGAGTGTGGTTGTGAATGGAGTTTACTAGGAACAAAGACCAGTCACTAGTGGTGTACCACAAGGCTCTGCACTAGGTCTTGATCTATTTAATCTATATGTAAGTGATATAACTAAAGGTTTGTTGGGCGAGGTATGTCTTTTACTGCTGGTACAAAGGTGTGTAATAGGGTTGATATACCTGGAGGTGTCTGTAACATGGAATAGGATTTGGCATTGCTGGAAGATTAGTCAAAGCAAAGGAAACTGCAGTTCAATGTTTCTAAATGTAAAATAATGCACCTAGGGAAAAATAATCCCTTGAGAGTGCACAACATTGGGGGTACAGCAGTGGCGCATTATCCATGTGTGCAGGGTGTTTAATGCGCACAGACCCCCCCCCCCAAGGCAGAGGGGCCCACTGTGCCCTGTCACACTCTGCACACATGGAGTAGCGAAATAAAAATCATGGTAATTTTTTAGGGTCCCAAGTGGGCGCACAGGCTAGGTGCTTTGGGTCTTTTTCTTTCTTTTAGCACAAGAAGAGTGGCGGCAGCTGCATTTTCCGATGCCTCCTCTTTAGATCTGGCCGGCGCCGCCCACTTCTTTACAAATGATGCCTGGCGGAGTGATATGCCTTTGAGTGCAGCGCCCGCACGCTATAAATTGTGAGGGTGAGCTTTGCAGCGTGGGAGAATGGCTGAGGAGACGAAGGAGGTGCTGGGTTCTGTGTAGGCTGGAGTCAGGAGTCTGGGGTAAGGAGAGGAGGCCTTCCCTTTGTGAACTTATCCCCTACAGCCACTGCAGAGCCGAGTCTCACACAGGCACACAGACAGTGCTTTATCTGCTGCACCATGTAGGCATCTGTTAGGCTGCTAGCTTGTAAGAAGAATGAGGCATGCTGCAGACTCCTCACTTCTCTCTCTTTATCTGTCTCTGTGTCTGTCTATCTCTGTGTCTATTTGTCTCTCTCTCTCTGTCTGTCTCTGTCTTTTTGTCTCTCTGTCTGTCACTCTCTCTCTGTCCATCTGTCTTCTGTCTCTCTCTTTATTGCTCTCGCTCTTTATCTCTTTCTTGCTCTCTATTTTTTTCTTGCTCTTTATCGCTCACTCTTGCTCTTTATCTCTCTCACTCGTTATCTCTCGCTCTTCATCTCTGGCTCTTTATCTCTCTCTTATCTCTTGCTCTATCTCTTTGCAGAGTGCGAGAGAGGTGCAGAATTAAGACTGGAGGAAGCTACTGGAGTCTCTGGACCTCAATCAAGTTGCTGGATCAAGTAACTGCTAGCTTTGGTAAGAGAAACAGAAGACAGGTGGCAGACTTCGCACTTCTCTCTTTATTGCTCTCACTCTTTATCTCTTTCTTGCCCTTTTTTTCTTTCTTGCTCTTTATCTCTCTCTCTCTCTCGCTCTTTATCTCTCTCTCTCTCTCTCTTGCTCTTTATCTCTATCTCTCTCTCTCTCTCTCTCTCGCTCTTTATGTCTCACTCTTTATCTCTCTCCTATCTCTCGCTCTATCTCTTTGAAAAGCATGAGAGAGGTACTGAATTAGGACTGGGGGAAGCTGCTGGAGTCTCTGGACCTCAATCAAGTTGCTGGATCACGCAATTGCTAAAGGCCCGTACACACGTACCGATTGTCGGCCGAAAAGATTCGGCCGACGAACGATCGGCCGATTTTCGGCTTGTTAGTATGATGCTTCCGACAGCCGACAGCGCACTTTCGGCCGAACAGAATCTGTCGTGCAAGCATTAAAATTTTTGTATGCCGACACCAGAACGGCTGATTGTTCGCCAGTCAGTACAGATTTCGGCCGACAGACAGCAGATTTGCAAGACTGGGCATGCTCAGAAAAGAAAAAACACAGGGAAAGATAACCATCACATGACATCACTTCTGCAGTCGGCGGACTGCAAAGCGGAATTGCACTTTTCAGCGGAGAAGACAGCCCAGGGACAAAAGACGGCCGATCGGTCGGCCGACGATCGGTACGTGTGTACGGGGCTTTACTAACAGTTAACAGTTAACTATCTAACAGGCTGCAGACTCCTCACTTCTCTCTTTATTGCTCTTGCTCTTTATCTCTCGCGCTTTATCTCTCTCTTTTTATTGTTCGCTCTTTATCTCTCTGTCTCTTGCTCTTTATCTCTCTCTCTCTCACTCTTTATATCTCGCTCTTTATCTCTATCGCTTTATCGCTCACTCTTTATCTCTCTGTCTCTCGCTATTTATCTCTCTCTCTCGCTCTTTATCCCACAAACTATCTTTCGCTCTTTTTCCCACAAACTAATGCTGGTAGTATAAATATTCACGTAAAATGTAGGTTCCTTGCTAAGGAACATTCTTTTTTTTTTATTAAGTTGTTAGGGGTAGAGTTCAGCTTTAAGAAAGGCTGCCTTAGACTGACAATGCTGCTTTCCAAATGTTCCCTTGTGCGCATTTATTCAGAGTGTAGGTGCTCTAATACAGGTGTGTTACTGGCTAGAACACCATGTGAAAATGGGGGGAGGGAAACATGGCTTTGCCAAAACCTAAAACAGGCAAAGCATCCCTTGACAGATTTAGGTATTGTACCTTTTAAAACTCTCACAGAAAACTCTCACAGGATTTCATTTAAACCTTTAACCGCTTGCCGACCGCCGCACGACTATTCTACGTCGCTAGCCTGTGAGGCTCTACGTTGCTAGCTCGCTCAGTCATAGACCCCCCCCCACGTGTGCCCGGCAGACCCAATGTCCGCCAGTCACTCGCGATCGTCCGTTACACCGGGAGAAAGGCAGGCGGCTAATGTAAACAAAGCCGCCTGTCATTCTTCCCTGTATAAGAATGGAGATCAAACGGTTCTGCTATGTAGGACTGTTGATCTCTGTTCTTACACATCAAGCCACATCCAATCACAGTTAGAATCACGCCCCTAGGGACACACTTAACCCCTCCCTCTCAAAAAAGTTAACCCCTTCACTGCCAGTTTCATTTTTACAGTAACAGTGCATATGTATAGCACTGATTACTGTAGTAATGTCACTGGTAACCCCAAAAATGTCAGTCAAGGGTCCGATCTGTCCGCTGCAATGTCGCAGTCCCGCAAAAAAAATCGCAGATCGCTGCCATTACTCGTTAAAAAAAAAAAACAACAAAAATTACAAAAATCTTTATCTTAGTTAGTAAATGCAATAACTTTTGCGCAAACCAATCAAAATACGCTTTTTGCGATTTTTTTTTTACCAAACATGTAGCATAAAACAAATTGGCCTAAAATGTAAAAAAAATTTGATTTTTACATTTTTTTGGGGGGGGGGATTGACGCTTTTTTTTTTGTTTATAGCGCATGATCAAAAAATTGCACAGGTGATCAAATACCACCAAAAGAAAGCTCTGTTTGTGAGAAAAAAAAAGGACGTCAAATTCATTTAGGTACAGCGTCGCACGACCGCGCAATTGTCCGTTAAAGTCACGCAGTGCCGAATTGCAAAATAGGCCCTGGTCAGGAAGGGGGTAAAATCTTCCGGGGCTTAAGTGGTTAAAATAAAACACTTTCTGCAAACCCGGATGCACTTGTCTTTCTTTGCGGCCTATGAAAGTGCTCTATTGGAGAACCCCCAGGACCCAGGGCTATTCTCTTTAGTTTATTTTCTTTTACTCCCAATGACCCCACCTCCTTTCATGTACAAATTGGAAAAAGACCTTGTCAAACACATTAGGAAGTCTGACTGGAGCCAAGCGAGGCTGACAAAAGCTCAAGCAACATACTAGTGGTGGAGGCTAATTACAAAGTCCTCCTCTGCTGGTACCTACGTGGTTCCCCTGTGAATATCTCAAACAGTTCCAACATATTTAGTGTTGTATTTTCATGCCTGTCAGGCTGAGGGCTTGTTCTGGCATATCTGGCGGGATTGTCCGAAGGTTAAACATTTTTGGACCAGCCTTTATCAATTACTTTCCATAAAGACACCTCTGAGGTCGATACAAACAAAAATCCATAAACTAAATCTGCACTAACAACCAAAGTAAGCTGGTCACTTACATCCTCACAGCTGCCAAGTGGATAATATCTTGGTCATTTAAGACCCCAACAATTCACTTTGCAGAAATCATCTCAGAAGTAGAGATGTATAGAACTGTTCGCCGGCGAACAGTTCCCGGCGAACTTAGCATGTTCGCGTTCGCCGCTGCCGGCGAACATATGCGATGTTCGGTCCGCCCCCCATAAGACATCATTGAGGCAAACTTTGACCCTGAACTTTACAGTCAGCAGACACATTTCCAGCCAATCAGCATACCTCCCTCCCACACCCTCCCACCTCCTATAAATAAGCAAGGGCAGCATCCATCTTAGATCATTCTGAAGCAGTGTGTGTAGTGAGAGTAGGGAGAGAGCTGCTGCTGCTGCTGCTGCTGCTGCTGCTGCTGCTGCTGTTAAGCTAGGGACAGTTAGTCAGTGTTCCTGGTCTTGCAGTGTTCTTGGTCCACTACTGCTGTAATATCAGCACCCCAAAAAGCCCTTCTAAGGGCTGGTATTTGTGTTTTTTTGTTTTTTTTATATATATATATATATATATATACCTAGCGTCCCCAAAAGCCCTTTTAAGGGCTGGTAATTGAGTTGTTTCTTCTTATATATATATATCTATATCTATCTAGTGTCCCCAAAAGCCCTTTTAAGGGCTGGTAATTGAGGATTTTTTTTATTTATATATATACATATATATATATATATAGTGTCCCCAAAAGCCCTTTTAAGGGCTGGTAAGGTAATAGAGTTTTTTCCTTATATATATATCTATATATATCTATTGTACACTGCAGTTGCCTGCCCGCTGTGTGTGAGAGGCCACAGACCCACCACAGACTGTACTGTGTGCACACCACACTCATTTCGGGTGGCACAGGCACAGTACCTTGCATTTTAAAAAATATTTTTTTTTTCCTCTGTCATAATTGCAGTGAGTGCTGTGTCAGGTCCACAGAGTGCACTGTACCCACTGCAGTGCACTGCCCACCACAGATATATATACGGTGGCACAGCATCTTGTTGCAATAAATTGAAAAAAAAAAAATATTAAAAAAATAATATTAAAAAAATTATTGCAGTTGCCTGGGCTGCCAGTTACTGTCAGGTCCACAGAGTGTACTGTGCCCACTGCAGTGCCACTGTGTGCCCACCCACCACTGATATATAAGGTGGCACAGCAGCTTGCAAAGTAAAAAAAAAATATATATATTTTTTAATTGCAGTTGCCTGGGTGCCAGTGACTGCTGTCAGGTCCACAGAGAGTGTACTGTGCCACTGCCCACCCACCACTGATATATAAGGTGGCACAGCAGCTTGCAAAGTAAAAAAAAAATATATTTTTTTAAATTGCAGTTGCCTGGGTGCCAGTGACTGCTGTCAGGTCCACAGAGAGTGTACTGTGCCACTGCCCACCCACCACTGATATATAAAGTGGCACAGCAGCTTGCAAAGTAAAAAAATATATATATATTTTTTAAATTGCAGTTGCCTGGGTGCCAGTGACTGCTGTCAGGTCCACAGAGAGTGTACTGTGCCACTGCCCACCCACCACTGATATATAAAGTGGCACAGCAGCTTGCAAAGTAAAAAAATATATATATATTTTTTAAATTGCAGTTGCCTGGGTGCCAGTGACTGCTGTCAGGTCCACAGAGAGTGTACTGTGCCACTGCCCACCCACCACTGATATATAAAGTGGCACAGCAGCTTGCAAAGTAAAAAAATATATATATATTTTTTAAATTGCAGTTGCCTGGGTGCCAGTGACTGCTGTCAGGTCCACAGAGAGTGTACTGTGCCACTGCCCACCCACCACTGATATATATGCCTGCAAGAGAAAAAGCCAGCCGCAGAGAAGCCGTATTCCTGAAAATATAAGAAAAATGCTGTTTTTTAGGGGTTCTGGACATGCTACAGAGCTGAAACTTGACAGGTACACTTTTTAGACCCACCAGACACTGAATACAAAAAATGACATGCCTGCCTACAAAAATGCCCGCTAAATGCCTGCAAGAAAAAAAGCCAGCCGCAGAGAAGCCGTATTCCTGAAAATATAAGAAAAATACTGTTTTTTAGGGGTTCTGGACATGCTACAGAGCTGAAACTTGACAGGTACACTTTTTAGACCCCCCAGACACTAAATACAAAAAATGACATGCCTGCCTAAAAAAATGCCCGCTAAATGCCTGCAAGAGAAAAAGCCAGCCGCAGAGAAGCCGTATTACTGAAAATATAATAAAAATGCTGTTTTTTAGGGGTTCTGGACATGCTACAGAGCTGAAACTTGACAGGTACACTTTTTAGACCCCCCAGACACTAAATGCAAAAAATGACATGCCTGCCTAAAAAAATGCCCGATAAATGCCTGCAAGAGAAAAAGCCAGCCGCAGAGAAGCCGTATTACTGAAAATATAATAAAAATGCTGTTTTTAGGGGTTCTGGACATGCTACAGAGCTGAAACTTGACAGGTACACTTTTTAGACCCCCCAGATACTAAATACAAAAAATGACATGCCTGCCTAAAAAAATGCCCGCTAAATGCCTGCAAGAGAAAAAGCCAGCCGCAGAGAAGCCGTATTCCTGAAAATATAAGAAAAATGCTGTTTTTTAGGGGTTCTGGACATGCTACAGAGCTGAAACTTGACAGGTACACTTTTTAGACCCCCCAGACACTAAATACAAAAAATGACATGCCTGCCTAAAAAAATGCCCGATAAATGCCTGCAAGAGAAAAAGCCAGCCGCAGAGAAGCCATATTCCTGAAAATATAAGACAAATGCTGTTTTTTAGGGGTTCTGGACATGCTACAGAGCTGAAACTTCACAGGTACACTTTTTAGACCCCCCAGACACTAAATACAAAAAATGACATGCCTGCCTAAAAAAATGCCCGCTAAATGCCTGCAAGAGAAAAAGCCAGCCGCAGAGAAGCCGTATTCCTGAAAATATAAGAAAAATGCTGTTTTTTAGGGGTTCTGGACATGCTACAGAGCTGAAACTTGACAGGTACACTTTTTAGACCCCCCAGACACTAAATACAAAAAATGACATGCCTGCCTAAAAAAATGCCCGATAAATGCCTGCAAGAGAAAAAGCCAGCCGCAGAGAAGCCATATTCCTGAAAATATAAGACAAATGCTGTTTTTTAGGGGTTCTGGACATGCTACAGAGCTGAAACTTCACAGGTACACTTTTTAGACCCCCCAGACACTAAATACAAAAAATGACATGCCTGCCTAAAAAAATGCCCGCTAAATGCCTGCAAGAGAAAAAGCCAGCCGCAGAGAAGCCGTATTCCTGAAAATATAAGAAAAATGCTGTTTTTTAGGGGTTCTGGACATGCTACAGAGCTGAAACTTGACAGGTACACTTTTTAGACCCCCCAGACACTAAATACAAAAAATGACATGCCTGCCTAAAAAAATGCCCGATAAATGCCTGCAAGAGAAAAAGCCAGCCGCAGAGAAGCCATATTCCTGAAAATATAAGACAAATGCTGTTTTTTAGGGGTTCTGGACATGCTACAGAGCTGAAACTTCACAGGTACACTTTTTAGACCCCCCAGATGCTAAATCCAAAGAAATTTTTTATTTTTATTTTTTTTTAATTTTTCCAATAATTGGCTCTCTATCAAAAAATTATAATTTTTAAGAACTTTTTTTTGCGTGATCCCTCTCCGGCATGCCACAGTCCAGGTGTTAGTCCCCTTGAAACAACTTTTCCATCACTATTGTGGCCAGAAAGAGTCCCTGTGTGTTTTAAAATTCGCCTGCCTATTGAAGTCTATGGCGGTTCGCCCGGTTCGCCGGTTCGCGAACATTTGCCGATGTTCGCGTTCGCCGTTCGCGAACGGCGAATTTTAGGTTCGCGACATCACTACTCAGAAGCTATCTCATGTTTTGTTCTGTGAAAAACTCACTGCCAGCAGAATTCATGGCAAAATTCTGAAAAATCAGGGAGTCATGGATCAAGTTTTACCCTCCTCCAACTTTCTACAAAGACAATCTGATCATTTAAATGTCACCATTTTTTTCCCTCTCTACCTCTCTACCTGAGGGCTGCTGACTAAGAGCCATGAATATGGGCAGTGACACTATCAGGTAGCATTTTCTTGCAGTCACCTCCCCTTCTTTTTTTTTTTTTTTTCTTCCCTTTTGCCTTTCCCTTCTTTCCCTCCTATAATTTTCCTTTTTTTTTTTTTCCTCCTTTCAGGTGTATGCATGCATTTACTGAGCATTTCCTGGTGCACACCCCTGTAGAGAGAAGTATTGCCTGCTGAAGCTGCTCGACCATCACCAGGATTCTTAGATGGAGGTGATGACAATGTGGGAGCATTACATTAATTTATTTATTTTGAACTTTTATTGGCAAGAAGTCACATTATTATAAACTTTTATGCACATGAGCTTATTTTGCACATGAACTTTAAGGAAGTCTTATGAGAACACTGAATTTCTGCACTATATATTAATTTGCATTTTTATTATATTTGTTATCATATTTATTAATTATTGCAATCATATTTAAGTATATTTATAATTTTATATATCTTTTGCATCAGATCACAGGGTTTATACGCAAATTCAAACATTTTAAATATTGCAATTATTACTTTTTAAGCAAGCGCTATAGGTAATCCTATATGAACAGATTAATTTACTTTCTGGTAAGTGAAGTGGTTTCTCACTTTTGAAGAATTCACAGTTCTTTTTCCAACGCTTAAAGATTTACCAAATTGTGTGTGTGTGGTGGACTTCATTTATTTCATTCAGTTCATTTTTATACACAGTACACTGATATTATTTATTTGCATTACAATATTTTTCATGGATTGATTGCATTTCTATTAATGAATTTAGGCTTACTTTATCTTTAGCACTGCACTTTTTGTTTAATTATTTTCACAAATTAAATGCCACAATTTTGGAGCTGGTAAGCGTGTTTGGTTTCATCCATGCGCCAATTCAGCATATATTGTGGTTTTCAACTGGGACACATGTTTGCAGGAGGTGGCTGAAAGAGGCTACAGAAAATTAGCAGCACTGAGATTTAAAAAAGAATAAAAAAGAAAAGGGGTTAATTAACCCCTTTTATTTATGGGGTAGTGACAGGTACAGTTAGCTTAGCATAAGTATTATAGGACCAGGGATATTACTAGGGAGTTTAAGCCGGTTAGCTCATCCTTGAGCTGATTGGCTGTTCTTTTTACTAGCTGCCCCAGTATCCAGGTAGATTAGGCTTCTTACCTGCTGCATCCCGTTTTTCCTGCCTATTTTCCTCATCCAGGATTGGTACAGAGCCCTCCTTCAGCATCACTTAAGGGATCTCTCACTGACTGGACTTCAGTTCGCCTCAGGAAGCCGAAGCCGAGCGGTTCCCCCCCCCCCCCCTGTTTGTCACGGTCAGTTTATTATTTTAGGGTCACCTTTGCATGCTGCAAAGGAGGACGTTTATTCTTGTGATTGAATGTTTTAAGTTCGTTTGGATAATTATTTTGAAGTTTTAATTTTGCTGGTGGCAACCTGGGTCGTGGTGACTGGGTTGTTTTTTGATGTTTTGTATTGATATCTAAAAGTTATTGGTTAAATTTAATAAATAATAAACGGCCGCGGCCTCTTCAATTTCCAACCTTAAATTATTGTGGTGTCATTTATTTATCTTAGTTTAAGTTATTTAGTTATCCGAGAAATCCTGTCTACTACCCCATGAAAAATCTGTGAAAATAGTATTAAATAGAGGTAATTGTTTCTGATAAACAGTACTTTAGCCAACACCATTTCATCCAGTTAGTGTTTTTTTAAAAAAAAAGAAAGCTCTTTCTATGCTATTTGTAAGCACATAAATACACACACAGGGGACAACCATATTAGGTTGTAAAAGGAAATTATCCTTGATGGTTGCACTTCCAAAAATCCTTTTCATGAAGCTTCATATGAGGAATGGTTAACAGATGGAGCAGGGGACAAAAATGTAGACGCGTTTCGCGCAAATGTTAGCGCTTAGTCATTACCTATTGGAACTAGTCACCACAATCACCTAAATACAGCTCCAATCATCATCATTAGGTTACAGGTGAACTAAACAATTAAAAACAGTACTCAACCAGTACCATAAAGAAAACCCGGCTGCAGTCCTCGGGACATACACTCAAATCTTTTGTGAAGAGTTCAGTCCAAATTCACTGCCAGAAAGAATCTGATACACCAATTGAACTCAGAGCAAACTCGGCACATCATTCAAAATGCTTGTACAGTAGCAACAACATATACAAAATGATAGGAAAAAACATGTACTAGTTCCAATATGTAATGACTAAGCACTAATATTTGCACAAAACGCCTCTACCTTTTTGTCCCCTGCTTAACCACTTGCCGACCGCCGCACGACTATCTACGTCGGCGGTCAGCCCCTCACAGGCAAACTAACGTAGGGCTACGTTGCTTGCTTGTGAGGGTCTAGGGAGCGAGCGCGCGCCCCCCGGGGCGCGCTCCCGCTCCCGCGTGGTCACGGACCCCCCCGCGCGTGTGACCAGCGGACCCGATGTCCGCCGGTCACTCGGCGATCGGCGGGGGAGAGGGAGAATGTCAGGCAGCTTGTGTAAACAAACTGCCTGTCATTCTCCTCGCTGCAAAGACACTGATAAAACGGATCTGGTATGTAGATCCGTTGATCAGTGTCTTTACAGCTAGAGCCACAGCCAATCACAGTAGAAACCACGCCCCTAGGGACACACACAGCCCCTCCCTTCCAAATAAAGTTAACCCCTTCACTACCAGTGTATTTTTACAGTAACAGTGCATATATATAGCACTGATTACTGTAGAAATGTCACTGGTAACCCCAAAAGTGTCAAAAATGTCAGTCAAGGGTCCGATCTGTCCGCCGCAATGTCGCAGTACCGCAAAAAAAATCGCAGATCGCCGCCATTACGCGTTAAAAAAAAAAACAACAAAAATGACAAAAATCTTTCCCTTTGTTAGTAAACGCGATAACTTTTGCGCAAACCAATCAAAATACGCTTTTTGCGATTTTTTTTACCAAACATAGGTAGCATAAAATAAATTGGCCGAAAATTTTTAAAAATTTTGATTTTTACATTTTTTTTTGGGGGAATTTCATATAAAAAAATGTGAAAAATATTGCTATTTTTGCAAAATTGACGCTCTTTTTTTGTTTATAGCGCGTGATCAAAAAATCGCACAGGTGATCAAATACCACCAAAAGAAAGCTCTGTTTGTGGGAAAAAAAGGACGTCAAATTCGTTTAGGTACAGCGTCGCACGACCGCGCAATTGTGCGTTAAATTCACGCAGTGCCGAATCGCAAAATACCCCCTGGTCGGAATGGGGGTAAAATCTTCCGGGGCTTAAGTGGTTAACCACTTGTCAAATGAAGCTTCAATAAAAGGATTTTTGGAAGTGCAGCCGCCTGTAAAAATGTCCTTATGTTACACAGCATGCGAGCTGAGCTAGCTAGTGTGTGTGGGGATTAACTAGAAACTCACACACCTGGAGCGGCTTTTTTTGTTTCATTCAAAACCATATTAGGTTATTGCCCATGCAGGCATGGATTCATGCTTACTAGTGCTGCACAATTGTTGCAAGTCTGCCAGTCAGGTCCTACTTGCTTGTTGAGAGGTGCAGTTAGTTTGCTTGCCACTAGCTGGCTCTATTATGAAGGGAAAGTGGTAATTGGGTGTTAGGCCCCTTTTAGAGAAAACCTTCCTCTAGTGAAGTATTAGGTGGAGTTAGTGTCCTTATAAGTGCAAGGATGGGAGGGGCATAGTGAGATGGAGCATGGAAACCAAACACCTCAGAGCTACTAGGGTGTAATTGGCTACTGACCTAAAGGCCCTCTATGGGGCTGAAACCACAGATGAGATGGTTCAGAACTCACTCTGACTCTATTTATGGTCTTCTGTGGGTCATGAGAAGGGTGAAAAAGGCCTTTTAGGCCAGGCCAGAATCCTCTGTAATGTGTACTAGTACACCTGGCAATGACTGTGCCAGATGGGACTGTGCCTGGCTGGGCAGAGCTATGAAAAGTAAAGGTAGAAGAACCGCACTCAGGTAGGTAGAATCAAATCAAAGCAAAAATGGTTTATTCTTCAAATGGATAAATGAACAGACAGTGCGATGGGGAACAGATGTCCAGGTTGACGCGTTTCACGGCTCACATGGCCGCTTACTCATAACCGTAGTGATGAATAACGGAAATCGGTATTTTATACAAGCTCTAGATGGTTAATGTAATTGCTTGCACGTTTGTGTGTTTAACTTAATGATCTTTCATTGAGAAAACCGATTGGACCGTGATTCAGCACCTGGGACATGAAAAAGACGTACACATAAAGGATGCCTCCTAGTGAGGCAAGGTAACATGACAACAACACATTAAGTGTAAAAATATTTAGTTTGCATAATATATGCCAATGATTTGTGACATTTAAAAACATTTGTAGCACAGAGGAAGAATCCAGAAACGGCAATAACCACAGAGGAAGATGATGGAAAAGTTGAAAACTTTTGTATATGAATATAAATAAACACATCATCTTCTATGTATTATTGTGTAAATATACCATATAGATTGTAAAGGCATGCCTCATGAAACAGATGGTATTTAGATGTACTTGTAAATGACTAGAAAGGAACAACCTGACTAAAAAATGGAAATTTAAAAAAACAATCAATAAGAAAGTTGCGAATAAAAAATCCCTAATTTTTTAGTCGAATAGATTTAAATAAGAAAAAATCCATATGAACACATATGTGAATATATAATGAAGGGTATAAAACGTGTGAGACATGTAAAAAATATATATATATGTATTAAATGTATAAACACATATGTGAATGTGTGTGTGACACACACCAAGTGTGTAAACAACGTGAACCTATGCATGTCTGCATATATGGTTGACTTAATATTGTGTGAAGATGAAAATAATATATGTGCGTAAAAAAATATAAATGTGAATGTGTAGAATAATGGGTGATCGTGAATAATCCCAGCAAAAAATCGTAGAGGCTGGGAGAAAGGTAAATGCAAATAATATGTGTGACCAAAATAAATCAAAACCAAACAAGAAAACCATGTGTGGAAAAAGAAGGGGAGGGGGGGGGAGGGGGGGAAGGGAAAAGACATGGTGATAATGTGCACTATATAAGATGGTGTAAAGGAAGCTGATGATGGTGACTAATGGTTGTGTGTCCTTCATATGAATGTTAAAATCCGAAGCTTGAGGCATGTCAAAAAAATCCATGATATACATAGTACCGAAGTGGATATATTCCAGTGAACATAATGTACATAAACCCGCTGGAAAAAAGATCACTAATTCCCATAAGCAAGAACATGTACTTGTACAGATATCAAAACTGTATATATAAAAATTGAATAGAAAAAATTGAAAAAACCTTTCCAATTAAAGAAGTAGAAAGATTCCAATGTCTGGGGAGCACAAGATTAGTAATAAATAGCTTATAACACAAAAATTGTCGTATATATGGTGTGTTAACCAAGCATAAATATGGGTGTCTGTTAACAGTGGAAATTAGGACTCAATTCCAGCGGGAAAAAGTAGAGATAGGAACACCCTCATGGGAAATACAAATATGGTATATATATGTTGTTATATATTGTAACGGGTGATGATCACGTGTAATGGATATCCAATTCAATAAAAGGGGCTCCATACATGTCGATATCAATCCAACATTGCAAGACCTGCATAAAGACATTTCAAAAGAATATGTATAACAATTGTTTGCATAGTCGGAAAAAATTACATCATACACAAAAAAAAACATATAATCATATTTGAGTATAAATAGATCCGTTGTTGTGACAAGATCTTAGCACAAAGAATTAAGTACAATAGTGGACCACAGAAGTTGAACTACAAAAAATGGACTGTAGACATAGGCTACAGAGGTAAGGGACAAAAGGGAATCATTGAGGGAAAAGAAGAAGAATGGATCACTAACGAAGCGATAAAGAAAAAACCAGGATGGGGTGTCATTCATAAAAATGGGTGACATCCCATTCCCAGTTCAAACCCAATGGTATACGTGTATGCAACCTAAAAATCCATAGAACTTCCCTTTTACATAATAATTTGAAAATGTCACCACCTCTCAGGGGGTCTGGTGACATGGTCAATAATTTGGACCTGTACCAAGGACATGTCACCATGGTGCATATTGTTAAAGTGTTTTGCTATATTGGTAGACTTAGAAGTGCGAATGTCACTCAAATGCTCACGAAATCGGTCTTTTAATTTCCGGGTAGTTCTGCCCACATACTGAACAGAACATAATTTGCACGTAATTAAATAAATGAGGTATTTGGTGTTACAGTTGAAAAAGTTTCTTATGGTATATGTCTTATTATCATAAGTGGAGACAAATTTGTCTCCAGTGATGACATGCGGACAAGTGATACAATCTGTCATACCGCATTTATAATTTCCTCTACAGAAAAGCCAGGTTTTAGATGTGTTGGGTTTATTGGAAACATAGAGACTGGGAGATAGAAAATTGCCCAAAGTGGCAGCCCTTTTGGCCACTATATTAACCCCATCTCCAAGAACATTGGCACAGATATCATCTGTGTACAATGTGGGTAAGTGTTTATAAATAATCTTTTTTATCTTATTAAATTCCAGGCTGTGGGGTAAAGATAGTGTGATGGAGGAAATCATATGTTTGGACCTCTGAGACCTAGATTCTTTAGTAGCTATCCGTTGAGATCTACTTCTGTGGCTATTATGAGTGACCATGTTCTGTTGCAAATGAGATGTATCATTGGAAATGTCCATTGTTAAGAGATCTGAACGATCTTTCTTTAAAGCTATATTATACGCTCTGTTCAACATCCATCTAGGGTAACCCCTGTGTAGAAAACGGTTGTATAGTAGAGAGGCTTGTTTTTTGAAATCATGTAGGTTGCTGCAAATCCTGCGAACTCTGAGGAATTGCCCTACAGGGATGCCCTTGATGGTGTGAATGGGGTGACTAGAGCGTGCATGCAGTAAACTATTTCCGGACAAAGGTTTTCTATATAGGTTTGTTGTCACCTTGTTGTTGGTGTGACTCAATGCAACATCTAAAAATTCAATTGTATCGGCACTTGAAACACCTGTAAATTTCAGGTTAAGCGAGTTGTGGTTCAAGTACGATAAAAAGGATTTAAACCTTTATGAACTTTGGGGAGGTGGTGAAAAATCGGTGTAACCGGGTAATCTGGGATAAGTTTCTCTGCTTCCCTAGTGGAGAAAGCCCCAAGGGTTAAGCCTCTCTCCACTAAGGCACATAATGCTGATCTGTAAATAATAGTGGGATCACTTTTCAAAGGCAAATAGGTGTGAATGTCATTTAATTGTCTGAGGGCTTCTTCTTTGTATGTATCGCTGTCTAATATTACTATGGCCCCTCCCTTATCTGCATTTCTAATAATGATAGATGTGTCCTGTTGCAATGTTTTTAAAGAGATTCTCTCCCTACCAGTCAAGTTGTCAAATGATCTGGGTATGAGGGACGGTGTATCTGTGGCTAAACCGAATACGTCTCTCTCCACTAGCTTTTGGAAGAGATCCATGTTCGGTGATCGAGATTGAATAGGGTAAAAGCTAGAATGGCCAGACAGAGCGATTCTTTTAATGTTTCCCTCAGAGACCTCATCTGACTGATGGGCACTTTCCAAAGCCAAATCCTCCAATTCAGTGACGGCACACTGCTCACGGAAGGTGAGCATGGGTCTATCAAGATTGGGCGATGTGGCTGGGTGAACATCGTCATTATTGGACATGATGTCCGTATCATTAAGGAAATGCCTTTTAAGCGTTAGATTGCGAACAAATTTGTTCACCTGTAGGATGGTCTGAAAAGGATCAAAATGCACATGTGGGCAAAAATTCAAGCCCTTTGACAATAAACTTATGTCCTCACTAGTTAGAGTTCTCTTAGATAAATTAATAATGTTATTACTTGCTGTTTCTGTACTAGTAAGATGACTGTCCCAGTCTATTTCCGAAAGGACCGGAGGCGAGATTTGCCGGTGGTGTCTTCTACCTCCTCTTCTTGTGCGTTTTTGCCCTTTTTCTTTGTATATCGCCTGCTGCGTTTGCTTGATCCGTTTTTTGAAGCAGATGATGTATTGCCCGATAGAGCTTGTATAAAATACCGATTTCCGTTATTCATCACTACGGTTATGAGTAAGCGGCCATGTGAGCCGTGAAACGCGTCAACCTGGACATCTGTTCCCCATCGCACTGTCTGTTCATTTATCCATTTGAAGAATAAACCAGAAGACACCACCGGCAAATCTCGCCTCCGGTCCTTTCGGAAATAGACTGGGACAGTCATCTTACTAGTACAGAAACAGCAAGTAATAACATTATTAATTTATCTAAGAGAACTCTAACTAGTGAGGACATAAGTTTATTGTCAAAGGGCTTGAATTTTTGCCCACATGTGCATTTTGATCCTTTTCAGACCATCCTACAGGTGAACAAATTTGTTCGCAATCTAACGCTTAAAAGGCATTTCTTTAATGATACGGACATCATGTCCAATGATGACGATGTTCACCCAGCCACATCGCCCAATCTTGATAGACCCATGCTCACCTTCCGTGAGCAGTGTGCCGTCACTGAATTGGAGGATTTGGCTTTGGAAAGTGCCCATCAGTCAGATGAGGTCTCTGAGGGAAACATTAAAAGAATCGCTCTGTCTGGCCATTCTAGCTTTTACCCTATTCAATCTCGATCACCGAACATGGATCTCTTCCAAAAGCTAGTGGAGAGAGACGTATTCGGTTTAGCCACATATACACCGTCCCTCATACCCAGATCATTTGACAACTTGACTGGTAGGGAGAGAATCTCTTTAAAAACATTGCAACAGGACACATCTATCATTATTAGAAATGCAGATAAGGGAGGGGCCATAGTAATATTAGACAGCGATACATACAAAGAAGAAGCCCTCAGACAATTAAATGACATTCACACCTATTTGCCTTTGAAAAGTGATCCCACTATTATTTACAGATCAGCATTATGTGCCTTAGTGGAGAGAGGCTTAACCCTTGGGGCTTTCTCCACTAGGGAAGCAGAGAAACTTATCCCAGATTACCCGGTTACACCGATTTTTCACCACCTCCCCAAAGTTCGTAAAGGTTTAAATCCTGTTTTGGGGAGACCAATTGTCTCTGGGATAGGATCTCTTTGTGAAAAATTAGGTGAATGGCTCGATGGCCAGCTACAGGATCTTGTATTGGAGCTTCCTAGCTATTTAAGGGACACCAAACATTTATTAAGCATTATGGACACATTTGTTTGGACAGAGGATTATATCTGGATCACGTGTGACGTGTCCAGTTTATACTCCTCCATACCCCATGACCTTGCGATTACAGCCATTGACACTTTTTTGAAACAACGCACCCAGCTTAGTGTTGAACTACAAGGCTATATTCTTGATGTGCTTATGTTTCTGTTGACACACAACTTTTTTTCATTTGATGGCAGTTTTTACCTCCAAAGGTGTGGGGCAGCGATGGGGGCCAAGTTTTCCCCCTCTCTCGCCAACCTTTATATGGGTTGGTGGGAGAGACCCCACATCTTTGGAGGTGACAACCCATACAGAGATCGGGTCGCCTTGTATTATCGCTATATAGACGACCTGGTCTTTGTCTGTCATAAAAGTGTAGACCTGGGCGACTTTTTATCGTACTTGAACCACAACTCGCTTAACCTGAAATTTACAGGTGTTTCAAGTGCCGATACAATTGAATTTTTAGATGTTGCATTGAGTCACACCAACAACAAGGTGACAACAAACCTATATAGAAAACCTTTGTCCGGAAATAGTTTACTGCATGCACGCTCTAGTCACCCCATTCACACCATCAAGGGCATCACTGTAGGGCAATTCCTCAGAGTTCGCAGGATTTGCAGCAACCTACATGATTTCAAAAAACAAGCCTCTCTACTATACAACCGTTTTCTACACAGGGGTTACCCTAGATGGATGTTGAACAGAGCGTATAATATAGCTTTAAAGAAAGATCGTTCAGATCTCTTAACAATGGACATTTCCAATGATACATCTCATTTGCAACAGAACATGGTCACTCATAATAGCCACAGAAGTAGATCTCAACGGATAGCTACTAAAGAATCTAGGTCTCAGAGGTCCAAACATATGATTTCCTCCATCACACTATCTTTACCCCACAGCCTGGAATTTAATAAGATAAAAAAGATTATTTATAAACACTTACCCACATTGTACACAGATGATATCTGTGCCAATGTTCTTGGAGATGGGGTTAATATAGTGGCCAAAAGGGCTGCCACTTTGGGCAATTTTCTATCTCCCAGTCTCTATGTTTCCAATAAACCCAACACATCTAAAACCTGGCTTTTCTGTAGAGGAAATTATAAATGCGGTATGACAGATTGTATCACTTGTCCGCATGTCATCACTGGAGACAAATTTGTCTCCACTTATGATAATAAGACATATACCATAAGAAACTTTTTCAACTGTAACACCAAATACCTCATTTATTTAATTACGTGCAAATTATGTTCTGTTCAGTATGTGGGCAGAACTACCCGGAAATTAAAAGACCGATTTCGTGAGCATTTGAGTGACATTCGCACTTCTAAGTCTACCAATATAGCGAAACACTTTAACAATATGCACCATGGTGACATGTCCTTGGTACAGGTCCAAATTATTGACCATGTCACCAGACCCCTGAGAGGTGGTGACATTTTCAAATTATTATGTAAAAGGGAAGTTCTATGGATTTTTAGGTTGCATACACGTATACCATTGGGTTTGAACTGGGAATGGGATGTCACCCATTTTTATGAATGACACCCCATCCTGGTTTTTTCTTTATCGCTTCGTTAGTGATCCATTCTTCTTCTTTTCCCTCAATGATTCCCTTTTGTCCCTTACCTCTGTAGCCTATGTCTACAGTCCATTTTTTGTAGTTCAACTTCTGTGGTCCACTATTGTACTTAATTCTTTGTGCTAAGATCTTGTCACAACAACGGATCTATTTATACTCAAATATGATTATATGTTTTTTTTTGTGTATGATGTAATTTTTTCCGACTATGCAAACAATTGTTATACATATTCTTTTGAAATGTCTTTATGCAGGTCTTGCAATGTTGGATTGATATCGACATGTATGGAGCCCCTTTTATTGAATTGGATATCCATTACACGTGATCATCACCCGTTACAATATATAACAACATATATATACCATATTTGTATTTCCCATGAGGGTGTTCCTATCTCTACTTTTTCCCGCTGGAATTGAGTCCTAATTTCCACTGTTAACAGACACCCATATTTATGCTTGGTTAACACACCATATATACGACAATTTTTGTGTTATAAGCTATTTATTACTAATCTTGTGCTCCCCAGACATTGGAATCTTTCTACTTCTTTAATTGGAAAGGTTTTTTCAATTTTTTCTATTCAATTTTTATATATACAGTTTTGATATCTGTACAAGTACATGTTCTTGCTTATGGGAATTAGTGATCTTTTTTCCAGCGGGTTTATGTACATTATGTTCACTGGAATATATCCACTTCGGTACTATGTATATCATGGATTTTTTTGACATGCCTCAAGCTTCGGATTTTAACATTCATATGAAGGACACACAACCATTAGTCACCATCATCAGCTTCCTTTACACCATCTTATATAGTGCACATTATCACCATGTCTTTTCCCTTCCCCCCCCCTCCCCTTCTTTTTCCACACATGGTTTTCTTGTTTGGTTTTGATTTATTTTGGTCACACATATTATTTGCATTTACCTTTCTCCCAGCCTCTACGATTTTTTGCTGGGATTATTCACGATCACCCATTATTCTACACATTCACATTTATATTTTTTTACGCACATATATTATTTTCATCTTCACACAATATTAAGTCAACCATATATGCAGACATGCATAGGTTCACGTTGTTTACACACTTGGTGTGTGTCACACACACATTCACATATGTGTTTATACATTTAATACATATATATATATTTTTTACATGTCTCACACGTTTTATACCCTTCATTATATATTCACATATGTGTTCATATGGATTTTTTCTTATTTAAATCTATTCGACTAAAAAATTAGGGATTTTTTATTCGCAACTTTCTTATTGATTGTTTTTTTAACCACTTGCCGACCGCCGCACGACTATCTACGGCGGCGGTCAGCCCCTCACAGGCAAAGTGACGTAGGTCTACGTCGCTCGCCTGTGAGGGTTTAGGGAGCGAGCGCACGCCGCCGGAGGCGCGCTCCCGCTCCCGCGTGGTCACGGACCGCCCCGCGCGTGTGACCGGCGGACCCGATCGCCGCCGGCCACTCTGCGATCGGCGGGGGAGAGGGAGAAAGTCAGGCAGCTTGTGTAAACAAGCTGCCTGTCATTCTCCTCTCTGTATGAGAGCTGATCACATGGATCTACTATGTAGATCCATTGATCACTCTGCATACAGTTGAAGCCACAGCCAATCACAGTTAGAATCACGCCCCTAGGGACACACACAGCCCCTCCCTCTCAAATAAAGTTAACCCCTTCACTACCAGTGTATTTTTACAGTAACAGTGCATATATATAGCACTGATTACTGTAGAAATGTCACTGGTAACCCCAAAAGTGTCAAAAATGTCAGTCAAGGGTCCGATCTTTCCGCCGCAATGTCGCAGTCCCGCAAAAAAAATCGCAGATCGCCGCCATTACGCGTTAAAAAAAAAAACAACAAAAATGACAAAAATCTTTCCCTTTGTTAGTAAACGCAATAACTTTTGCGCAAACCAATCAAAATACGCTTTTTGCGATTTTTTTTACCAAACATAGGTAGCATAAAACAAATTGGCCGAAAATATTAAAAAATTTTGATTTTTACATTTTTTTTGGGGGGAATTTCATATAAAAAAGGGAAAAATATTGCTATTTTTGCAAAATTTACGCTCTTTTTTTGTTTATAGCGCGTGATCAAAAAATCGCACAGGTGATCAAATACCACCAAAAGAAAGCTCTGTTTGTGGGAAAAAAAGGACGCCAAATTCGTTTAGGTACAGCGTCGCACGACCGCGCAATTGTCCGTTAAAGTCACGCAGTGCCGAATCGCAAAATACCCTCTGGTCGTTTAGCAGCCAAATCCTCCGGGGCTTAAGTGGTTAAATTTCCATTTTTTAGTCAGGTTGTTCCTTTCTAGTCATTTACAAGTACATCTAAATACCATCTGTTTCATGAGGCATGCCTTTACAATCTATATGGTATATTTACACAATAATACATAGAAGATGATGTGTTTATTTATATTCATATACAAAAGTTTTCAACTTTTCCATCATCTTCCTCTGTGGTTATTGCCGTTTCTGGATTCTTCCTCTGTGCTACAAATGTTTTTAAATGTCACAAATCATTGGCATATATTATGCAAACTAAATATTTTTACACTTAATGTGTTGTTGTCATGTTACCTTGCCTCACTAGGAGGCATCTTTTATGTGTACGTCTTTTTCATGTCCCAGGTGCTGAATCACGGTCCAATCGGTTTTCTCAATGAAAGATCATTAAGTTAAACACACAAACGTGCAAGCAATTACATTAACCATCTAGAGCTTGTATAAAATACCGATTTCCGTTATTCATCACTACGGTTATGAGTAAGCGGCCATGTGAGCCGTGAAACGCGTCAACCTGGACATCTGTTCCCCATCGCACTGTCTGTTCATTTATCCATTTGAAGAATAAACCATTTTTGCTTTGATTTGATTCTACCTACCTGAGTGCGGTTCTTCTACCTTTACCTTGCAAAACTTCCGGATGACGGGTCTTACCAGCACCAGGTAAAGTGGACACACCTGAGCGGCTTTGCTTTTCCCCATTCCCACAGAGCTATGAAAAGGACATTGGAAAAGATTGGTATAGTGGAAAAGATTGGTATATTTATGAGGGCACCTTGATTATACTTGATTAATGTGCTGACATTCTGCGCCTAAATGACCACTTCACAATGTTTACTCCTGTGTATGGCATTCTGTGCTGAAGATTTTTGTTGATATGCCACTGTGATGTCAGATGTCACAGAAATCTTGCAAAGTTACAGTAAAATGCAGAAAATTCATTGTGTGGACATCCCTTTATTCTAAAATATTAAGGCCTATGGCCAGGAATGTAATAAGCAGGCCTACGGCCAGGAGTGAGACACAGTATGGTGTAGGGTTCCATCAACAACAGGTGGGTGGTTGTACTATCTGACAGAGTAGCAGGGCAAGGACTTTTAGCAGGGAGAGTAGCAGGGCAAGTTCAGTTTAGCGCAAACATCTAGCCAATCGTGATCCCCCTTACATGCTGAAAGCGGTAAAATATATATGGCTGATATTTTATCTAAGCAGCTTTCAAGCAAAATGCATTCATCGCATTGAAATACTAGGAACCACTAGAGAGAGTATTTAGAAACCTGTGTATATAATAGAATAATAAAAATAAGGTACTGTAACCACCTGGCATCAACTGATTAATAATAGTTTACCCCAATATAAGCTTACTTTTAGGCTACGAAAGCGACCTCTCCTCTTTGATAAATTATGGAATAGATGGATATCCAGCCCTCTTACCCTGCTGTCTTTAGGCTCTGGAGACTAGTCTATATTGCTGATATTTTCTTTTCCGGCATGACTCAGTGACCTGATGTATGTTGTTATATCCCTGCTGTACATAAAAAAAAAAAAAAATGGACTAAGTACGCTCCCAGGTAGCGGTATCCTGGGCGTCTATCTAGCGTAATAATTGCTACATCCTATTGGAAGATTGGAAAAAAAAAACTAAATAGAAAGAAAAACGTGGACTTTGGAGGCACTGGGTACTTAAAAATATAACATTTTATTAAATATTATGTATAAAAACATCAAGAAGAAAAAGCACAAAGAACAAAACAATGTACCATCCCATTCATAGTGGGAAACATATTAGTACAGAGTAAACAATTCTGGCAGTTACATTACTAGTGGAATAATGAACAGGTACACAACGTTTGAATAACAATTTTGAGTAATTGATACTTCACATCAAAGCGATCCAACCAAAGGTGACAGGGAGGTATACTGTCTTCCCAGGGAGATCGGACGATGTGTTAACACATAGGCATTAAGTTCTGTTGAGCCATAGTGCTCGACACGTTTCGCGTTAAGCTTCCTCTGGAGCTAATGGATCAATGCTCTGTACATGGTCAGCAAGTAATGATGCTAAAGGTAAAAAAGTTAGTAAGCAACAGGGAGAGTGGATGAAGGGTCCAAGTCGTCAAGAGTCAATGAGAGAACAGACACGCTACCAATCATTATTGGCCAGTAGCTAGAGCATATAGCACATCAGCTGGTATGCCACAAAGGTAACCTATTGGTAGAGCAGAGGTATCTGCACAGTATACAGCAGCAACGTTCAATGCTCTCACATGGAGGGGTCAATAAACATGCCCCTAAAGGACTCCTGACCCACATGCACCACTCTCTCCGGATGGGGAGTAGACCTGCTGTACATAAGATTTAAATGCTAAAGCTGTATTTCTATTCATACAGTACATTACATGTGAGACTTAGTAGGCACAGTCTGCTTTTGGTTGCAGTTGCAACCTTTGTTGTTTGTTAATGTAAAAACTCTCAATAGATATAGTTAAAGAAAAAATGAAAATCAAATCTGTAAAATGTGAATGTTCCATCATATCTAAATAAAGAATATTACAATGAAACTACTCTTAAGGGAAAATGACCTCTGTTTTCTAGGTCATACAGATACTACACCTAGTTCTATCGAAACCTACATTCCCTCAAAGAGTAATAGATTGTGTGCATTAGAAAGTGGTTTGACAACAGCTTGACAGCAGTTTGTACTTAAAAAAAAAAAACAAATCCAACCAAAATAGATAAGCAAAAAGGAAAACAGTAATCAGGCCTGGCCGAAAACATTGTGCTGCCTGGGTCAAGGAATGAAATACTGCCCCCCCCAAAAAAAATAAATCACGCCCGCCAAAAGGCCCCCGCATTCATTAATTTATATCATGATAATTAAAACTAAAATAAATTTATCAGGAAGTCAGATTTACATGCAACAGCGACTTTTCTATATGCAAAATGATATGACATACCATTATGTTCAATTCCAAACCACAAACTCCATACCACAGACTTCCCTCATTACAGACCATCCTATCACAGACCATCCTATCACAGATTCCCCCCCCCCCCCATCACAGACCAACCCAAACCTCTCTCCATCACAGATCCCCCCCCCCCCAAGACAGACTCCTCTCATCACAGACTCCCTTTATCACAGGCTCCCCTCATCACAAATCCCCCCCCATGACAGACTCCCCTCATCACAGACCATCCCATCACAGACCCACCCCCCTCATTACAGACTCACCTCCTCACAGATCCCCCTCATCACAGACTCCCCTCATCACAGACTCCTCTCCATCATAGATCCCCTCATCCCAGCTTCCCCTCCACAACAGATCCCCCCATCACAGACCCCCCCCCCCCATTACAGACTGCCCTTTCTAAAGGATAGCAGCACACCCCTTCCCATACCTTATTAACACAAGACAGGAAGCATGGTAGGTCCGGACATTTTCATGTGAAAGGCAGGTGATTGATTGCTGGGACCGCCTCACTGTCTAGTAACCAATCACCCGCTTCTTAATATGAAAAGTCCCACCCTTTGTCCAGAACTGCCATGCTTCCCGTCTTGTGTGAATAGGGTAGGGGAGGGGGAGTGCTGCGATCTTATGGAAGGGACAGATTTGCCGCGCCTGCTGGGCCAGGTGGAAGAAAGCTGTACATCTGATCTGGTGCCGGCGGTGTGCACCAAACTGCTGGAAAAAATCTTCTTGGGCGTCAATTTGCCGCCCCTCCCAAAGTTCTGCATGGGTCCAATGGGCCCAACATGGGACCCATGGTAGGGCTGGCCCTGTCAGTAATTCATTTTCTAACTTGCACTTGCAGTTACAACCATGTATTTTTTTTTCAATAAATCTCTGGGTGATTGATAATGTAAAGCAATATATACCCGTATTTATCGGCGTATAACACGCGCTGGCGTATAACACGAACCCCCAATATTTGGAGAGAAATATCAGGAAAAAAGCTTAAATTTAAAATAAACAGCTTTGAACTCAGAACATTTTTTTTTTTTTAAATCAAATGATATCTCACCAGTGCCCATGAATGCAGCCTCATCAGCAGTGTCCATATATGCAGCCTCACCAGCGGTGTCCATATATGCAGCCCACCAGCAGTGTCCATATATGCAGCCCACCAGCAGTGTCCATAAATGCAGCCCACCAGCAGTGTACATATATGCAGCCCACCAGCAGTGTCCATAAATGCAGCCCACCAGCAGTGTCAATATATGCAGCCTCGCAAGCGCAATGTCCAAATATGCAGCCTCGCAAGCGCCATTGGAACTGACCAAATTTGTTTTAAAAAAGCCCGGGAAGCAGCGCTGAGAGCAGAAGGGGCGGGCCGGGCCGAGGAGAAGGAAGGACTAGCTGTCATAAGAGCAGAAGGGGGCGGGCTGGGCTGAAGAGAAGGAAGAACTAGCGAGCGCAGTCATCGGAAGTCCCGCCTCCTCTGCCGAGACGTGTGACGTCTGTCATAGGCGGGACTTCCGATGACTGCACTCGCTCGTTCTCCCTTCTCCTCGGCTTGGCCCGCCCCCTTCTGCTCTTATGACAGCTCGTCCTTCCTTCTCCTCTGCCCGGCCCGCCCCTTCTGCTCTCGGCAATGCTTCCTGGCTGTTTTTATTTTTAATATCGGCGTATAACAAGCACTGCTGCTTTTTCCTCCATTTTTAGGAGGAAAAAGTGCGTGTTATACGCCGATAAATACGGTAATTTACATTTACAATGAGGTCTTTGTAGCAGCGGTATTTCTGGTTTTGTCACGTCCGACTCAGGTGCAAGTCACGAGCGGCGAGGATTCCATATTGACCAGGCGTTCTATAGTGGGTGCTGCTGTATGGCACAAGGAAATGTGATTTTACTGGCCTATGTTTATTTACTTTTTTTGTCAGGTCATATTCTAGGCCACTCACCTACCTCCGTTCACATAAGCAAGAATGACAGGTCTCTAATTGAGAAGCCTCCTGGGATATGCACATCACATATCTCCCAGGAGGCACAAACTTCTATACTGCAGCTGGAGAATGGACCTGTCAGAGAAACGGCCATGCTGCAACTGGCAAATCCGCCAGTACTTCCAATGGCCGCAATGGACTCAGGCCATAGACTCATTGTCAGTGAAATGGCTGTGCTGCAACTGGCAACTTTGCCAGTACTTCCCATGGCCGCAATGGACTCAGGCCATAGACTAATTCACTGGCCTATAAAAGGACTCTGCTCAGCCCATCAGATTGCTGGATTGTCTTCAGCTCTTCCTGTTTCCTGAGCATTGCTACTTCCTGGATTCCAGTTTGACCCGGCTTGTTCCTGACCTGTCTGCTTTCTCTCCTGGCTTTGGCCCTCGGCTTTGTCTGACCTGCTCCAGTTTGGCTCTCCCGTTATCTGATCTCGGCTTGGCTCACGGACTTGCTTCCTGTCTATCTGCCCTCCAGTACCTGATCTTGGCTTTCCCATGGACTTGTCTGCTTCTGGCCTTCCTGCTATACCTTTGGCTTGCACCTGTTGCAGCTTCCTGCCAAGCCCTGTGTTTGACCCCCAGCCGGTCTTACACCTACTGCCTGGTTGTTCTTGGTTCCTCCTTGGACTGTCCGGTGTATTCCTGCCCAGCACTCTGCTAGAGACCACCTGTCTACCATCAGGACCCTGCCGGCAACCAGTGCTTCTGTGGGCGCTACACCCTCTGTCTTAACCCCAGGGGTGTGCCGCACTCAGCCGCAAGGGGAGCCCTCTCTGCATCTCGGCCTCGGATCAGGTACGTGACAGGACCTGTGGCTGGAGGAGGATGGACCTGCAGCAGGGGGAGGCAAAACCTGCAGCAGGAGGAGGTTAAACCTACAGTTAGAGGAGGGCAGACCTGTGCATGTCATCAGGGGCTGGCTGCAGGAACAAGGAAAAAACAGCCAGCTCCCAATAACATTAAGTAAGGGAGGTGGCATCGTAGGATCCAGTGTGCAGTGCAGGTTTACAGAAGCCCAATGCTGGATTTGCTTGCCATCTGATTATTTTTATTGTGGAGGGGATCTATAAAAACACGTAATGAAGTTTCTCCTTAAAGACTAAGTTTACCTTTTTTTTTCTAGATTCCAGCTCCCCTATGTCCCAATATGCCATTAATGTACCTCAGTTGCAGTAAAATAAACGTTTTCTTTGATTTTCAAAACAAGGCCTTACCTTAGCCCTTGCTGTTACATAGAAAAACTGTATGAATTGCTTGTATGTAGATTTGGGACGTGAGAGCCAGTAAGACACAGGAAGCAGTTTACCAGCTGACCTCATTAGCACACACCCTGCGCCCATCAACTAGGCTTGCACGGCATCTCGGCATCCCTCCAGGCATGCATTTTCCCAGCTTGTCAATGTAAGCTACCACAGCTGCTATGTTTGCATGGCCTTCTCTGCTTCCCTCCAGACGGGCCTGGGCCACATGCTAAACTCTCTGGGGCCACATGTGGCCTGCAGGCTGGACACCCCTGATATAGTGCATGAACCTGCCTGATTGGATAAAGGCTAAATAGATAGATAGGTGGGTCCTCCTATTCCATAATTTTGGTAAATCTAAAGGAAATTGTACAGAGATTGTAAAATCAGATTGCAACGTGTATGGTCAGCTTTATACAAGTACATAGGAGAGAGTGGATGGAGACACTGTCAAGCCCCAATCACATCTCTGCATAGCGGGAACTCACATGTGGTTTTTTTTTTTTTTTGGTGTTTTTGTGAGTTTTTCGCTCATCACGCATAAGGCAGCCTATTCCCTTGAATGCAACAATCGCCCCAAAAAAGCTCTAGAAATTTTTTTTGGAACGGAGAGTGATGCGTTTTTTACCATGCTTTTTGGTGTGTTTGCAGCATGTTTCTGAAACGCAAGGCACTGACACTTATACACCTACACAGGTTAAACAGGATGCACTATTGCCCTTATTCAACCTTGCCTACTATGTAACTAAGTAAGGCAAAGTGTGGTTTTCTGTGTTGTTTGCTATGCGTTCAGAAACGCACAGATGTGAATAGAGCCTTATTGTACTTGTGTAAACTTACAAATTTTACTTTCAGGCAACACTTAGCGTAGTAGGAGCGTGCGTTTTTTGGCGCGTTTCCCATGACACGCATAGGGCAAAGTACCTCATGGGACATTTGGGTGTGTTGCGGGTTGCATATTTTTTTACTGTGCATTGTGCTGCATTTTTGCAAATATGTTCATGTGGCAAAATGTGTGTTTGCTTCTGTGTTGGTGTGCGTTATTACAGCTCTATCCACATAGGCTGTTATCTGATCGCTCAGCTCCTGCACACTCTGCCAAATGAACGTTCTATGGCTGTGCATTTATTGAGAATAGTATTCACTGATTGCATCTGATGAAGTACACGGGGTGGTAGTGATCTGCTGGATAGGGGAAAGGGCAAATGCAGGGTGTGTGATAATCAGGGATGGGCCGAACACCCCCTGTTTTTTTCAAAGCAGAACTCCCGAACAGGGGAAATGTTCTAACCCGAACGCCGAATCCTATTGAAGTCTATGGGAGCCGAACAGGAAAAATCAAAAGTGCCCAAGGCTTATATGCAAGTAATTGGTCATAAAAGGGGTATAGGGGTCTGGGTATGGCTCTGGGGGCTATGTATCAATAAAAAAAATGAAAACTAATTATTTTTTTTCAGGAGCAGTGATTTTACTGTAATTATGCTTACAGTCAGAGATGTATAGTAACTAAGTAGAACTACTTCACTACTGTACTTAAGTACCGAAAGGCGGTATCTGTACTTTCCTAAAGTAGAATTTTTTTCTCCTACTTCCACTTTTACTTCACTACATTTTTTCGATGATTTCAATACTTCTACTCCGATATTTTTTTTTTTTTGTGCTGCATAGTTACTCGTTACTATTATAAAAATTACCACTGCCAGAACAGTAGATGGCAGGTTTCATGAAGCTCAAAACATGTGTATTATCAGCGCTTACGAAAATAAATGCTACTGTATGTATAAATAAAAGCTGCATTTGAAATAATAAAAAACAGTATGATGTTCAAACTTTTGACTTCTTTCTTTAATAACTACATAACACGGTACTTGTACTTTTACTTTCAGTACTTGAGTAGCAATTTTTTTTCAAAACTACTGGTACTTTTACTTTCAGTACTTGAGTAGCAAAATTTAAAAAAAAAACTACTTGCAATACTTAAGTACAAAAAATGTTGAATACTTTAGTACTTCTACTCAAGTCACTTTTTGATCGAGCACTTCCACTTCTACTCAAGTCACTTTTTGATCGAGCACTTGTACTTTTACTCAAATATGGGTTTCGAGTACTTTATACAACTCTGCTTACAGTGCAACAATAAAAATGAAAAATTCCTTTAAAGATAGTGCCTGGGGGGTCCCCTTATTGTTGTCACCCGCCACCCATTGCGGTCGAGACCGCTGTGTGTAATTCGATCTGCTCATCACATGCACTTGTATAGTGCTTTACATGGTAATTTTATGATTTTATGCTATGTTCAATCAAGTAATTTATTGTGGTAATGCACTATGTCCCGACCTTTGTTTTCCTATGGACCTGTGACCCACTTTATGGACCTGTGATCTGTTACCTGTGAGCCTTATTTTCTGATGAAGAGGAATACTGATCTGATCTATATTGGTGATATCCTTGGAGAAAGTTTATGTATTACTAGCCCGTCTGGTGACACAGGGGCTAAGGCTGGCCATACACTATACAATTTTCTTGTTCAACTTTCCTTTAGATTTACCAAAAACATGTAATATAGGGTCAAACCTAAACACTTTCAATTTGTATGCAGTCAGGCAGGCCCTTGCACTACATCGTTTAAGGTAAATCTAAAGGAAATGGAATAAGAAAATTGTATAGTGTATGGCCAGCCTAAGTGTGAGGTGAGAGGCTAATGAGACTGGGTGTAGGATTACCAGCACATTGAAGAGCACTGAATGTTTATATCTTGTGCATGCTTCACCATAATTTGCACCTGTGGACTGCTCTCCTTGATATTATCTTCATAATCCATATTTGATAGCGTTGCACTTTTTGTTATATATTTGTTATTGGGACTTTTGGTTTATTGATCCTTTAGTGCATAGCAGCTTTCTAATATTATTTTATACAGTTGCGCTGAATTTTTTATTTATTAATATTGGTCCCCTTATTGTGCCTGCAAAGTGACGCATCTGTAGAATGCATTAAAAATGCTATAGCAGAAATTACGTTTCTAAAAAAAAAAAAAAAAAGTAAAATCCCATTTAAAATGACTCGTGGTTACAAATGCCTGCAATAAAAAGCACTGAAGATATTCTCCCAGGCATCACAGCTCACCCTGCTCCCGATCCCATAGCACCTGCTTTAGAGATTAGATAGCTGGAATCGCTGTCAATCACTGTAGGAGGTGGAATCAGCCTGAGAGAACAATTTCAGTGCTACTGCTGTGAATTTTATGGATAAATATCCGTCCATACTACCTGCTGCTATAGAGGTCAGTGAGGACTTGTTTAAAAGCATATTTACTGTTTGTTAAAAATAGGAAAATACTTAAATGTCCAGACCCTTGCTACAGATTAACCTTGTAGTGAACTTGTACTTTGTCCATGCAGCTTTTTATACTTATAATAAATTGTTCACTTTGCCTCAGAATTGAGGAGAAGTCCCACTCGATTTGGTGCTTGGAAAAGGCTAAGGATTTGCTCCCTGTGATGGACGGGAGTAAACTCACACCATACTGCCACCATCATATGATAAACTAGTCAGATCCCAGCCACTGCCACAAACATGTGCTCACTGTGGTGTGGCAGTGGCACTAATCTGCCACTATGTGTAATAATGGCACTCTCAGCCATACCCTGCACAGGAATTTTCCAGGTTGCAGGACCACAATCTAAGAACCAGCAGACGGGAGTGATCAACACTGGGACTCTGCAGTTGATCATTTACACACAAATTGCTGCCACTATGTGTTTAGCAGAAACATCGACCATTCTCCATAATCACTGTAATATGTCTGACCATTAAAAAATGTTTGTATTGCTATTTTATAATCTTCCAGCAGACCCTCCCATGATTTAATTTTTTTTCATGTGCTCATATTTTGACTTTACCACATGTCACAATCTAGTGACCCATAGTTTTTTGTGTCTTATGTGTTGCACATATGCTGAAAGTATTCCGTAAGATTTCTTACAAGAACTTTGCTGCCAGGTGCAAGTTCAACTCCATTAGTCTTCTTGTCATAGTGTTCTTTTCCTCTTTGTGCAGCTTGAGTAGCTACCTTTGAAGCAACTTGATAGGCCTCAGTCATCCTATCTGTCCACATTTTCACATACTCAGAGTGATTCTTGTATTTTTCTGTTACTGGAGTATCAAACATGCTATCTATGGGTAATCTTGGAGACCTCCCGAATAGTAGAAAGAATGGAGAATACCCTGTAGCTTCACTCTTGGTGCAATTGTATGCATGTACGACCTGTGCAAGTGAACTTTTCCAGTCTTTCTTGGAATCTGGTGACAGGGTCCGAAGCATAGACGACAGGGTACGATTAAATCTTTCACATTGTCCATTGCCTTCTGGATGATATGGAGTAATGTGAGAGTTCTGGATATGGCAGTGTTTCCCTAATGCCAAGAACAATTGATTTTCAAATTCTTTACCCATGTCAAGGTGAATTCTGGTAGGAAATCCAAACTTCAAGACAAAGTCACTGAATATCTTGTCAGCAACAGTCTTTGCTGACTTGTTTTTGGTTGCCTAGGCTTGAGCAAACCTGGTGAAATGGTTGATTACCACTAATATGTACTCATAACCTCCTTTACAAGTCTCAAGATGGAGAAAGTCAATGGAGACCAGCTCAAAAGGATAAGTGGTGGCAATACTGTTCAATGGAGCTCTAGTAGGCTTATGTGGGCGTTTGTCTTTCAGACAAGTGCACTGGTGGCTGATGTATTGCTCAACGTCTCTCTGCATATGTGGCCAAATAATCTTTCTCTGATCAGGTTTACAGTCCTTTCGACTCTTAAGTGTCCCATATCTTCATGTAATTCTTTCAACACCAATTGATGATACAACTTGGGCAACACTAGTTGAGAACATGATAATGTTTTCCGTCTCAAAATTCCATCTTCATCAAGGTATAGCTTGGTCCACAGTTTCATTAGTATGAAGAGATCAAGTGGTCCACCTTGTCGTTCCTGTTTTGATGGGAACCGGTTTTGGCTCTTGTGCTTCCACACTGGGCCAATCACGGGGTCTTCTTTTTGGGCTGTTCTAATGGTCCCTTTGGGTATTTGAGCTACCTTCTTTTGGGTACCATCTATTGCTGATGTCATATGGGCGATGGTTACTGGACACAGCCAAGGTCTTTCCTCCTTCTGACGTACTTGAAGTACTTGGGTTATGCATCCGACGATTTTGGGGTTCACTTCTTGCGAACACTGTTGCATGTATTGTTCAGGACTTAATGGCATACGGGAAAATACTGTACATCTGCATCTGCATTCCTTTTTCCTGGAGGATACTTGATGGTAAAATTAAAGTCAGCTAATTCTGCAACCCATCGATGGCCTTTTGCGTTTAGTTTAGCCATAGTGAGGACATAGGTTAGGGGGTTATTGTCAGTATATACTACAAAAGGATGGACAGTAGTATAGGTAGTCTCGGAACCTATCACATATGGCCGACTTCATCACTAGGAATTCTAGTTTTCCCGAATGCATGTGATAGTTCTTCTCGGCCGGTGTGAGAGTTCTAGACCCGTAAGCAATTACCTTTAACTTTTCCTCATGCTCTTGGTACAGCACAGCTCCTAGTCCTTCTTGTGTGACATCACAGTATAGAACATAGGACTTGCTGTAGTCAGGGTAACCCATCACTGGAGGATGAGTTAACACCTCAATAAGCTTGTTCAGCACTACCTGGTGGTGGTCAGTCCAGACTATAGACTGATGAGAGGGTAGTTGACCTCTTAGCTTTGGTGATGGCTTCTTCTTCTTCCTGGACTGGCTAGTTGGTGCTGAGGATGCGGCAGGTGTTGTATCCACTGACAGTAATTTATAGAGGGGTTTTGCAATTCTGGAAAAGTTTTGGACATAAGGGCGATAGTAGGAAATGAATCCTAGTAGTTTCCTGAGTTCTCCAACAGTCTTTGGCTGGCTGTTCTTCAATGCCAGCACAGGCGCAGTGTCTGCTGGGTCCACGGAATGACCATCTTTGGACATGATCTTGCCCAAGAATCTGACTTTGTTGCGGAAGAGTTCACACTTCCTAGCTGTTAACTTGACTCCATGTTGCTGATATTGCTGCAGTACCAACCTGACATGCTCCACATGTTCTTGGAAGGATCTGCTGTGAACAAGGTTGTCATCTAGGTATAGCAGACAGATCTCATCCCTCAGTCCCATTAAACAGGTTTCCATGCTGCGTTGAAATTCAGCTGGTGAAGAGCTAAGGCCAAAGGATATTCTGATCCACTCATACAGACCCCAAGGTGTGATAAATGCAATCAGTGGTCGACTGGATTCTTCCACAAATCCTTGATGGTAGGCTTTCCCTTGGTCTAGCACTGTAAACCATGAACTTCTGAACTTCCGCCTAGGCTGTCCAGCATGTCTTGAATCCTAAGGATTGGATGGCGGTGAGGGATGGACTTCTGGTTCAATTCTCTGTAGTCGCAACACAGTTTTAAAATACCGTCCTCCTTCCTTATGCACACAATGGGTGATGAGTACAAAGATTTTGACTCCGCAATCCATCTGCGGTTCAGCAGATCCTGCAGGTACTCTTTCACTTCTTGGTGCAGTGGTTTCGGTACGGACATGTAAGTTCTCCTAACAGGTGTGTTGTCTTTGAGGCTAAGTTGCAATTGTAGGGAAGGGATACATCCTACATCAGAGTCATCTTTGGCGAAAGCATTGCATTCCTCCCTTAACATCGTCTTGACTACCTGTTGATCCTCCGCCGGTAGGTGTTTGATAGCCACTGGTGGATGCCAGTGTTCTCCATTACCGGTGATTGACTCGTGTTTAGGTTATCCACTCGACCTTCCGTCCCTGGTCTGGATGTCAGTGGCCGATGAGTTACTGAATGAGTGACCACACTCACTGATTGTTTCAGTTTCACCTGAGCTGGCTAAGTTGCCTTTATGGGCTCGAGGCACCCCATCTTAGTCTGACCTGCTTAGTTGTGTTCCAAACCGGGATGGATAGTTTGGAAAATTGTTCCTTTTGGAGTGATACCAATGTCTCACCTACATGCAGTCCATCAGGCCAATGATGGGCCTCATCAGGTGTAAACAAAACTGTCTGAACTTGCAGTGCTGGTTTGGCATGAGCTCTACATCTGAGATACGTCCCAGTGTTTGCCAGAATTCTTTGGCTCTTAGTATCAGTCTTCAGTGTAGCAACACCAGTTTCCCTGTGACTGGCTTGTAGTAGACTTACAAGGATCTCTGTTTTGGTGGTCGACAGTTCCAATGCTGTCCCTAGTACGTCTAGAAAACCTGGAATGGCTTTCTTTCCCTTGGCAGATGTCTCCTTGAAGAGTTCTTCAATGACATTATCACCGATGATGGGCTTTTCTGCTACTTTCTCATCCTCCGATACCACAAGGGGCACTATTAACTGTTGGCAGGTGTTACTTCCTGCTGTTAGCTGAAAAACGACCTCAATCCACCCGGAGAAGGGAATCTCAGTCTCATTAGCTGCTTTTCCTAGGAGGATTCCTGGCCCAAGCAATTCTTCAAAAGATCGGAGCCCCGTATGTGGTAGAACCCGCTGTCTCCAGCTCTCATTGATAATGCTAACCTGAGAGCCGGTATCCCATAGGGCCTGGACAGGAGTATCATCTATTTCACACTTCACAAGGCACCTTTTTCCAACGAGACTCAGTAACTTGCTGTTTTGTCTCATGGTAACACCGTCCACATGAGTTGGCACTTCCTCAGCTGCCTGGTCGAGTCTTTGGTTATGGTGGTTGGGTACCCTTTGAAAGGGATCTGTGTTCACCCATCCAGCAGGGGCACTGATGGTGGTTTGAGAGCTTGTTGCTTTGCTACCGACAAGAGTTGCACTTTGGGACACAGGGTTGGTTCTTGCACAGGTTACTGTCGGTCCCTTGACAGCAACTCTCTCCCGTTTAACTGGTTGGGACTGGTCATCTTGCAGTATCTCGCTATAGGTCCAGATTGACCACAGTTGAAGCAATGGTCACAGGCAGTTCTCCGACCAGTTCTTTTACAAGATTGACAACCTCCATTACTCATGCCCATTGTTACCTGAGGCCCTCTAAGTTCACGATCTCGTCGAGTTCTCGAACCTTGGAGAAGTGTTTTCATCTCTATCATCTCTTTTTGCATCTGGAGTATCAGCTTTTCTAGTTCAGAGTTGCTCTTTGAAAACTGTCGGATGGTTGAGCTATTTAATGTTGTGTCGGCGGTCGTTGTCAGGACATCTGGTTCCTGAGGACACTGTAAGACATTGGACTGACACTCTTTCCCTTTCATCGAAATGCTGGGCTGAGTTTTCTTTTGCTTCGGTTCCCTTTCCATCTCCATATTAGTGGCTTCATTTGTTTTCTCTATGAGCACCTCATCTGGAATGGACAGATCGTCTAAATACTGCTTTAACTGGAACTTGATGTGGTCATTTCTCAGTCCAGTACCCACTGACCTTAGGAATTTCTTTTGTATCAGCTCAGCGCCAAAGTGTTCATCCAAGCCATCTCCTTGTGAGACAAACAGGCGGTCCTTCAATTCAATAGCTCTGAACAGGAAATTCTGAGGAGTTTCCTTACTATTCTGTGAGATGTTTATCAGTTGTTGGTACAGTTCGGAAGCATTTTCCTCCTTGTTATGGCTTTTTAGGATTCTCCTAAGTTGCACTAGTGTCAGTCCATTCTTCATTTCCAGCATACCTCTGAGACTAAGGCCAGGACTAACTTTTACCACAGCTTCAACAATCTCGGACTCTGGATAGCCTTTTTGTAGTCCCATGTCGATCTGGGGCATAAGCTTTGTATAGGACAACTTGTCTTTCTGTTCCTTTTCACCTATCTGACCAGCAATCTTAAAGTCCTTCCTGATTGTCACCTCTGGCATGGTGAAGTCTCTGAGAAACTGGAATAGGTTCTTGTTTTGAATGACTGTCATGTGAGTCCTTGCTTTTAGTACTAAGCTCTTTTATCAGTTCCTCGATCATTCTGGACGTTTTCTGGAACTTCTCCTGCATAGTCGTTTCAGATTGGCTAATTGCTGTTCTGGTTGGGGGTCTTTCTCACTGGTGTTTGGTGTTTCAGCATTGTCCCTCTTCTTCTCTAGCTCACTGCAAAATATCTTAGTTGCTTGCAGTGGTGTATTTAGGTTTTGTGCTGCCCTAGGCCTGACTAAACTTGTGCACCCCTCATTGAAATATGACCCACCCCTTCCTGTAAAGGCCACACCCCTTCCTGTTTATGACCAGCCCTGTCATTTGTAAACCACAAACCAGTCTATCAGAGCCCATCAGTGCAGCCTCATCAGTGCAGCATATCAGTACAGCCTCTTCAGTGGCCATCAGTACAGCCTATCAGTGCATCATATCAGTGGCCATCAGTGCAGCCTATTAGTGCCCATCAGTGCAACATATCAGTGCCCATCAGGGCACCATATCAGTTCAGCCTCATCAGTGAAGCTTATCAGTGCCGCCTCATCAATGCAGCCTCATTAGTGCCCATCAGTGCAGTTTACCAGTACCCACCATTGGCAACTTATTAGTGGCCATCAGAGCAGCATATTAGCGACCATCAGTGCTGCCATATCAGTGCAGCCCCATTCGTTCTTTTAAGATATTTGAACTTGTGTTTTCTGCCACTGATTGTAGTCCTAGGATTATGTAACTTAATTGTATAATAAATATAAAGTCCATAGTCCTTATACAAATAAGTGAAATAATCAGTGGCAGCAAACACAAGTCCAAATTTTTTGCTGCCCCCCCCTACAAAGTGCTGCCCTAGGCCTTGGCCTTGTTGGCCTAGGCCAAGATACAGCACTGGTTGTGTCACAGCTTCTTCCCTTTCAGTCTCAACCAGTTCATCTATCACCTCATTGACTATCTGCATGTAGTGGTGTTTTTTTCCTTCTGCCATACTTGTTTCGGAGGCCTTGATAAACTGGCAAGTCTCAATGAGATCACCGACTGTCATGTGAATCAGATGCCCACTGATTTCGTCTTGCAACTTTTCTATATCCATCTGATTCCTGTGCAGCAACGGTTAATACCTAAATCTTCTCTCAGCTTCGCCACGGACAGCGTAACTGCTCTCTTCCGCTTCCGTGACCTTTGTGTTTTCTTCACCCGGTCCCTGTTTGGGCGCGACTTTTGTTGCACATATGCTGAAAGTATGGTCAATAATTACAATGTGCGAAGGGATCGGACCGGGTGAAACCAGAATTATTTTTATTGAAAAAGTTTCTGCAATGACATGAGATGAGGTATGACCTTTAGTCTGAAGGACACAGTACAGCAACTGCTATTCTGTTCATACATACTATTACACATCTATATATATAATAATATCAACATTCTGATATACAGGAATAACGTCCTCATAGAAAATAATAACCAATTAAACATTTGCTGATATGTTGTTACTCCTTCTGCATCACAGTGGTCTCATTGTACAATCTAATCTAAGATATAAAAACATAACACTATAATAATCACATTCCTGGTACACTGTAGTCATGTGACGCTACAGTGTGACCCACTAACATTTGCGCAGTGTGTTATTTAATCACCCAGTAGTGACAGCAGCCTTTACCGATCACAGGGATATAAATTAAATCAATTTCGCCCTGTTTATAGCCCTAAATATACTCCCTCTTACCTGCAATGACATGACATGAGGTATGCCCTTTAGTCTGAAGGACACAGCACAGCAACTGCTATTCTGTTCCCCCAGGAACAAAAGGTCTAACTTTTTAGTTCCTCCCATGCCTTGCTTGCAGTTGAACTTTGTGCTTTGTGCTGCCATCTACTGGTGATTTAATAAAAATGCCATGAATTTTTATGGGGTACCTGATTTTGACATCCCTTACATATGCTTTCACAAGTATAATTATTAAGACCAGAAATAATATTGTCCCTAAGCGTATTCTTCTTCTGAGATGTAATTGGTTTAACTTGCCTTCTGCATTGCATTGACTACTCATGTTCAGGGCTGGTGCAGGGATTTTTGACACCCTAGGCACCTCATTGTGCTGCCCACCCTGGATCAGCCCCTGACTTCACCCCCTTTTCCATGCCTCTCCACCTATTTCTTCAGCCTTGGACCACAGGCTTGCACCTTGGGCTCTGGACCCGGACTGAAGACAAATAGTGGCGGTACCGGCTTACTTCCTCACACCAGTCATGGTCAGCAGGTATATGGGCAGGCTAGGGTAGTATATAGACAGGCTAGGATAGTATGCTGAAGGCTAGGGTAGTATATAGACAGGCTAGGGTAGTATACGGACAGGCTAGGGTAGTATACGGACAGGCCAGGGTAGTATACGGACAGGCTAGGGGAGTATACGGACAAGCTAGGGTAGTATATAAAGAGTTTACTGGTGCTGTGCATGGTCCCTCCCTCTCCTCCTCCCCAGTCCTCATCCTTCCTCCAGTCTGGGCTCTCCAATGCAAGATCGGGGTATCTCAGTGCTGGATTGGGGGGGGGGGGTGAGAGCTCCGTGATTGGCTGATCAGTATGCAGTATATCTGCAGAAAACCCTGGAGCAAGTCCCAGGAGCAGATCCTGCAGCAGACCAGCCAAAGAGTCAACCACATAAACAGCAGCCATGTCAGATGTGCCCCCTCATCCTTCTTGGGGTGTCTCTACACTTTTTCCGGACCCCCCCTCCATGACCTGCACTTTCCTGGCGCCACCACTGCTCATCAAATGCCAAAGCTCGTGTGAGAAAATTCCTCCCGGCTCTATCATTTGGACGGAGCAAGGGAGGAGACTCACTGATCTCCGACTGTCACTGAGGCATCGGGTGCCTACTCAGTGGGGATGTTGCAGCTGTTTGGGACAGTGCTGTGTCAGGCAACCTGCGACACTGAGTCTGCACTCAGTGCAGATTGCACCCCACTGTTTACAAATGTTGGTGGCGGCCTCATGGGCGGTGCACTCTAGGCTGGCACCTACGTTGCCTATAGGAAGGGTCGGCCCTGCTTGTGTTTGATCTTGGATTGTTCATGATTTTCTTATAAACTCGATTATATCCTTATTATCAATATAGATTTGTAAAAAATGTGTAAATTTTGCTCTGTAAAGTCCCAGGAAGGATTGTAGATTTTCCTAATTACCTGTTTAGCTACTTAGTACTGCCATAAGCCAACTATGTTAATGGGAGTCAGACCAGATACCGCAGTTTTTTTACATGTAATTAGAGATCCCTGAGGATTTATCTGGTCAAAAGTGTTTATTGCACTTGAGCTGCTACAAAATCCATAGCTTAAAAGGTTTTAAAACCTAGGCCTGTATAAACATGCTGTGATGGGATGTATGCTAAGCCTCATGAGCAGATCTCAGGTTATCACTGGTCTGTTAAGTAATGTTACTGCAGGATTGTCAATGGAAATTTCTGCAGCGCAATCATAGGCGTGCACAGGCACACCCTAACCACCCTGTGAGGCACAGATTCCCCCTGCTGATATTTCACCAAAGCCCCCCAACAGGGCTCCTAATACATAAATAAAATAATAAAAATGAAAAACTACTGACTCTAACCTCTGCCCTACTGACACGTCAACTGCCCTACTAACACTGTCCATGTTTTAATACATTTAAAATGTTTTTTTTACATTTCTTTATAAGAATGTGTGTGTATATATTACACATACATACACACACCCACGCACGCACACACACACATATGTGTTTGACCTTTGGGGTGCACACCCTAATGCTATAGGCTGCACACACCTATAGGCTGAATATTTTTCATAGAAGTTTCAAAGAAGAATAGAAGTTTTCAGGCCCTCTGGCAAATGTTTAAACAACTTGTCTGTTGTAATGGAATTCAAGAGGCCTGTTGGGTTGAAAGAGTTCTTACACACAAGGTTTTTGTTTTAAAGATTTTTTTGTACAGAATATTTAGAATTCTCAGGATGATACTCCATTTGCCACATGCCTCATTACCATCACAGCCCCCATTTGACATCATTGCATATTTGCCTCCTCATTTCTGGAAGTAGCAAGTATTTATGTTTGGGTGAATGGATGGGAAGAACAAAAAAAGGTAAGTATAAGTTGTTGCAGGGACTGAAATAAAGTAAACCCATTTTTTTTTTTTTTCGACCTGAATAATGTTAAACCTTTTTAATCCCTCTTAACTATTTAGCAACTATGTGTAGGGAAAGTAACAGATGAAAAGAGCAGCGCCGATCTATTTAATTTTAAGGATCAATGGTACACTTTATTATATTGCACTTATAGAGAGTAACATCCTGCAAGTCTGTATGGGAATCAGCACAGCGTCCTCCCGAGTGACATGTTGCCGACGGTGGATTCCAGTGCTTCGGGTCCATGAGCGGGGAGAGGAGCCAGATGTTGCCAAGGAAACAAGAGGTCAGTGCAGGGTGGGTAGACATCAAGGCCTGCGTTCGGAGCATGCGTGCTCCTTCCTCAGGCCTCTTGAGCGGCCGTCTTCACCCAGGCTATTAGACAGCGGCGGGGGGCGGAGCCAGCTTATAACAAGTGACAAATCACCGGCCTCGCCCACTACCCGCATGATCCACAACCGGCGGGGGCCGTGGGGATGAAAAGGTTATTGTACATGGGAGGGGGAGGGAAATGGGGCAAGAACTGTTATTAAGCTGCCTAAATACAGTAAATAGAGGATATGGGCAGTAGATAATAAAATAATAAAAAAAGGATAAAAATAAAATTGGTAAAAATTGGAGGATAAAAAATATATAATATAAGAACAACTGCTAAAAATGACTGTACAAAGAAAGGTGTACATGACTTATATGGGAGAGTGTATGACTGACTGATGTAGTTCTCTAATTGAGTGAGATGCCACGTTGCATGTTCATGTATATAATGTATATAAGTGTGTAAACAGGAAGCTAAACCTTATGATGCTATACAGGCATTAAAGGAGATTCTATATTCTGGACAGGTATACTATGTTATACATACATACTGTAGATGGATGTGGTAGACCTTAAGGGTCCTGTAGATAAAAGCGTACTAAGGTAAGGTGACAAGTGAGATAGTTATGTAGGCCAGAGGTGGAAATGTGTGGGTATGTGTGGAGTGAGGGGAGGGGGGCGTATTGTAGTGGAGGGAAATTATAAGATGGACTGGCTTTCTATGTCTTCATTCATACCTCCTGCAGACATGGTGTCCAAGGTATATATCCAAAAAGTCTCCCTTTTTACAGAGATGCTTGAAGCGCTCTGCGCGGGGGAGTTTCCTGGGGATAGACTCTATGACCCAAACATGGAGATCTGTGGAGGACTATTGATGGAATTGTTTAAAGTGTCTGGAGACACTGTATTTGTCCTTTTCTTCTTCCACTGCGTGTCGGTGCTCCCAGAATTTTTTGCGCAAGGTTCCAATGGTGCGGCCCACATAGAAAAGGCCGCAGGGGCAAGATAGGCAATAAATAACAAATTCCGAAGAGCAGGTGTAAAAATCTTTGAGGGCTTAGGTATGGCCTTTGGTGATGAAAGACTTAGAGCCATGTTGTACATGTTCGCAAGTGAGACATTTGAGTTTTCGGCATTGGAACATTCCTTTCAAAATGGAGAATGTTGGATGATGAAGATATGTGTTTGTGCAGGATTTTAGGTTGCTCGGGGCTATCTTCTCTTGATGTTACATGCCCTCCTATACGTGATTTTGGGGGCTTCATTAATGGAATGTTTTAGATGGGGATCTTCTTGGAGAATATCCCAGTGTTTATGGAAAATCTGTTCTATCTTTATGTTGGGTATGGAACTGGGTTATGAATCTTGTGGCTTGGGATTGTGATTCCCCTTGGTTCCTTGGGCTTGGCAGATTGGTTGGGAAAGTAGTAAGGTCTCTTTGACCAGGGGGGATAGGTATCCTTTTTCCAAGAATTTGTTTCTGTAATAGGTGGCCCTGTGCGACATAGTCTTCATTGAGGGTGCAGTTATGTAGAAGATGGCAGAATTGGCTTTTTGGGATATTGGAAATCCATCTGGGATGGTGACAGCTTTGAAAGTGCATAAAGAAATTGCCAGTAGTGGGTTTGACATTGTTTTTGGCATATATTTGTGCATCTGTATGGCACAATAGCAAATCTAGGAAGATAAGGTTATCTGGATCCCACACTGATGTGAAAGATAATCCTAAAGGTATCGGAGTTGCAGTAGGAGACAAAATCATTCACTAGTGTGCGTGGGCCATCCCAGATGATAATGATGTTGTCAATATACCAACCGAAAAAGACGATGGTAGCGGAGAATGGCTTGTTGGCCCACATGGATTGGTGTTCCTACAGGCCTATAGTGAGGTTGGCGTAGCTTGGGGGAAAGTTAGCACTCATGACTGTGCCTTGCACCTGTAGATAGTAATGGCCATCGAATAGATAATAGTTGTGGGTGAGGCAGAAGTGTGTGGCATTAAGAAAGAAGTCTGCTTGCTTCAGGCTGATTTACAGGTCTTGAAGAAGAAAGTGGTTGACAGCCCGGAGTCTGACTTTGTGGGGGTTGGAGGTATACAATGAAGTTACATCTAGAGTTAGCCATAGATATGTGGAATTACGGGTGTATTTTGCCAGAGTATCTAAGAGGTGTATGCCATCCCTTATGTATGCTAGTAACTGCTGGGCTAGGGGCTGCAGAAAATGATCGATGTACATGGAGAAGAAACTGGTGATGCTTTCCATTGCGGCCACTATGGGGCATCCAGGGGGTTCTGTTAAACTTGGTTGATCTTGGGCAAATTATAAAAGTAAGGTGTGCAGTAGTAGTCTCTATAAAGAAAGGAGGCTTCAGTCTTATTGATGACTAGACATTAAGCCCGTTAAATTAATGGGCGCTGGAACATATGTGGTCAAACATTTGTAAAAAACAGACTTATTCCAGTAAGGCGTACTTTGCTACTAAAGTCAGTTTGCTTATAAATGTCCCTTTAATAGCGTGTCTATGTTCTGCAATTTTTTTTTTTTTTTACAGCAATGCACCTACAGTCGCAGATTTCATTCAGGCGTGTTTTGCGTCTGCAGTCTTTCTATTTGCAGATGTCCTGTTCAAAACGTGTCTTTACTATCCATTTTTTTGTAAGGTTTCGCAATCACACTCGCAGATTTTCTGTAGGCGTACTTTGCTACTAAAGTCAGTTTGTTTATAAATGTCCCTTTAATAGCGTGTCTATGTTTTGCGTTTTTTTTTTTTTTTTTTTTACAGTAATGCACTTACAGTGGTAGATTTCAATCAGGCCATGTCCCTTTAACAGTGTTTCTATTGGCGCAGATTTGCTTTGCTGAGTGTGACAGGTTTTTTCCTCTGTTTAAATGATCCTTTTCCTGACAGCAACAGCTTTTTTCAAAAATTAATCATGGCTCTATTTGCTTTTTTCACCACAATAATTACAGTCAAAGGGTTTGCCAAGTATAAGTTTCCTCATGCAATTCCAAGTATAAGTTTCCTCATACAATGTCCTTTTAATATCTTTAAGTCTCTCCCTCATCAGCCTCCTTGTCCGACCTGTCACGCACTGTGCACTGCGTCCCTGTTGCTCTAGCAATCTAGCAATCCAATCTAGTGTCCCCATCGGAGTGCCTCCTTACATCAGTGTCCCCATCGGAGTGCCTCCTTACATCAGTGTCCCCATCGGAGTGCCTCCTTACATCAGTGTTCCCATCGGAGTGCCTTCTTACATCAGTGTCCCCATCGGAGTGCTCCCTTACATTAGTGTCCCCACTGGAGAGTGCTCCCTTACATCAGTGTCCCCACTGGAGAGTGCTCCCTTACATCAGTGTCCCCACTGGAGAGTGCTCCCTTACATCAGTGTCCCCACTGGAGAGTGCTCCCTTACATGAGTCTCCCCATCGGAGTTCTCCCTTACATTAGTGTCCCCGTCGGAGTGCCTCCTTACATCAGTGTCCCCACTGGAGAGTGCTCCCTTACATCAGTGTCCCCATTGGAGTGCTCCCTTACATCAGTGTCCCCATCGGAGTGCTCCCTTACATCAGTGTCCCCATCGGAGTGCCTCCTTACATCAGTGTCCCCATTGGAGTGCTTCCTTACATCAGTGTCCCCACTGGAGAGTGCTTTCTTACATCAGTGTCCCCATCGGAGTGCTCCCTTACATCGGTGTCCCCATCAGAGTGCCTCCTTACATCGGTGTCCACATCGGAGTGCCTCCTTACATCAATGTCCCCATCGGAGTGCCTCCTTACATCAGTGTCCCCATCGGAGTGCCTCCTTACATCAGTGTCCCTTTATGTGTCCGGGTCAGAGTTCCCCTGTATGAGCCCCGGTTAAAGTGCCCCTGGTCCCCCTTTAATAATGCGGTCGGAGTGCTCCCTTACATTAGTGTCCCCACTGGAGAGTGCTCCCTTACATCAGTGTCCCCACTGGAGAGTGCTCCCTTACATCAGTGTCCCCACTGGAGAGTGCTCCCTTACATCAGTGTCCCCACTGGAGAGTGCTCCCTTACATGAGTCTCCCCATCGGAGTTCTCCCTTACATTAGTGTCCCCGTCGGAGTGCCTCCTTACATCAGTGTCCCCACTGGAGAGTGCTCCCTTACATCAGTGTCCCCATTGGAGTGCTCCCTTACATCAGTGTCCCCATCGGAGTGCTCCCTTACATCAGTGTCCCCATCGGAGGGCCTCCTTACATCAGTGTCCCCATTGGAGTGCTTCCTTACATCAGTGTCCCCACTGGAGAGTGCTTTCTTACATCAGTGTCCCCATCGGAGTGCTCCCTTACATCGGTGTCCCCATCAGAGTGCCTCCTTACATCGGTGTCCACATCGGAGTGCCTCCTTACATCAATGTCCCCATCGGAGTGCCTCCTTACATCAGTGTCCCCATCGGAGTGCCTCCTTACATCAGTGTCCCTTTATGTGTCCGGGTCAGAGTTCCCCTGTATGAGCCCCAGTTAAAGTGCCCCTGGTCCCCCTTTAATAATGCGGTCGGAGTCCCCCTTAATAATGCCGTCAGAGACCCCCTTAATAATGCCGTCAGAGTCCCCCTTAATAATGCCGTCAGAGTCCCCCTTAATAATGCCGTCAGAGTCCCCCTTAATAATGCGGTCGGAGTCCCCCTTAATAATGCGGTCGGAGTCCCCCTTAATAATGCCGTCGGAGTCCCCCTTAACCACTTTACCACCGGAGGATTTTCCTGCTGTACGTCCAGGCCACTTTTTGCGATTCGGCACTGTGCGACTTTAACTGACAATTGCGCGGTCATGCAGCACCGTACCCAAACAAAATTTACGTCCTTTTTAGCTACATGTCTTTGACAAAAAAATTCTCAATACGCACATTTTTAACCGCTTTAAGACGATTTTACCCCATTCCTGACCAGGCCATATTTTGCGATTCGGCACTGCGTTATTTTAACGGACAATTGCGCGGTCGTGCGATGCTGTATCCAAATTAAATTTATGTCTTTTTTTTCCCCCCACAAATAGAGCTTTCTTTTGGTGGTATTTGATCATCTGTGCGATTTTTACTTTTTGCGCTATATACAAAAAAAGAGCGACAATTTTGAAAAAATAACAATATTTATCACATTTTTTATATGAAATTCCCCCCAAAAAATGTAAAAATCAAAATGTTCTAACATTTTAGGCCAATTTGTTTTCTGCTACATATTTTTGGTAAAAAAAATTGCAATAAGCGTATTTTGATTGGTTTGCGCAAAAGTTATCGCAGCTACTAACTACGGGAAATTTATGTCATTTTTATTGTTTTTTTTTAACTAGTAATGGCGGCGATCTGACGGCAATCTGCGTTTTTTTCTTTTGTGGGACTGCGACATTGCGGGGGACAGATCGGACCCTTGACTGACATTTTTGACACTTTTGGGGGCACCAGTGACATAACTACAGTAATCAGTGCTATAAATATGCACTGTTACTGTAAAAATGACACTGGCAGGGAAGGGGTTAAATTTTATTGGTGATCAAGGGGTTAATGTATGCCTGGTGCTTACTGACGTGTGTGGGGGGAGGGGACTGTGTGACACAGGGACAGATCGCAGGTTCAGCTATGCTGAATCCTGCAATCTGTTACTGTTTGTCACTTAGGAGATCTGCCCGCTTTGTTTACACAAAGCGGGCAGATCTCCTAACGATCGGGGAAGAGCGGCGAAGATCACCGCCGCCCATCCCCTGGCCCGACTCCCGCTGTGACTGAATACAGCGGGAGCGAGCCTCCGGCGGTGCGCGCGCGCCACCCACAAAGGGAGGAGTCCAGCGATGTAGACCTATAACTAACCACTTTGCCGCAGTACCAGCTCAGTGAGTGGTCGACAAGTGGTTAATAATGCTGTCGGAGTCCCCCTTAATAATGCGGTCAGAGTCCCCCTTAATAATGCGGTCAGAGTCCCCATTTAATAATGCAGTCGGAGTCCCCCTTTAATAATGCGGTCGGAGTCCTCCTTTAATAATGCGGTCGGAGTCCCCCTTTAATAATGCGGTCGGAGTCCCCTTTAATAATGCCGTCGGAGTACCCCTTTAATAATGCGGTCAGAGTCCCCCTTTAATAATGCGGTCAGAGTCCCCCCTTAATAATGCTGTCGGAGTCCCCCTTAATAATGCCGTCGGAGTCCCCCTTAATAATGCCATCGGAGTCCCCCTTTAACCACTTGCCTACCGCCGCAAGTACATATACTGCGGCAGGCAGCCCCTCAAAGGCAAAGTGATGTATCGGTACGTCACTAGCCTGTGAGGCTCTGGGGAGCGAGCGCGCGCCACCGGATGCGCGCTCCTGCTCGGTCACGGACCCCCCGCGCGTGTGCCCGGCGGACCCGATGTCCGCCGGGCACTCGCGATCGTCCGTTACACCGGGAGAAAGGCAGGCGGCTAATGTAAACAAGCCGCCTGTCATTCTCTCCTGTGTAAGAATAGTGATCATATGGTTCTACTATGTAGGACCGTTGATCATTGTTCTTACACCTCAAGCCACAGCCAATCACAGTTAGAATCACGCCCCTAGGGACACACTTACTGCCAGTGTCATTTTACAGTAACAGTGCATATGTATAGCACTGATTACTGTAGTAATGTCACTGGTAACCCCAAAAGTGTCAAAATGTCTTCGAGTTGTGCTAGAGCTAGGCGATCCATACTGGTTATGGATGTGTTAGCAAGGGCAAAGTTGAGGTCATCTGTATTCTCTGGATGATGGGACACCTCTTTGGCCTGCTATAGTAACGCTTGACTGTTAGGTTACTCACAAATCTGTTAAGGTCCTCGAAGAGGGTAAAGAGGTTTGGGCGGGCTGAGGGGGCAAATTTGAAGTCTTTGCTCAGCAATGTTGTATCTTCTGCCGATAGGGTGTAAGTGGAGAGATTAAATATTTTGACAGTCTCTGTACTTTTCCTTATTTCATTATTGTTTCTGTTACATTCCCTCTTCTCCCTCTCCTTCTAACTTTCTTTTTTGAGTGGGCGGGGGGGGGGGGGGAATATTAAAAAAGTTTCCATGGTGGGGGGGGGGGGGGTGTGATATGGTTATCTGGGGGGAGATATGATTTTTCAGGAACAGGGGAGTAGGATGTGAGGGATGGATGGGTAGGTGGTCCAGCTGATGAGCTGGGGGGTATTAATGAAGATGTGGATTGTGTGTTATAGCAAGTGGAAGAAGAGGATGGAAGGCTAGAACTGTATCTGGTCCTTTGAGGCTTAGGGCTGGGGCTGAGGCGGGAAGTGTGTTGAGGTGGGGGTCAGCAGTGAGCGGAGGATGGATAGTATGAGCATGGGTGTTGGTTTTGGGGGCATTGCGTTTTTATTAACTACTGCCCATATCCCCTATATACTGTATGTAGGCAGCCTAAATCCCCCATTCCCCTCCTCCCTCCCATGTACAAATATTTTTTTGATCCCTGCGGCACCCGCCGGCTGTGGATCGTGCAGGCGGTGGGCAAGGCCATCGAGTTGTCACTTGTTATCCGCCAGCTCCGTCCCCCACCGCTGTCTTATAGCCTGGGTGAAGACTGCCGCTCAGGAGGTCTGAGAAAGGAGCACGAATTCTTGACATCTACCCACCCTGCACTGACCTTTCATGTCCTCGGCAACATCTGGCTCCTCTCCCTGTTCATGGACCCCAAGCAGTGGAATCCACCAGCGCTGTCAGCAATGTGTCTCTCAGAGGAGGCCATGTTGATTCCCATATGGACTTGCAGGATGTTACCCTCTACATGCTCCTGAACTTTCACCTGTTTGTAGGTGAAATATAATAAAGTGTACCATTGATCCTTATAATCTACACTTAAATCGGCGCTGCTCTTTTTATCTGTTTCTTTCCATACAGAGCCCTTCTTATTCTGACGAGCTGGCTATCTCGTATACATAGACTCTGTTTTCCTACAATCACTGGATTTAATTGAACTATCTATAATACTGGATCCCCCACACGGGTGTCCCTAACAACCCCCCCCCCCCCCCCGTATTGATACTTCCCTTACCACTGTGCTTATGCCACACCAGACCTGTACGGTGCATGACACCAAACTGTTTGCAACTATGTGTATACCCATCGTGGGAGTATTTCAAGAAGAATCAGGGGCCAAAGGACCATCATAAACAACACTGTATGTGCTTTTTTTAATAGCAAAAATAGGAAATATTTTCTCATATTTGTTAAATTGCATCTCAATGGAATCTGTATAAACTGCTGTTGAACATTACAATTAAAAATGAACACTACATTGTCATATATGATTTAAATTGCTGGAAAGAGTGAACAGTGCTATCATGGCATTGACATGTTTTTTAAATGCCCTTTTCTATATGTTCTGTTTAGCATTAAAATATCTTAGCCAGTATAAAATCATGTTTAATGTGAAATCAAATAATTGTTACAATAAAAAATATTTAAAATATTTTTTTTCTTGTTAATACGAATTAAATACCTGAATCTGCAGAAAAAAAATGATAATGAATAACTCCTGATATGACTGTACGATTACTCTAAAAAATAATTAATATATACAATAAGTGTACCCTGACGTAAATAAGGAAACTGGTCTGTTGATCCCTATCTGTTTTCATGTTAATTGGTATGTAGGCTTCCTTTCAACAACCCTTTAAGGAGCATATACCGTATCTAATCTTTAAATTTGGCAGTAATCATATTTGTGGGCAAAATGAGTGACGTAAAAACATCTACAAAAATGAACAAATTACACCCACAGAAATTCAGTGGTAAAATCAGTAATTTGACATATTAAAACAGAGCTTGCACCTCCTTCAGTTTTGTACATTAAATTGGTTCTAAAGGCAGAAGTTTTTTTTAAAATTTAATGCATTCTATGCTTTAGGATAAAAAAAAACCTTCTGTGTGCAGCATCTCCCTCAGCCCCCTAATACTTATCTGAGCCCCATCTTGTTTCAGCGATGTTGCACGAGCACCTCGACTGTCTGGGGACTCTCCCTTCTCATTGGCTGAGACAGCATTGAGTATCATTGGCTCCCCCTGCTGTCAATCAAAGTTAGTCAGCCAATGAGGAGAAAGAGGGGGTGGGCCTAAGCTGCGGCTCTGTGTCTGAAAGGACACACAGAGCAGCGGCTTGGCTCAGGTGCCCCCCCATAGCAGGCTGCTTGCTGTGGGGGCACTCAGCAGAAGGAAGGGGCCAGGAGCAAAACCAAATGCAAAGTGCAAATCCACTTCACAGAGCAGGTAAGTAGAACATATTTGTTAATTAAAAAAAAAAAGGTTTAAAAAAGCTAAACTCTGGAAAAAACAAACATTGTCTAAATACAAGAAACATGTATATTCTTGGTTAAATTTTGGTGTGCTTAAACAATTTCTTTCAGATTTTTGCAGTTATACGGTGTGAAATGTTTTCTTCCAGGAGGAGCTTCTTGAAATAAGGACCAATCACTGTTTCGTCCTCTCCTTGTGTAGGGTGACTGGCCTTGTATCTTCACCCTGTTGTTTTCTGCAGGCAGCCTGTAGTGGGTGGGGCCTGCTGGGTCCCTCCAATAGCTCTGCTCAGGCTTGTACAGTGCTGTGATGGTGTCGCTGCTACTCTTACAAGGTAATATGTGGGTTTACAAAGGTATTTGGTGTGAACAAAGTTGATTTATATCTTTTGTTGCTATTAAAGTTTAGTAATACTGTACCTTGGTTTGCGAGTAATGTGGTATACGAGCGTTTTGCAAGATGAGCAACATTTTTTTCTAAATTTTAACTTGATATACGAGTACGGTCTTGATATACGAGCAATAGAAGGATCACAGTTTTAATGTAAAAAAAGAGTGGAATGACACTCAATGTTAAAAACAATATTCCACATTAAGGAGTCTGGTGCTCATCAACGTAAAGCCACTGGTGTATACAGTAAAGCCGCTGGTGAATATAGTATGTGACCAGAGGTCCGGGGGCACTGGTGGCTCCCAGCGCTTCCTGGAGAACTCGGAGACACTCGTAGAAACTAGGGGAAAGGGGGCATAACGTGCGTTCAGAGCACCCGGAAGTGACGTCAACCATTCCCCAGTGTCTCTGAGTTCTCCAGGAAGCACTGGGAGCCACCAGTGCCCCCCAGACCCCTGGCTACATACTGTATACAGCAGCAGCTTAACACAGATGAGCACAAGACTCCCTAATGCGGGATATTGTTTTTAACCACTTGCCGACTGCCGTCAGTAGATTTACTGCGGCAGTCAGCCCCTCACAGGCAAAGTGACGTTAATTAACGTCACTAGCCTGTGAGGCTCTCGGGAGCGAGCGCGCGCCGCCGTCACGAACCCCCCCCCCGCGCGTGTGACCGGCGAACCCGATGTCCGCCGGTCACTCGGCGATCGGCGGGGGAGAGGGAGAAAGGCAGGCAGCTTGTGTAAACAAGCTGCCTGTCAGTTCTCCCTGTATAGAAACACTGATCATACGGTTCTACTATGTAGGACCGTTGATCAGTGTAACTACAGCTCAACAGACAGCCAATCACAGTTAGAATCACGCCCCTAGGGACACACACAGCCCCTCCCTCTCAAATAAAGTTAACCCCTTCACTGCCAGTGTATTTTTACAGTAACAGTGCATATATATAGCACTGATTACTGTAGAAATGTCACTGGTAACCCCAAAAGTGTCAAAAATGTCAGTCAAGGGTCCGATCTGTCCGCCCCAATGTCGCAGTACCGCAACAAAAATCGCAGATCGCCGCCATTACGCGTTAAAAAAAAAAAAATGACAAAAATCTTTCCCTTTGTTAGTAAACACAATAACTTTTGCGCAAACCAATCAAAATACGCTTTTTGCGATTTTTTTTACCAAACATATGTAGCATAAAACAAATTGGCCGAAAATGTTTAAAAATTTTGATTTTTACTTTTTTTTTGGGGGGAATTTCATATAAAGAAATGTGAAAAATATTGTTATTTTTGCAAAATTGTCGCTCTTTTTTTGTTTATAGCGCGTGATCAAAAAATCGCACAGGTGATCAAATACCACCAAAAGAAAGCTCTGTTTGTGGGAAAAAAAGGACGTCAAATTCGTTTAGGTACAGCGTCGCACGACCGCGCAATTGTACGTTAAAGTCACGCAGTGCCGAATCGCAAAATACCCCCTGGTCTTTTAGCAGCCAAATCCTCCGGGGCTTAAGTGGTTAACAATGTCATTACTCCCAACTTTTTAACTTCAGAATGAGGGACACTGTAGGAGGTATAAGGCCTGAGGCAGGCGGTAAAATGTGGGCATGGCCAAGCACTTAGCAGTGGGAGGGGCTTAAAGGATGTGGTTAAACAAAACCCAGCCTTCTTTGTACCTATAAAATATGCTTTTATTGCTTTGTCTGAGCCTACCTTAAAGAACTTTTATTAAAAAGAAATCAGGGACTGCCTAGCAACCAGCAACTGTAGAGACAATGAAGACTTTGGTGATAAGTAGATAATGTACAGTATTGGGTATATAGTGCAGGATGTGTAAAGCAGAGCACAGGGGTTGGGGAGTGCTGCAGCCAGAGATGGGTTTAAGATACATAACACAGACTGCAGGGGTCCAGGGTGTGTAATGCAATGTGTTCAAGAATCAGGAGTATGTAACGCATAGAGGGCTGTAGTCAGTGCTGAATTTCGGAGTACATGGCAGGGGACAGGAGTATGCAGTGTATAGAATGCAGGGGACAGGAGTATGTAATATACAGAATTCAGGGGACAGGAGTGTGTAATGTACAGAATGCAGGGGACAGAAGTATGTAATGTACAAATGCAGGGGACAGGAGTATGTAATGTGCATAATTCAGGGGACAGGAGTGTGTAATGTACAGAATGCAGGGGACAGGAGTATATAATGTACAGAATTCAGGGGACATTAGTGTGTAATGTACAGAATGCGAGGGACAGGAGTATGTAATGTACAGAATGCAGGGGGACAGGAGTATGTAATGTACTCCCAGCACAACACATCCCCACACATTTCTTCTCCCAGCACAAATTCCCCCTCTCCCCCAAATTCCACCTTCTCCTCCCAACGTAAATCCCCATACACACAGGCTGAATGTGGGGAGACAACGGCCGAAAAAAAAAAAAAACGGCCGACTTGCTGTCTGTTTGGCCAGCTTCTGTTGGACATGCATGCTGGAAAACCAGCAGCCGACAGACTCCCGATTAGCGCTCTCAGCCAATGGCAGAGACTGCTGATTGGAGAACACAATAGCTTAGCAGGTGAGATTGCTGTACTAACATTGCATAGATAGCACAGCGGCTCCAAACAGAGCTGACAGTTTTTTTTTCATTCATGAATGAAAAAAAAATAAAATAATAGTGTGTACCAGGCTGAAATTGCACTGCATCCTGGTCACATGTAAATCGTACAGAACGCACAGCGTGTTCCTGTCCGAATAATGGTGTGAACCAGTTCTGTGTCCTGGAACCCACACTTAGCTCCACTAACTTGTCTGGAAGGGGACAATAGCTTGGGCACCTAGAGCAATTGTACAACATCTCTTGTGGGGTGTCTAGGGCCACCCCCTCTGTGGCAGCCAGCATCTCTTTAATTTGGGAAGGGGGGGGTATGTGCTAAGGGGCGCTTTGGGAGGGGAGAAGACTTGTGTTGCGGGGTAAGGGGGGATAGATTTCATACCCAATCCCCCTTGTAGCAAAAGTCCCCTCTTAGATCAGGGTCCCCAGAGTCCCCCCCCCCACCTTTCATAAGGGTCCCAAGCATCCCACCTTAAATCAGGGTCCTTAGAATCCTTCCCTCTTACATCAGAGCCCTCCCCCCCCATTCACTAGGATCTCCAAATGTGCCCCTCCAACTCACATCAGGGCTTTTAGAGTCCCCCCTTACATCAGAGTCTGCAGAGTCCCTCTTCCTTACATCAGGATCTCCAGTGTCACCCCCCCCCCTTTCATTAGGGTCCCCAACGTTCCCCTGCCCCCTCACATCAGGGCCCCCAGAGCCCCCCACTTACATCAGTCCCCCCACAGCTACCCTTCTTTATATCAGGGTCCCCAGTGTCATCCCCCTTACGTCAGGGTCCTTGAATATGGGTTCCCCTCCCTGAATAGGGGTTCCAAGAGTTTCATCCATTCATCAGGGTCCCCAGAATTCCTGCCTTACATCAGAGTTCCCACTTATCTCAAGGTCCCCCTCATCACCCTGTTCCATTTGAGTCCCCCTTTTATTGGGGGTCACCAAAGTTCCCTCCCTTATATCATGATCCCCAGATTCCCCACCTTATATTAGGGTACCCAGAGCCCTACTCCTCACATCAGGGTCCCAAGAGTTTGCCCCTTATATTGGGGTCCCCAAAGTCCCTGTTACATGAGGATCCCCCAGAGCTCCCCATTAGATCATGGTCTCTACAGATTTCACTTACTGTGCATATCCCATTACTTCTCTTCTATTAAAGAACTGGCACGTGGAAGCTGAGGTATGGACCGGCCAGGTCTGTAGGAGAAAGTTCCATTCTCCTTCTTCTCTAAAACCTGGGGTGTGGGGGCTAGAAAAAGCTGTTGCTGAAGCCGATCAGGGCACAGGCAGTTGTTTATGACACTCTGGTGGTGGGAGGAGGAAGCTAGCTCTATCTACATCTCTGGCTGCAGAGTCGGGACACTGACTGCTTAGTTTCCTGCTTGTAAGCGCATACCACAATTGGCATCCCCCCTCCAACCTTAAAAGACTGCGTCCAGGACAAGTGCCCATCCCGCTCCCCTTGTCTTAGCCCTGATTACAGCAGGAGGAGGAGGAGGGGCGGATTCAGTGTGATTCGCTCAGCAGGACTCTGTGTCAAAGGCAGCAAGGGAGAGATGCCAGCTGCAATGCAAAGACTCCCCGCACACACTGTGGGTATTCCGGGACTCAGCCCTTATTCGCCAGGACTCCGGAACATGGATCAAATTTCGGGATGGTCCCGGCGAATCAGGGACAGTTGGGAGGTATGCATTGTGAGTGTCATTCAACTTTTTTTTACATTTAAACAGTGATCCTTCTACATATAGATGGCGCTGATCTTTTTTATTTCTTTGTGTTTTTCTAAGTGTAGCAATATGATTATACTTTATACTGTATTTTGTATTACCGTAATCATTTTTATATGAATAAATGGTTGTGGAACGAATCATCTAAGTTTCCATTATTTCATTTGGGAAAATTTGCTTTGATATACGAGTGCTTTGGATTGCAAGCATGTTTCTGGATCTAATTATGCTTGCAATCCAAGGTTTTTCCTAGCCTAATAACCCCAAAAGAAACATTTATTATATTTCAGCTTACCAATTCTTAGATGTGCTGGCTGCATGAGTTTTCTTTCATTGGCTTTCTTTCTCATCTGGTGATCCAGACAGCATATCTCTTGTTTTTCAAAAGAGCAAGCTCCCCTGCAAGTGTATCAGTATACAAGAATGAGACAAACCATTTACCATTGTCAGGGGTGCTTACAAAGATTAGCTGTAAAACTTTTATCCTAAAAGTAAAAAAAAAAAAATTGCTGTAGCTGCTTATCAAGTATTAGCTGGAGTTTGCCTTCAATTTGTTAGTGTATCAAAATTTGCTAGTACATCTAACAATCCCCTCCCCCCACACTGACAATGCTGCTGCCTGCTGTGCTCCCTGTGCACCTTCATCTAGAGTGGGGCCACTCTAATACAGGAGGTGTGATACTGGCCAGATCACCTGGGGAAAAGAGTGGGTACAAACATTTCTATTTAAATATATACTTTAAGCTTTTTTCCCCTCGGTTCAGCTTCACCTATATGCTATGTATCCCAATTAGCCAAGCAAAATGACCTGCTGAGGTATTTGCTTATGTTTACTTTATATATACTTTATATATATCCTGCTCATCAGGAGAGTCTGATTGTTCTGCCTGTTACATGTGTCCAGGGTGTGATTAATTTGGTCTGAGGGAGTGTCCCCACTGTATCCAATAGGGGAGCCTGTTGGACAGTGGAGGAAACCCAGCCAATGACACACTGGCTTTTGTGGCAGTCCCAGTGGGAGGGCACAACCGCAGTGCATCCTGGGATTTATCATAAAAGCCGGGGCCACATATGACCGGAGGTCTTTGGACGGGAAGCCAGGTCCCAGGAGGAGGGTGAAGGCTGTCTCTCCTCCTGTCAGCAAGGAAATTGATCACAGGCAGTAGGCCTAGAGCCAGACTGTAGTGCTGAGCCAGGAGGTCCAGGATACTGACAGTGAAGTTGAAGGCAGAGTGACCGGAGGAAAAACAGTTTCCGTGAGTACCCGGGAGCTTGCCAGGGGTCTGCCCAGGAAGGGGACCACCCCAGTGGGGTCAGTGGACAGAAGCTAGAACACACAGCAAGTGAGAAAGGGGGTGCCAAGTTAGACCCTGAAGAGTAACCTAAGGAATAGTTCACCTTTCAAATCTTCACTTCAGTGGCAAGGTGAATCAGCGGCCTTGCCGCACTCAATTCAGTTAGAAGTCCTCAAGACTTGTGCATAGTTGTCAAGTTGGAGTATCCCACTCATCCTTTCTCCCATCCCAATACTAAATAAAACACAAAAAAACAAATCCCCTGGACTGTTCATTGACTGAGCCAAGTACAAAGCGATAAGATTTTACAAACTGTTGCTATGGGTAACCCAGGGGAATCCACGCTCAGCAGCTCCCAAGGGGGCAGTGCTACATATATACATACAGTATATATATTATATACATATCAAAAGCCATTTTTTTCTTGTTTGTTACAGTATGTTAATTATTTTGTCTTTGTCCCTTCATTTTCTGTCTCAAAGGCACAAGAGAAATCTTCTCTCAGTTAGTAGTTATCAGAACAAATGTCCCCATTGGCAGATTTCCTCTTACCTCCAGAGGCTGCTCTATAATTTTTGATTTCCCATCACTTTCACAGTGATATTGGTTACCAGAAAAATTGACAAATAGGTTGCTGTCTTGGTCCTGCTGGGGAGAGTCACCCTTTCTAACAGGGTTCTTGACATACATAAATGGCATACTGGAGTTCTCCATAGTGTTTAGACCAAGGCTGGATTCACACCACTTGTACTTGAGTTGACCTGAGTTTTTTAATCCAATGTGTTTGTGAGACAAATTACATACATTTTCCTCTAATGCACTGTAATGCATTGCAGTGTTTCTTTCATGTATGCCATTTCTGTCTACTGAAAAGGTTACATTTCATTATTCCGATGTCTGTTTGTACTAGTATCTTGTCTTGCATTGCCCAGAGGTGTTGAATAAGATATGCTTGTCTAATTGTTATGTCTTGTCTCTGAACTTCAACCAGGGAGGCTAATAGCCTTGGGTCACTATGCTGAATTCAACAGAAACCATTTCTGAAGGGGAAAATTTAATTGCGTGATTCCGCGCTATGGATAATGAAATAATGAATATGTAAAGCTACTGCCCCCACTTTAACTAACTACCGAGGTAATGTCTGGTGTGGAATTTTAAACAAAAATGGGTTTGACGCTACTCTGTACATGTCTATATAGTGTTAGAACCAAAACTTCACAAAAACTCAAAAAATGTTGCAGGTAAAAAAAACACAGTGTATCAAAATGAATATGCTATGTCTCATAATGAAAACTAGTGCAAGAAATAGAAATATAAACAATATTAAAATATTAAAATTTCTAGTGACAAGTGAAAGTGCTCAGTATGAAATATCAGACCTATTACACCTAAACCATCAACAAATCAATATAGCAAAAATTCATATAAAGTGACCAAAGTTGATATAAAGTAATCATGGTCCTTCCATTAATCCAACATTCCAACAGTAATGTGTCAGCACTGCAAGTCCTTATGATAGTGCTGCTAGAAAAAGGATATTTGGTGGTGTTGCAGCAAAGGGGAGTTCCACAGTAATATGCAATATACCAGGTGTCTCCACACGTGCCCCCCTGTTGTTGCTTCACTTACGAGAAATCTCTCCCCTTAAAAGGGGTATCCAGCATTCACAGCTCCACCTGGCTGTACATGGATATCAAGGACCAGCCCTAGGACGTTTCTCCTTAACGTTACTTTCAATCCCCAGCAATCTCTTTTTTTCCCCATCCGGTGTAAAGGCCTGAACCTGGGCATCCAGTAGAACAATACTCCATTCAGAATCAACCCCTCACTATCGCTTCTTCACTGGTATATTGATGTCCAAGTAGGGGTCACCAAGTCTTCTAAAGATGCAGATTTTCCTACCCTGGACTGACCTTCTTCACGTATGGAAATATCAATGTACCCCAGGTAAAACAAACTGTCCGTCTTGTTCTTTCTGAATATCAGGATAAGAGCTCCTTCTGCAGCAATGTTATGCTGTTATCACATCCACCCTCAATGTCTGTGATTTGATGTAAAGGAATGGTGTCACTTCTAGTCTGCCATGGTTGGATTGCACCGGTGGTTTCCTGTGTCCCTTGCTAGTGGAGTTTTCTTCAGCCCACACTTTGCCAGCCATATCACCATTCCCAGCAATATCATCTGTGTCTCATTCTGAGCGCCCTGGTGGCAACAGGCAGAGCAGAACCTCAACAACACTGGGAATTGCACACCGATCGCTGAGCAGCTTGCGGTCATTCCTCCATTTCTGAAGGGGACCTGTCCTCCTCTTTATACTCCTCTATTTAGAAAGTCTGAAAGACTGATCAGTCACAGAATTTTTCCCCCATCCAAAGATCATATTAATGGCAATATATTCTGAAGAATATCAGAAGAGTCTCAAACTGATATTAAACTACTGCCATCAACACAAACCCAAAGCCCATCAATACAGACACTCAGTGCTGTCATGTCGTTTTACTAGTGCAATGGACACAAGCCTGAAGCCCATTGACAGAGGCCCTTATTGTTGCAATGTTGCTTTACCAGTGCAATGGACACAAGACTAAAGCCTAGTACACATGGGCCGAATGTCGGACGGCTTCGGCCAGTTCAACAGAAACTGACCGACATACGGCCTGTGTGTACTGCAGTCGGTTCGAAAGAAGCAGGCTTTTTGGCCAGCTTCTGTTGAAGGGGAATGACCTAAAAGGATCTGCCAATCAGCTCCCACTAAGCGCTCTCTGGCTGAGAGCACTGACTGAAGTGTCAGAACACAGTAGAACAGCAGGGGAGATCTCCTTCTGAGCGGTCGGTTTTTTTTGTTCAGCCCTGCACAGTTGAACAAGAAAAACAATTGTGTGTACTAGGCTTAAAGCCTGTTGACATAGGCTCTTAATGTTGCCATGTTGCTTTACCTGTGTAATGGCCATAAGCCTAAAGTCTGTTGACGGAGACCCTTATTGTTGCCATGTTGCTTTACTAGTGCAATAGACACAAGCCTAAAACCATTGACATAGGATCCTAATGTAACTATGTTGTTTTATCAGTGCAATGGACACAAGTCTAAATCTCATTGTCAAAAGCTCTTATTGTTGCTATGTTGCTTTACCAGTGCAATGGATATAAGCCTAAAGCCTGTTGACATAGGCTCCTAGTGTTGCTATACCCATGGGTTAATGGGCACAAGCCCATTAACAAAGACACTTATTGTTGCCATGTAGCTTTACTAGTGCAATAGACACAAGCCTAAAACTGATGACATGGGATCTTAATGTTGTCATGTTGTTTTACCAGTACAATGGACACAGGCATAAAGCTCATTGTCAGAGGCTCTTAGTGTTGTTATGTTGCTTTACCAGTGCAATTGATACAAGCCTAAAGCCAGATGACATAGGCTCCTAATGTTGCTATGTTGTTTTACCATTAGAATTTGCACAAGCCCATTAACAGAGACACCTATTGTTGACATCAAGCTTTACTAGTGCAATAGACACAAGCCTAAAACTGTTGACATAGGATCCTAATGTTGCCATGTTGCTTTATTAATGCAATAAACACAAGCCTAAAGTCAGTTGACATAGACTCTTATTGTCGCCATGTTACTTTACCAATGCAATGGATACAAGTCTAAAGCCCATTGACATAGACCCTTATTGTTGAAATGTTGCTTTACCAATGCAATAGATACAAGTCTAAAGCCCATTGACATTGACCCTTATTGTTGCCATGTTGCTTTACCAGTGCAATAGATACAAGCCGAAAGCCTTTTGTTATAGGTCCTTATTGTTGACATGTTGCTTTACCTGTGCAACGTCTTAACGTAACACATAGGGTAAATAATATTTCTTTGACTAACAAAAAAAAGTGCTCACAGAAATGACCTTACTGATAGAAGATTGGGGAAACAGATCTTACTGAAAATATCTTTATTACCAAATTATAAATAAATTATATTCAATTTAATACCACAGCAAAACAGTTAGATTACAGACTGTTGACTGGTACTGTTAACTGGTACAGTACATTTTTTTTTCTAGAGTTTCTTGAATCAACAACAAGTGGGACACAATCATGAAGTGGAACAAAATGTATTGGATATTTCAAACTTTGTTAACAAATAAAAAACTGAAAAATTGGGCGTGCAAAATTATTCAGCCCCTTTACTTTCAGTGCAGCAAACTCTCTCCAGAAGTTCAGTGAGGATCTCTGAATGATCCAATGTTGACCTAAATGACTAATGATTATAAATAGAATCCACCTGTGTGTAATCAAATCTCTGTATAAATGCACCTGGACTGTGATAGTCTCAGAGGTCCGTTTAAAGCGCAGAGAGCATCATGAAGTACAAGGAACACACCAGGCAGGTCTGAGATACTGTTGTGGAGAAGTTTAAAGCTGGATTTGGATACAAAAATATTTCCCAAGCTTTAAACATCCCAAGGAGCACTGTGCAAGCGATAATATTGAAATGGAAGGAGTATCAGACCACTGCAAATCTACGAAGACCTGGCCGTCCCTCTAAACTTTCAGCTCATACAAGGAGAAGACTGATCAGAGATGCAGCCAAGAGGCCCATGAGGTATGGATGAACTGCAGAGATCTACAGCTGAGGTGGGAGACTCTGTCCATAGGACTGCACAAATCTGGCCTTTATAGAAGAGTGGCAAGAAGAAAGCCATTTCTTAAAGATATCCATAAAAAGTGTAGTTTAAAGTTTGCCACAAGCCACCTGCGAGACACACCAAACATGTGGAAGAAGGTGCTCTGGTCAGATGAAACCAGAATCAAACTTTTTGGCAACAATGCAAAACTTTATGTTTGGCGTAAAAGCAACACAGCTCATCACCCTGAACACACCATTCCCACTGTCAAACATGGTGGTGGCAGCATCATGGTTTGAGCCTGCTTTTCTTCAGCAGGGACAGGGAAGATGGTTAAAATTGATGGGAAGATGGATGGAGCCAAATACAGGACCATTCTGGAAGAAAACCTGATGGAGTCTGCAAAAGACCTGAGACTGGGACGGAGATTTGTCTTCCAACAAGACAATGATCCAAAACATAAAGCAAAATCTACAATGGAATGGTTCACAAATAAACATATCCAGGTGTTAAAATGGCCAAGTCAAAGTCCAGACCTTAATCCAATCGAGAATCTGTGGAAAGAACTGAAAACTGCTTTTCACAAACGCTCTCCATCCAACCTCACTGAGCTCGAGCTGTTTTGCAAGGAGGAATAGGCAAAAATGTCAGTCTCTCGATGTGCAAAACTGATAGAGACATACCCCAAGCGACTTACAGCTGTAATCGCAGCAAAAGGTGGCGCTACAAAGTATTAACTTAAGGGGGCTGAATAATTTTGCACGGCCAATTTTTCAGTTTTTTATTTGTTAAAAAAGTTTGAAATATCCAATAAATTTTGTTCCACTTCATGATTGTGTCCCACTTGTTGATTCTTCACAAAAAATTACAGTTTTATATCTTTATGTTTGAAGCCTGAAATGTGGCAAAAGGTCGAAAAGTTCAAGGGGGCCGAATACTTTCGCAAGGCACTGTATTTACAGAACACTAATAAAAGCTCTTACAGACATTTCCATGGTCTTGCAAATAAAAATGATTTCAAATAATATTATTGTTCAATTTGTGAGCAATGATAAAAATCTGTTTTAACCACTAGAATATCGCCCCCAAACATTTGTTTATCCCAGTGGTTAGTTAGAAGGGAATCATCATTTATGGCACTTGTACGACTCCAAAGTTGCACTGACTGGAGTGCAACTTTGACACAACTTTGGATGGGAGCAACTTGGATATGACTTGGGCTTTGACCAGTGATAATGTACAACTGTTGCACACAAGTTGCATTGTATAACATTCAGGTAGATTTTCACGCCACTTCTGAGGGTTAACATTGAAGTCTATGGCCCTCAAGTCGCATGAAAGTTGCTGCAACTTTAAGTTGTGCATATATATTCATTGGTATCATTGGAAAACATGGGGAACGACATGTCGTGCAACTCTGATGTCCAAAGTTGCATGACAAGTTGCACAAGTGTGAAAGGGGCCTAATACTATATTGATGAGCTGTAAAGGCTTTAAAAGTGTTAACTTTGGATAATTTTGGACATCATAGTTTTTGGCCGTTTCTAAGGTATGCACAATTTTGAAGCTTTTAGTATTTTGCGTCCACAGTATTTACTCACCTCATCCTATATTTTTTGCCCAAAAATCAGGTTACATTTTGTTTGTGTGCATTAAAATTAATTTAGGTGTATTCTTACTGAAAATATAGTTTAGATAAATAGTACCACAAATACCAGATAAAAAATTACAACTACCAGTATTTCATTCCACAGTGTCAGTCCCTGCTTTCAGAAAATACGTAATATTTGGGGGTTCAAAATGTGCATTTTAGTATGTGTGCGCAAAAAGAAAAAATGTAAAAACAGTTAAATGCTGCATTGGCCATCTAAGCGAGGGGACAGCTATGACTTATGTAATACATCTTTGGAAGTCAAAGAATAAATTATAAATGTGTTACTGATTTTTCACAAAGTGTTGCTTTCTCTCAGGGGGAGTTGTATGAATTTAGAAGCAGATTTTGGCATAAGAAAAAAGAACCACTAGGACTGGACAATGTTCAAATATTTATTCTACGGAAATCTAAAACGATCTCAAGATTGCACTGTTCCCATCTACACTTTGTAAATCAGTGTTTGAGTTTGATAAAAACAAAACATTACAAATGAATAGAAACTATTTCTCAAGACTTTTCAAACTCTTTCAGTTAGATGCCAATTAATGGAAGCAAAACAGTGCGTGGCTCATTGGCTTTGTGGGTGATATCTCTCTGGATACGGAAAAAGTGAGTGTAAGACTGGTGGGGGACTGGGGTAGGGCAACTTACAACATAAGGGTAAAACCCAACTCTGGGCTCAGCTCCCTGCACTTCAATTGTCCCTCTCTAAAGGACCCCATGATGTAGGTCCTAACACTTGGCACTCTGGTTCATTTTCCTTATTGCCTCTTCTCCGTCCTAGTTTCTAAAGTTTTTTTTGCAGCATCAGGTGCTAACGTAGAGGTCAAGTATTCTACACATTTGGGTTGGTTGAAAAATGGAGTATTAAATGCTCACTTTGCAAAATAAATGTTAGTAAACCGAATCATTTGCTAGCAAAAATCCTGTTTTCTCATTTATATTCACACATTATTGGATTTTCAAATTGACCAAAGCTTCACCTAATTTACTAACATTCACTTTACTCAGTAAACCAATCCATGTCCCTGATCTTCTTTTATTGCACTAAGGGAAGTTCCTGATAAACTCCCTCAGAGGGTGGCTCTGTTGTCCCTCTTCTGTCTGGCATCCTTCTTTCAAAAAATCAAAGGAGCCAGGTGGAAAAATGTCAAACAAACATAAACTGCACCCAATCAGGCAAGGACAGTTGTCAAAATACAATAGCAGAAGTAGGAGACTTGTACATCCATACTGAGTAGTGTGGATGGTGGAATCTTTTAGATTGAAAGGCCAGCTTAAGTCACTAGGGGGTTTATTTACTAAAGCTGGAGATTGCAAAATCAAGTTCACTTCTGCATAGAAACCAATCAGCTTCCAGTTTTTTTTTTGCCAAAGCTTAATTGAACAAGCTGAAGCTAGAAGCTGATTGGTTACCATGCACAGATGGTCCAGATTCTGAGTGCACCAGTTTTAGTAAATCTATTTAGACCCCTGATGCCTCCTTAAATAATGTATGTGTGGTGTATGGCCAGGTTAGAGCAGTAAAAAAACAAAAACAAAAGTGTAATAAATTGCAGCTTACCTATCTATAGTGTGGTGGCTACAATGTTCCTTTTAGTCTCTTTTTCTATTTATTTTCACCTGGTAATTTGGCCAGTGACACTTCCTATCTTAGTCTTGATTCTGGATGGAGTAGCACCAATGACACCTTTGGACAGCAGCATTGTCAATCTGGAGGGAGGGTTGTGTTGGATACATTAAAAAATTTAAGACCCCGTTCACACTGGGGCGATCCGACTTTCCGGGGCGACCTCACAGGTCGCGGTGCGCAGCTCGCACCGCGACCTCGGAGCGGCCGGCACGGACTTCATAACATTGAAGTCAATGCAGGTCGCTCCAGGTCGCCCCAAAGAAGCTCCGGACCCTTTTTCTAAGTCGGAGCGACTTGTGTCGCTCCTATTAGAACGGGTCCACAGCTTCTCTATGCAAAGCGACCTACAGCGACCTGTCAGGCGACCAGGTCGCCTGACAGGTCGCCCCAGTGTGAACGGGGTCTAAAAGGTCTTGACTAAAACGTTTTTTTTTTATTTTGGGATCCCAGGGCTGAAAGAGTAGAGTCCATCCCATTCAAGTAATAAGACAGCTTGGCCTCTTAAAGGAAGTTGATTTCGTTTTTCTGTGGCCGCACAAAACCGAATGATGTTGTTGCAGTCATGAGTAGTGTTGAGCGAACACGGACTGTATTATTCGTGTTCGTACCGAATAATTGGATTTTTGTTACCCGAACACGAACACGAACACTTTACTGTATATTCGGGTAAAAATCCGTGTTCGGTCGTTTTATTTCCGGGTTTTGCATGCTTTGGCGCTCTTTTCATGGCGGGCTTTCAACAGCCAATCAACAATCGTTTAACTGGTGTGCCTTAAGCCATCCCAGCCATGCCTGCAAATGTCTCAGTAGCTGTGATTGGCCGTCTGAAGCATGTGACCAAGTCTTTATAAGTTCGAGGCAGCCACAGCGGCGTCATTATGCTGCTTAGATCAGGGACAGAGCACACATCAACGTGCTGGCTGCTGATTAGGGAAAGATAGGAAGGAAAAAACCATTTGTGTCCGGATAGAATTGAGGGACAGGTCGGAGTGTTTAGGCAGGGCGAGTTGTAGGCATTTTAGGGATAGAGTCTGCTGAATTATAGGGTCAGTGTGTTCTACAAACTACAATCGATATTGCTGTGTGGGGTGGGGTCTGCACTTAGTTCTCCTGATCTACGATCTCTTCTCAATCCTGTTAGGGACAGAGTCTGCTGAATTTTAGGGAAACTGTGTTCTACAAACTACAATCGATATTGCTGTGTGGTGTGGGATAGGAGATAGGCAGGTGTCAGTGATCCACATCCATTTTTCTGTGTGTGGGCTGCAGTGAACACAATCTTTTTGGGGTGCAGTGAACACAATCCTTTTGGAGTGCAGTGAACAAAATCTTTGTGGGGTGCAGTGAACAAAACCTTTGTGGGGGTACAGTGAACACAATCTTTGTGGGGTGCAGTGAAGACAATCCTTGTGGGGTGCAGTGAAGACAATCCTTGTGGGGTGCAGTGAACAAAATCTTTGGGGGGTACAGTGAACACAATCTTTGTGGGGTGCAGAGAAGACAATCCTTGTGGGGTGCAGTGAACAAAATCTTTGGGGGGGTACAGTGAACACAATATTTGTGGGGTGCAGTGAACAAAACCTTTGTGGGGTGCAGTGAACACAATCTTTGTGGGGTGCAGTGAAGACAATCCTTGTGGGGTGCAGTGAAGACAATCCTTGTGGGGTGCAGTGAACAAAATCTTTGGGGGGTACAGTGAACACAATCTTTGTGGGGTGCAGTGAACAAAACCTTTGTGGGGTACAGTGAACACAATCTTTGTGGGGTGCAGTGAACAAAACCTTTGTGGGGTTCAGTGAACACAATCTTTGTGGGGTGCAGTGAAGACAATCCTTTTGGAGTGCAGTGAACACAATCTTTGTGGGGTACAGTGAACACAATCTTTGTGGGGTGCAGTGAACAAAACCTTTGTGGGGTGCAGTGAACACAACCTTTGTGGGGTACAGTGAACACAATCTTTGTGGGGTGCAGTGAACAAAACCTTTGTGGGGTACAGTGAACACAATCTTTGTGGGGTACAGTGAACACAATCTTTGTGGGGTGCAGTGAACAAAACCTTTGTGGAGTACAGTGAACACAATCTTTGTGGGGTGCAGTGAAGACAATCCTTTTGGAGTGCAGTGAACAAAATCTTTGTGGGGTACAGTGAACACAATCTTTGTGGGGTGCAGTGAACAAAATATTTGTGGGGTACAGTGAACACAATCTTTGTGGGGTGCAGTGAAGACAATCCTTGTGGGGTGCAGTGAAGACAATCCTTGTGGGGTGCAGTGAACAAAATCTTTGGGGGTACAGTGAACACAATCTTTGTGGGGTGCAGTGAACAAAACCTTTGTGGGGTACAGTGAACACAATCTTTGTGGGGTGCAGTGAACAAAACCTTTGTGGGGTACAGTGAACACAATCTTTGTGGGGTGCAGTGAAGACAATCCTTTTGGAGTGCAGTGAACACAATCTTTGTGGGGTACAGTGAACACAATCTTTGTGGGGTGCAGTGAACAAAACCTTTGTGGGGTACAGTGAACACAATCTTTGTGGGGTGCAGTGAACACAATCTTTGTGGGGTGCAGTGAACAAAACCTTTGTGGGGTGCAGTGAACACAACCTTTGTGGGGTACAGTGAACACAATCTTTGTGGGGTGCAGTGAACAAAACCTTTGTGGGGTACAGTGAACACAATCTTTGTGGGGTACAGTGAACACAATCTTTGTGGGGTGCAGTGAACAAAACCTTTGTGGGGTACAGTGAACACAATCTTTGTGGGGTGCAGTGAACAAAACCTTTGTGGGGTACAGTGAACACAATCTTTGTGGGGTGCAGTGAAGACAATCCTTTTGGAGTGCAGTGAACAAAATCTTTGTGGGGTACAGTGAACACAATCTTTGTGGGGTGCAGTGAACAAAATCTTTGTGGGGTACAGTGAACACAATCTTTGTGGGGTGCAGTGAAGACAATCCTTGTGGGGTGCAGTGAAGACAATCCTTGTGGGGTGCAGTGAACAAAATCTTTGGGGGGTACAGAGAACACAATCTTTGTGGGGTGCAGTGAACACAATCTTTGTGGGGTGCAGTGAACACAATCTTTGTGGGGTGCAGTGAAGACAATCCTTTTGGAGTGCAGTGAACACAATCTTTGTGGGGTACAGTGAACACAATCTTTGTGGGGTGCAGTGAAGACAATCCTTGTGGGGTGCAGTGAAGACAATCCTTGTGGGGTGCAGTGAACAAAATCTTTGGGGGGTACAGTGAACACAATCTTTGTGGGGTGCAGTGAACAAAACCTTTGTGGGGTACAGTGAACACAATCTTTGTGGGGTGCAGTGAAGACAATCCTTTTGGAGTGCAGTGAACACAATCTTTGTGGGGTACAGTGAACACAATCTTTGTGGGGTGCAGTGAACAAAACCTTTGTGGGGTGCAGTGAACAAAACCTTTGTGGGGTACAGTGAACACAATCTTTGTGGGGTGCAGTGAACACAATCTTTGTGGGGTGCAGTGAACACAACCTTTGTGGGGTACAGTGAACACAATCTTTGTGGGGTGCAGTGAACAAAACCTTTGTGGGGTACAGTGAACACAATCTTTGTGGGGTACAGTGAACACAATCTTTGTGGGGTGCAGTGAACAAAACCTTTGTGGGGTACAGTGAGCACAATCTTTGTGGGGTGCAGTGAACAAAACCTTTGTGGGGTACAGTGAACACAATCTTTGTGGGGTGCAGAGAAGACAATCCTTTTTGGGTGCAGTGAACACAATCTTTGTGGGGTACAGTGAACACAATCTTTGTGGGGTGCAGTGAACAAAACCTTTGTGGGGTGCAGTGAACACAATCTTTGTGGGGTGCAGTGAAGACAATCCTTGTGGGGTGCAGTGAAGACAATCCTTGTGGGGTGCAGTGAAGACAAACAATCCTTGTGGGGTGCAGTGAACAAAATCTTTGGGGGGTACAGTGAACACAATCTTTGTGGGGTGCAGTGAACAAAACCTTTGTGGGGTACAGTGAACACAATCTTTGTGGGGTGCAGTGAACAAAACCTTTGTGGGGTACAGTGAACACAATCTTTGTGGGGTGCAGTGAAGACAATCCTTTTGGAGTGCAGTGAACACAATCTTTGTGGGGTACAGTGAACAAAACCTTTGTGGGGTACAGTGAACACAATCTTTGTGGGGTGCAGAGAAGACAATCCTTTTGGGGTGCAGTGAACACAATCTTTGTGGGGTACAGTGAACACAATCTTTGTGGGGTGCAGTGAACAAAACCTTTGTGGGGTACAGTGAACACAATCTTTGTGGGGTGCAGTGAACAAAACCTTTGTGGGGTACAGTGAACACAATCTTTGTGGGGTACAGTGAACACAATCTTTGTGGGGTACAGTGAACACAATCTCATACTTCTGAAGCTTTGAGGGTGCTTCCTGTTCTATACTCCTCCTCCTCATCCATCCTTTTAGGTGTACAAACAATAGTAATTGGGGCCTAGTGTGCTTCTGTACGTGTGAAAAACATACACTTTTTTTGATCATATTTCCTATTCCGTTATTCAATAAAAACCTTTGGGGCTCAATTAAATTGCGGAATAGTCTGTGTCGGTACGTGTGAGATCCACCTTTCCAAGTTTTTGGGGTTCATCTCATACTTCTGAAGCTTTGAGGGTGCTGCCTGTTCTATACTCCTCCTCCTCCTCTTCCTCATCCATCCTTTTAGGTGTACAAACAATAGTAATTGGGGCCTAGTGTGCTTTTGTACGTGTGAAAAACATACACTTTTTTTTGATCATATTTCCTATTCCGCTATTCAATAAAAACCTTTGGGGCTCAATTAAATTGCGGAATAGTCTGTGTCGGTACGTGTGAGATCCACCTTTCCAAGTTTTTGGGGTTCATCTCATACTTCTGAAGCTTTGAGGGTGCTGCCTGTTCTATACTCCTCCTCCTCCTCCTCCTCATCCATCCTTTTAGGTGTACAAACAATAGTAATTGGGGCCTAGTGTGCTTCTGTACGTGTGAAAAACATACACTTTTTTTTGATCATATTTCCTATTCCGCTATTCAATAAAAACCTTTGGGGCTCAATTAAATTGCGGAATAGTCTGTGTCGGTACGTGTGAGATCCACCTTTCCAAGTTTTTGGGGTTCATCTCATACTTCTGAAGCTTTGAGGGTGCTGCCTGTTCTATACTCCTCCTCCTCCTCTTCCTCATCCATCCTTTTAGGTGTACAAACAATAGTAATTGGGGCCTAGTGTGCTTCTGTACGTGTGAAAAACATACACTTTTTTTGATCATATTTCCTATTCCGTTATTCAATAAAAACCTTTGGGGCTCAATTAAATTGCGGAATAGTCTGTGTCGGTACGTGTGAGATCCACCTTTCCAAGTTTTTGGGGTTCATCTCATACTTCTGAAGCTTTGAGGGTGCTGCCTGTTCTATACTCCTCCTCCTCCTCTTCCTCATCCATCCTTTTAGGTGTACAAACAATAGTAATTGGGGCCTAGTGTGCTTCTGTACGTGTGAAAAACATACACTTTTTTTTGATCATATTTCCTATTCCGCTATTCAATAAAAACCTTTGGGGCTCAATTAAATTGCGGAATAGTCTGTGTCGGTACGTGTGAGATCCACCTTTCCAAGTTTTTGGGGTTCATCTCATACTTCTGAAGCTTTGAGGGTGCTGCCTGTTCTATACTCCTCCTCCTCCTCTTCCTCATCCATCCTTTTAGGTGTACAAACAATAGTAATTGGGGCCTAGTGTGCTTCTGTACGTGTGAAAAACATACACTTTTTTTGATCATATTTCCTATTCCGCTATTCAATAAAAACCTTTGGGGCTCAATTAAATTGCGGAATAGTCTGTGTCGGTACGTGTGAGATCCACCTTTCCAAGTTTTTGGGGTTCATCTCATACTTCTGAAGCTTTGAGGGTGCTGCCTGTTCTATACTCCTCCTCCTCCTCCTCCTCCTCATCCATCCTTTTAGGTGTACAAACAATAGTAATTGGGGCCTAGTGTGCTTCTGTACGTGTGAAAAACATACACTTTTTTTTGATCATATTTCCTATTCCGCTATTCAATAAAAACCTTTGGGGCTCAATTAAATTGCGGAATAGTCTGTGTCGGTACGTGTGAGATCCACCTTTCCAAGTTTTTGGGGTTCATCTCATACTTCTGAAGCTTTGAGGGTGCTGCCTGTTCTATACTCCTCCTCTTCCTCTTCCTCATCCATCCTTTTAGGTGTACAAACAATAGTAATTGGGGCCTAGTGTGCTTCTGTACGTGTGAAAAACATACACTTTTTTTTGATCATATTTCCTATTCCGCTATTCAATAAAAACCTTTGGGGCTCAATTAAATTGCGGAATAGTCTGTGTCGGTACGTGTGAGATCCACCTTTCCAAGTTTTTGGGGTTCATCTCATACTTCTGAAGCTTTGAGGGTGCTGCCTGTTCTATACTCCTCTTCCTCCTCCTCCTCATCCATCCTTTTAGGTGTACAAACAATAGTAATTGGGGCCTAGTGTGCTTCTGTACGTGTGAAAAACATACACTTTTTTTTTATCATATTTCCTATTCCGCTATTCAATAAAAACCTTTGTGGCTCAATTAAATTGCGGAATAGTCTGTGTCGGTACGTGTGAGATCCACCTTTCCAAGTTTTTGGGGTTCATCTCATACTTCTGAAGATTTGAGGGTGCTGCCTGTTCCATACTCCTCTTCCTCATCCTCCCTTTAGGGTAGGAAAAAATTTAATCGGGCCTAGTCTGTGTTTGTACGTGTGAGATACACAGTTTTTTATCCTATTCCGCTATTCAATACACACCCTTTTGGTGTAAAAAACATTAAATTGCGGCATAGTTTGCATATTTGACTGTGAGATACACCCGTGCGATACTGTTGTTCTTTTGTTCCGCTATTCAATAAAGACCTTTCTAGGGCAAGATCTTAAATTTCAGAAATATGAGGAGAGCGTCAAATAGGGGCCGTGGCCTGGGTCGTGGTGGTGCTGCTGCTAGAGCTCCTGTTGCAAGGAGAGGACGTGGTCGATCTGTGCCAGCTACACGCACAAGTGAAACACCTTCCTCAAGTGTGAGTAGGCGAGAGAACATGCATCAGTATTTGGTAGGGCATCATACGCCTCTAGAAGTGATGAGGCCAGAACACAGAGAGGCGATAGTAGATTGGTTTGCTGCTGACAGTGCCTCCAGTTCCTTCACATTGTCTCCCACCCAGTCTACTGCAGAAAGGTCAGAGTTGGCACCTGCAGCCAATATCCAACCGTCTTTCACCTCACCCCCTTGCAAATCAGGCAAGCAGTCTGAGCCCCAAGCCATAGAGCAGTCTCTTATTCTTTTTGAGGACTCTGTCAGCAGGGTTTCCCAGGGCCATCCACCTAGCCCTGCCCCAGAAGTGGAAGAGATTGAGTGCAGCGATGCCCAACCACTTATTTCTCAAGATGAGTACATGGAAGGACCATCACAGCACGTCTCCGATGATGACGAAACGCAGGTGCCAACTGCTGCAGCGTTCAGCATTGTGGAGACCGACAGGGAGGGCAGGGGTGAAGACTGGGTGGAAGATGATGTGGAGGACGATGAGGTCCTCGACCCCACATGGAATGAAGGTCATGCAGGTGACCTGAGTAGTTTGGAGGAAGAGGCGGTGGTCGCACAGAGCCACCAGCACAGCAGAAGAGGGAGCAGGGTGCAGAAGCGGAGCGGCCGTGCCCTAGACACTACGCCTGCTACTGCCCAACGCAGCAAGGGAACGAGCGCACCAAAGTCAGCTCAAAAGAGTTCTCTAGCGTGGAAGTTCTTTAGAAAATGTGCTGATGACAGGACACGAGTGGTTTGCACCCTGTGCAATCAGAGCCTGAAGCGAGGCATAAACCTTCTCAACCTGAGCACAACCTGCATGATCAGGCATCTAAGTGCAAAGCACGAGCTGCAGTGGAGTACACACCTTCAAAACCAAGAAACGTCTCTGGCTCATCCTGCTTCCTCTTCTGCTGCAGTCTCGGCCGCTCTAGCCACCTCTGTAGTCATACCGGCACCTGCCACCCCGCAAACAGACGATCTGTCAGCAACACCTCCACCTGGGTCACCAACAACCATCTCCACAATGTCCCGTGGAAGCGTTCAGCTTTCCATCTCCCAAACACTTGAGAGGAAGTACCCCCCTACCCACCCGCGATCCCTGGCCCTGAATGCCAGCATTTCACAATTATTGGCCTTTGAAATGCTGTCATTCCGTCTGGTGGAGACGCCCAGTTTTAAAAAGCTTATGTCGGTGGCTGTCCCACAGTACGTCGTGCCCAGCCGCCACTACTTTTCCAGGCAAGCCATCCCTTCCCTGCACAACCAAGTGGGGGAAAAAATCAGGTGTGCACTGCGCAACGCCATCTGTGCCAAGGTCCACCTAACTACCGATACGTGGACCAGTAAGCACGGTCAGGGGCGTTATATCTCCCTAACGGCACACTGGGTAAATGCAGTGGCGGATGGGCCTGAGGCGGATAGCAATTTGGCACATGTCCTTCCACCACCGAGGATTGCAGGGCGCTTCAGTTTGCCTCCTGTTCCTAACTCATCCTACTCCGCTACCTCATCCTCTACCGCCTCCTCATCCGGACAGCGTAATACCTTCACCACCAACTTCAGCACGGCCAGGGCTAAACGACAGCAGGCAGTTTTACAACTTGCCTGTTTGGGGGACAAACCACACACCGCGCAGGAGTTGTGGAGGAGCATGGAACAGCAGACAAATGAGTGGTTGCTGCCAGCGAGCCTCAAGCCCGGCCTGGTGGTGTGCGATAACGGGCGAAATCTCATAGCAGCTCTGGGCCTAGCCGGTTTGACGCACATCCCTTGCCTGGCGCATGTGCTGAATTTGGTGGTGCAGAGGTTCCTTAAAAACTACCCCGATATGTCAGAGCTGCTGCAAAAAGTGCGGGCCGTCTGTGCGCACTTTCGGCGTTCTCACCCTGCTGCTGCTCGCCTGGCAGGGCTGCAGCGTAACTTCGGCCTTCCCGCTCACCGCCTCATATGTGACGTGCCCACAAGGTGGAACTCCACCTTGCACATGCTGCAAACACTGTGCGAGCAGCAGCAGGCCATAGTGGAGTTTCAGCTGCAGCACACACGCGTGAGTCGCTCTGCGGAACAGCACCACTTCACCACCAATAACTGGGCCTCCATGCGAGACCTGTGTGCCTTGTTGCGCTGTTTTGAGTACTCCACCAACATGGCCAGTGGCAATGACGCCGTTCTCAGCTTAACTATCCCACTTCTATGCCTCCTTGAAAAAACAATTTGGGCGATGATGGAAGAGGATGTGGCACAGGATGAGGAGGAGGAGGAGGAGGAGGATGAAGAGGTAACATTTCAAAGGCTTTCAGGGCAGTTATTCGCAAGGGCCTCCGAGGGTGGGTTCCTGCACACACAAACGCCAGGGACACAATTGTCCAGCAGGGGCACAGTTCTGGAGGATGAGGAGGAGGAGGAGCTGGAGGAGGAGATGGAACCATGTTCACAGCAGGGGGGCACCCAGGCCAGCTCATGGCCATCACTGGTGCGTGGCTGGGGGGATACAGAGGACACGGACGATACACCTCCCACAGAGGACAGCCTTTCGTCGCCTCTAGGCAGCCTGGCACACATGAGCGATTACATGCTGCAGTGTCTCCACAACGACCGCCGAGTTGCCCACATTCTAACTTGTGCTGATTACTGGGTGGCCACGCTGCTGGATCCCCGTTACAAGGACAACGTACCGTCCTTAATTCACTCACTGGAGCGCGATCGCAAGATGCGCGAGTACAAGCGCACGCTGGTAGACGCGATGCTGCTGGCATTCCCATCTGACAGCGGGGCCACAGTGGAAGCACAAGGCAGAGGAGGAGGAGGAGGAGGTCGCCAACTCAACCAGGGCACCGCCAGCACCTCAGAAGGCAGGGTTAGCATGGCCGAAATGTGGAAAAGCTTTGTCAGCACGCCACAACAAACAGCAGCACCAGCAGCTCAGATGGAACGTCTTAGCAGGAGGCAGCATTTTACCAACATGGTGGAGCAGTATGTGTGCACACGCCTACATGTAGTGAATGAGGGGTCTGCCCCCTTCAACTTCTGGGTCTCCAAATTGGGCACATGGCCTGAGCTTGCCCTTTACGCCTTGGAGGTGCTGGCGTGCCCTGCAGCCAGTGTATTATCTGAACGGGTATTTAGCACGGCTGGGGGTGTTATAACAGACAAGCGCAGCCGCCTGTCCAGAGACAATGTGGACAAGCTCACGTTCATTAAAATGAACCAGGCATGGATCCCACGGGACTTTTCCGTACCTTGTGCAGAATAGCAATGGATACCGACCTTACCCAGCCATTGTTCCATTTTTGCTCTTTCTCACTCTTTTGGGGTGTACCCTCATTTAAAATTTGTGAAAAGAAGCAGTGTTGGCTACCTCGTCCTCCTCCTCAGGGCCAGATTAACGTAGGGGCTATTGGAGCTGCAGCTCCATGCAGGCCCCTACCTTTTATATAGGCCCCGGGTTGGCCATATTCACTGTGACCGCTCTTCTGTCACTTGTAAACACAGAAGTCTGGCTTCTATGCTCGCTTCCCCAGGCAGCACCCTCAGAACCTCCCCACACAGCGCGAAGGCCGGACAAGGAGGGACAGTTGCCGATGCATGGATGTGTTTATGGGCTTCAGAGACAGCATCCCATGTTGAATTAGGCATGCATGGCTGCACCCTTCCTCCTCTGGGTGCATGCCAAGGCACGGCCCTTAAGGCCCTTCAAAATCCTCAGCACCAAGACCATGATGCTCTTAATCCGGCCCTGGTCCTCCTCCACCGCCGCTTCCACCTACACCGCCCATAGGTGTGCGCAGCCTATTGCATTAGGGTGTGCACCCCAAAGTTGAAATACACATGCATGTGTTTGCCTACATGTACATGGCCCCGATACATTACTCTCCCTGCTGGCAAAGAGAAATAGAGCAGAGCAGGTGCGAGGGAGATCTTTCCCATCTCCTCACTGGCAAACAGAGCGATAATGCTATGTGCCCTAGGTGATTAGGGTGTGCCCAGGTACACCAGGCACACCCTGTGCGCACGCCTATGACACCGCCACATCCACCACCACCTCAACCCCAACTCCACCACCACCTCAACCACCTCCCTCCTACTCCATATGGGCCTCGTCCTTCAGAGATGAAGAACATTGTTTTATTTTTCTGTTTTTTTTTTGTTGTTTTAAGTTATTTCCCTATCCACATTTGTTTGCAGAGCACTTGCCATGCTCTTAACTACGTTTTGCTGCCATTTGCAGCACTCTAGCCCTTTCCATTGGTGTTTTAGAGCCATTTTAGTGCCTTAAAGTTCGGGTCCCCATTGACTTCAATGGGGTTCGGTGTCCGGGAAAAGTTCGGTAAAAGTCACGGACCCGGACTTTTTTTTAAAGTTCGGCCGAACCCGTCGAACACGGACATCTAGGTGTCCGCTCAACCCTAGTCATGAGGGTAAATATTAAAAAAAAAAGATCCCTGCTGAAGCTGTCGCTCTACCTGATGCAGATGATCACGTGGGGTGGAGAGCAAAGGGAAAGGAACAAATGTATATCACCCCAGATGATGTCTAATGAGATGAAACATGTTGGGTCGTAACCTTGATGCCACTGCGATACCCATGATCTTTTGAGGTTCTTTGATACAAGCGCTTGTTGTCTTCTATTTTTATAAGTGTATCCAACTTTTATTAAATAATTTATTGGGAAGTTTTTACACTATGTGGAGATCCTCTTTTCTTTGAGTTATTGTGGAGACGGTCCAGAGAGGATTCTGTTGTTGGCCTTACTGAATGTCCACTCATCTTGACCCCATCCACATTGGAAGAGTGAAGGCTGTCGGCTTCCTAAATTTAATTGGAGGAGTTGAGGCAGTCACCGCTGGCTGTTTATGCTTTATTGGCCCATTAGGCATATGCCTATTTGAGCCCACTACATCTGGTAAGCCCCCCTCTATTATTGGTGGTGGTTTATACACGATCGGGTGATCCTTAAAGATGAAGTGTGAAGTGTTGAAATCTATATAGCACTCTCCCTGCAGAGCTTTATCACGAGGGACTTTGAACAATCTTTTTTTTTTTATCAATTTTTTGTACATGTTTTCTTTTGTTTATTTTTCCTAAATTTGCACAGGTATATTCACCTTTATTGTTTAGCACACAGTATTAGCCAATCTTTAGGCCCCGTTCTCACTGGGGCGACGCTACTTGTCGTGGCGACTTCATAGCTCGGAGCGGCCGGCACGGACTTCATAACATTGAAGTCTATGCAGGTCGCTCCAGGTCGCCCCAAAGAAGCTCCGGACCCTTTTTCTAAGTCGGAGCGACTTGTGTCGCTCCTATTAGAACGGGTCCGCAGCTTCTCTATGGAAGGCGACCTACGGCGACCTATCAGGCGACCAGGTCGCCTGACAGGTCGCCCCAGTGTGAACGGGGTCTAAAAGGTCTTGACTAAAACGTGTGAACGGGGACTTAGGCTTAAACAAATTGTTCAACATGATATATTTTTATTGTTATGTACATATTTTTATATGTTGACACATGATGTAGCGAGTATCAGAATTTTAATTCCATTTATATTTTTCACATACGGGATATTTCACATACATCCAGACTGAGATTGTTGCAGGATTGTCACACCTGTTGAAGTCCCAGTTCTTTATTTATCAATTATAGCTGTCATGCCTCCAGCATGAGGAAGTAATTAATTCTATTGGAACTTGTATTAAGAAATCTTGTCCACAAGATGCCACTGTGACATAGACTGTTATACAGCACTTTATGGTACTTCCTGTACTCTATTGCTGGCTTAGTTCAACCCTTCTCTGAGGAGAATCTCCATTACCTCATAGAGACAGCCAGAACGCATCTGAGATTCCTGTGGGAAGATTTCTGAACCCCCCTTTGTAGCATCGCTGGTATGCTCAGAACTGTCAGTTATATACTCAATGCATATGTTTGTTAATGTTTGTATACTGACTGTATGCTTTGTCTGTTTATTTCCAGTTTCACCTATTCACAATCCTATTCGTATTTCCATTCTAACTTGTAACCTGTGACCACTATTCTATCTCTGGAATAAAGCCTTAAGTTACAAAAGGACTGGTTATTGCAGGATTAAAGGTTTAGCTGTATGTTTAGCTGCATACGCCTGGGGCATACGTGTAGTGAGAACAGAACAGTGAAACAGCGGCTATCCAGCAAGTGGGATTTAGGACAGAGACTATACAGAGGCCTGCTACTCTGCCAGCGCAGTCATCTGCATATGCAATACAGCAGTCTCTACACAGTCAAGCATTCCTGCAAGCGATATGTCCCATAGCCAGACATCCTCACTCAAGACAAGGTCCCGAGTTTCTGGCTCCTCTAGATCTTCCTCCACAAGCAATGCACTCGCCATAGCACGTGCGAAAGCTGAAGCCGCAAAGGCGCGAGCAGCCTTTGCTGAGCAAGAAATGCAGATTAAAAAGGAGAAGGTGAGGCTAAAGGAAGAGGCAGAAGAAGCTCTCCTGGAAGTGAGGTTAAAGAAAGAGACAGAGGAAGCTCTCCTAAAAGCAAAGATAGAGAATGCCCTCCTAAAAGCAAAGGCAGAGGAAGCCCGCCTAAAAACGCAGAAAAAGGCAGAAGAGGCCCTCCTAGAAGTAGCCCTAGAGAAACTCACTGTAGAGAAAGAAGTAGCAGCAGCCATAGCTGAAGCAGACGCCTTAGAATTAGCTGTATACCCGAGAAGTGAACGCAGCAGACGCAGCAATATTCTCGACCCAGCAGCTGAAACTCCAAATTCTCTACAACAAACTTCAGATTACATCAATCAACACTTTAAAACAAGCAGTGTCAAAGATGACGTCAAAGAGACAAGCCAAAGACACTCCACGGTACCGCCGCAAGTCAGTGACAAGCCTCAAGCCTGCAAACGGGAGAAATCCGTGCAAAGTGATGTCTCCTACGACAGACTCCCCATAGGTGAGATAATAGAATCACCTTCTAATCGCCCTCCAGAACCAACGTCCAAGCCAGATTGGTACATCAGAGGACAGCTCGGTGCCAGCAAAAGGTATGACTACACACAGCCATCTTACCATGACAACACACAACAGGCTAACCAAGCCACACTAGACTTTGCAAGGTTCTTTGCACGACGCGAGTTAGTCACCAAAGGACTTGAAAAGTTTAATGACTGCCCTGAAAACTACAGAGCCTGGCGGTCATCCTTTCAAAACACTATAAGAGACTTAGGGCTATCTTGCAGCGAAGAGATAGACCTCCTGATCAAATGGCTTGGAAATGAGTCTGCCGAGCCCGCCAGGCGAATCAGGACAATAAATATAAACTACCCAGACACTGGTCTTAGAACAATCTGGGATAGACTTGATGAGTGTTATGGTTCAGCAGAAGTAGTAGGAAATGCATTATTCAAAAGACTTGATAACTTTCCCAGAATACCTAGCAAAGCCTACCATAAACTTAGAGAGTTAAGTGACTTGCTAATGGAGCTTCAAGTAGCTAAATCCGAGGGAGACTTACAAGGACTTGCATTCCTTGACACAGCCAGAGGTGTCAATCCCATTGTGCTAAAGTTACCCTATAACTTGCAAGAGCAGTGGATTACACACGGATCCCGATATAAAAGACAGCATGATGTTCCATTCCCCCCTTTTTCTGTTTTTGTGGACTTTGTGTGCCAGCAAGCTAAAACCAGAAATGATCCAAGTTTTGATTTTACGCTGTCGTGTGCTGCTCCTGTGGGACTTAACCCTCGCAAACCTCCAGTAGCAGTACACAAAACGAATGTGTCTCCTCCAAGTTCCTTTCACAGGTCTGCCAACTTCTCTAACTCAGAGACAAAGGTCAACGATCCTGGTAAGCAGTGTCCCTTGCATCGGAAGCCACATCCTCTCCTAAAATGCAGAGCCTTCAGGGAGAAAACCCTGCAGGACCGCAAAGCCTTCCTCAAGGAGAACCACATCTGCTACAGGTGCTGCTCTTCAACATCTCATCTCGCCAAGGACTGTAAGGTCAGTTTGAAATGCACAGAATGTGACAGCTCAGATCACAACACAGGGTTGCATCCTGGGCCAGCTCCATGGACTTTACAACACACCGTCAGCACTAGTGAGCATGGCGGGGAGGAGGAGCACACCACCACAACTACACCAGAGGTCACTTCACAATGTACAGAGATCTGCAAAGGAGCCATAGGTGGTAGGTCCTGCTCCAAAATCTGCCTAGTCAGAGTCTACCCAGCAGGCCAAAAAGACAAAGCTAGTAAGCTTTATGTAATCCTGGATGACCAAAGTAACAAGTCATTAGCCAGCTCAACTTTCTTTGACATGTTCGGCATTAAAGGCCCCAGCATTCCCTACTCCTTGAAAACTTGTGCAGGAATAGTGGAGACGGCTGGCAGGAGAGCATCCGGCTACCAAATCGAGTCCATCGATGGGCGATCTCGCTTGTCTTTGCCAACTCTTATCGAATGCAATCAGATCCCTGATCATAGATCTGAAATTCCTACACCAGATGTAGCTGCTCATCACCCACACTTGAAACGCATAGCACATCTGATACCAGAACTTGATCCTCGGGCTCAGATTATCCTGCTCCTTGGGAGAGATATCTTACAAGCCCACAAATCAAGAGCTCAAATTAATGGTCCCAATAACGCTCCTTATGCTCAGAAGTTAGACCTCGGATGGGTCATCATAGGAGATGTCTGTCTAGGAAGCGTGCACAAACCTAACTCCGTTAGCAGCATGCTCACAAATACCCTAGAGAATGGACGTCCCTCTCTTTTCCAGCCATGCCACAACCATTTCCTTGTTAAGGAATCAGCCTACGCCACCCACTCATCTTCTCCCTTCACAAGCCCCACTAGTGACAACTTTGCCTGTGACAGTGACCAAGACCATTTAGGGTGCACAGTCTTTCAGAGAACTAAAGACGACAATCGTGTGGCATTGTCTATTGAAGACAAACTCTTCTTAGAAATAATGGAGCAAGGTCTAGTTAACCACTTAAGCCCCGGAGGATTTGGCTGCTAAACGACCAGGGGGTATTTTGCGATTCGGCACTGCGTGAATTTAACGGACAATTGCGCGGTCGTGCGACACTGTACCTAAACGAATTTGGCGTCCTTTTTTTCCCACAAACAGAGCTTTCTTTTGGCGGTATTTGATCACCTGTGCGATTTTTTGATCACGCGCTATAAACAAAAAAATAGCGTAAATTTTGCAAAAATAGCAATATTTTTCCCTTTTTTTTATATGAAATTCCCCCCAAAAAAAATGTAAAAATCAAAATTTTTTAACATTTTCGGCCAAGTTGTTTTATGCTACCTATGTTTGGTAAAAAAAAATCGCAAAAAGCGTATTTTGATTGGTTTGCGCAAAAGTTATTGCGTTTACTAACTAAGGGAAAGATTTTTGTCATTTTTGTTGTTTTTTTTTTTTAACGCGTAATGGCGGCGATCTGCGATTTTTTTGCGGTACTGCGACATTGTGGCGGACAGATCGGACCCTTGACTGACATTTTTGACACTTTTGGGGTTACCAGTGACATTTCTACAGTAATCAGTGCTATACATATGCACTGTTACTATAAAAATACACTGGTAGTGAAGGGGTTAACTTTATTTGAGAGGGAGGGGCTGTGTGTGTCCCTAGGGGCGTGATTCTAACTGTGATTGGCTGTGGCTTCAGCTGTATGCAGAATGATCAACGGATCGACATAGTAGATCCATATGATCATCTCTCATACAGAGGGGAGAATGACAGGCAGCTTGTTTACACAAGCTGCCTGACTTTCTCCCTCTCCCCCGCCGATCGCAGAGTGGCCGGCGGACATCGGGTCCGCCGGTCACACGCGCGGGGGGGTCTGTGACCACGCGGGAGCGGGAGCGCGCCTCCGGCGGCGCGCGCTCGCTCCCTAGACCCTCACAAGCTAGTGACGTAGCCCTACGTCACTTTGCCTGTGAGGGGCTGACCGCCGCCGTAGATAGTCATGCGGCGGTCGGCAAGTGGTTAAAGACAGCACAAACAGCTGGGTTGCACCTCTTCCCTTCAGACCACAGAGACAATGCTTACCCAATAACAAAGAACAAGCTTTACAACGTTTTGCTTCCCTTAGAAGTAATTTACAAAGAAAGCCAGAGATGAAGGAACATTTCTTTTCTTTCATGGGGAAGATCTTTGAGAACGGTCATGCCGAGGTGGCTCCCACCCCTAAAGACTCTGAAGAGTGTTGGTATCTCCCTATATTCGGAGTGTACCATCCCAAAAAGCCAGGTCAAATTAGAGTAGTGTTTGACTCTAGTGCCAAGTACAAGGGTATCTCCTTAAAGGATGTCCTCTTGACAGGCCCAGACCTTAACAACAAACTCCTGGGAGTGCTCTTACGCTTCCGCAAAGATTCTATTGCCTTCATAGCTGACATCCAGCAGATGTTCCATTGTTTCTTGGTCAGAGAAGAAGACAGGAACTTCCTAAGGTTCCTTTGGTTCCAAGACAATGATCCTTCAAAAGATATCTCAGAGTATCGCATGAGGGTACACATCTTTGGCAATAGCCCTTCACCCGCAGTTGCTATCTACGGACTCAGACATTCCGCCCAAGAAGGTGAACTTGAGTTTGGCTCAGATGCAAGACAATTCGTGGAGAAAGACTTTTATGTGGATGACTGTTTAAAATCCTTACCTTCCAGTGAGTCTGCAATCTGTCTTCTTAAAAGACCACAGGAAATGCTCGCTTGTTCCAATCTCAGGCTTCACAAGATTGCTTCTAACAGCAAAGAGGTAATGGAAGCTTTCCCCGCTCAAGACCATTCCAGTGATCTAAAGGACTTAGATCTGGGTACAGAATCTTTACCTGTACTGCACAGTCTCGGTCTACTTTGGGACTTGAAATCCGATTCTTTTACCTTCCAAGTAAATAGAGAAGAAAGACCCTTCACTCGCAGAGGTGTCTTGTCTACAATCAATAGCCTGTACGATCCATTCGATTTTGCGGCACCTGTTACAATTCAAGGCAAAGCCTTACTTAGAGACTTGATTCGTGAAACATCCGATTGGGATGCCCCACTACCCCTCGATAAGAGGAACTCTTGGGTAGAGTGGAGGGACTCTCTATCAGTCTTATCTGATCTCCATGTTTCACGCCCATATGCTCCTGTACCTTCTACAGAGATACAGAGTCAAAACCTTTGCATATTCTGTGATGCTTCTGTCAAGGCAATAGCTGCTGTGGCCTACCTAAGGACTGTTGACACTACAGCACGATGCCACGTAGGATTTATCATGGGCAAAGCAAAGCTTGCTCCACACCCCGAGCATACTATACCTAGGCTAGAACTTTGTGCTGCAGTACTAGCTGTTGAACTTGCAGAGCTAATAGCCTCAGAGATGGACATTGACCTCAAGGATGTTCAACTCTACACAGACAGCAAGGTAGTTCTAGGCTACATCTACAATGAGACCAGACGTTTCTACGTCTATGTCAGCAACAGAGTGTTGAGGATTTGAGATCTACCATTCCAACACAATGGCGCTATGTACCTACTGACTACAACCCTGCAGACCATGCTACAAGAGCTGTTGCTGCATATAACCTTAAAGACACAACATGGTTTACTGGACCTGCATTCTTGTACGATGCAGAGCAGACCCTTTCTAAAAGTGACACTGTTGAACTAATAGATCCAGACTCAGATACTGACATCCGTCCTGAGATCTCAACATTCCATACTGCAACTTCAGGTTGTCAGCTTAAATCTGACAGATTTACCAGATTCTCAAAATGGAAGACGCTTGTTCAAGCTATTTCTTGTCTTATTCACATAGCTCGCTCCTTTAAAGGTGACTCAAACAACTGTGACCGCAAGGGATGGCACCATTGCCAAAGGATCAGTTCAGCACTAGAGCTACAGCAGTCTCAGGATCTTATCATCCGCACTGTACAGCATGAAGCATATGCTAAGGAGATTGACTGTACCTTGAACGGAAAACTTATCCCTAGAGACAGTGCCCTGAGGAAACTTGACCCATTCCTTGACCAAAATGGACTACTTAGGGTAGGTGGTCGTCTAAGACAAGCCAACCTAGAGTCAGAGGAGAGAAACCCTCTAGCAGTTCCTGGTCACCACCACATCGCTCACTTGATTGTGTCACGTCATCACTCCCATGTAAAGTGGAAGTCAAGATCTACAGAAACAAAGAGACAAAGTTGTTCCTCAGATCAGTTCTTGAACTAGTTTGTTGTTACCTTCTGAAGAATAAATGGTGGTATCTGATGATACCAGACGGGGAGTGTCATGCCTCCAGCATAAGGAAGTAATTAATTCTATTGGAACTTGTATTACCATTCTTGTCCACAAGATGCCACTGTGACATAGACTGTTATACAGCACTTTATGGTACTTCCTGTACTCTATTGCTGGCTTAGTTCAACCCTTCTCTGAGGAGAATCTCCATTACCTCATAGAGACAGCCAGAAAGCATCTGAGGTTCTTGTGGGAAGATTTCTGAACCCCCCTTTGTAGCATCGCTGGTATGCTCAGAACTGTCAGTTATATACTCAATGCATATGTTTGTTAATGTTTGTATACTGACTGTATGCTTTGTCTGTTTATTTCCAGTTTCACCTATTCACAATCCTATTCGCATTTCCATTCTAACTTGTAACCTGTGACCACTATTCTATCTCTGGAATAAAGCCTTAAGTTACAAAAGGACTGGTTATTGCAGGATTAAAGGTTTAGCTGTATGTTTAGCTGCATACGCCTGGGGCATACGTGTAGTGAGAACAGAACAATAGCGCTGCACTTCTTTCCCTTTTATAAATGTCTGTTAACATGTTAGTGCTGGCCCACAAGACAACAAAAAGAGTCATGCGGGGTGGCTTTCAGAGTAGGAAAAAAAGGCTTCCTAACAGGGAACTGGTGGACCCATGCTACTTATTTAGTGGACTTGCCCCAAGGTACCTTGTGGATGTTGTGGATTTGACTCCTTCAAACTCTTTTGCTCTGCAATCTCACACAAAACCCATGAGAGGCATTTTTTTGAACAAGAAGCCGTAATCCCTGCTTTTTTCGAGACAAGACATAAACATGAAAATAACCCCCCTCGGCTTCCGAAAGGTCATACGGAGGATTACTGGCAACCATATTATTGAAAAACGTATGGCCACCTTAAATTTAAAAAAAATGCTTTCTAGTCTGGATGCCATGGATCGGCCACTTTTAAAGATCGGCCAACTATTAAACCCATGTAAAATATGTTTTATGGAAAGGTTAGACACCCATATCACACTTTTTTAAGATTCCTGTTTGGTAATGAGTTTGCTGTCCGTTGAGAGAGCTGTGCCCCGGCTGTGTCTCCTGAGCGCATGAGCGGGAGTGACATCATTGCCGCCTGGCCATTCAAACAGCTGCAGCCTGGAACCTGGAATGAAAACACGGGTAAAGATGGAAGCTCTGTCAGCAGGGCGCTCCCTCAAGGGCTTCATTTTAACGTAAGCCTCACATAATGTGAAAGTATGTGATGCATACCAGCACATTATGACATTGGAGGAGATTTACTAAAATTGGAGCATTCAGAATCTGGTGCAGTTGTGCATGGTAGCTAGTGTTGAGCGAACACGGACTGTATTATTCGTGTTCGTACCGAATAATTGGATTTTTTTTACCCGAACACGGACACGGACACTTTACTGTATGTTCGGGTAAAAATCCGTGTTCGGTCGTTTTATTTCCGGGTTTTGCATGCTTTGGCGCTCTTTTCATGGCGGGCTTTCAACAGCCAATCAACAATCGTTTAACTGGTGTGCCTTAAGCCATCCCAGCCATGCCTGCAAATGTCTTAGTAGCTGTGATTGGCCGTCTGAAGCATGTGACCAAGTCTTTATAAGTTCGAGGCAGCCGCCGCAGCAGCGTCATTCTGCTGCTTAGCTAAGGGACAGAGCACACATCAATGTGCTGGCTGCTGATTAGGGAAAGATAGGCAGGAAAAAACCATTTGTGTCCGGATAGAATTGAGGGACAGGTCGGAGTGTTTAGGCAGGGCGAGTTGTAGGCATTTTAGGGATAGAGTCTGCTGAATTATAGGGTCAGTGTCTTCTACAAACTACAATCGATATTGCTGTGTGGGGGGTGGGGTGAATCTGCACTCAATCCTGATCTACGATCTCTTCTCAATCCTGTTAGGGACAGAGTCTGCTGAATTTTAGGGAAACTGTGTTCTACAAACTACAATCGATATTGCTGTGTGGTGTGGGATTGGAGATAGGCAGGTGTCAGTGATCCACATCCATTTTTCTGTGTGTGAGCTGCAGTGAACACAATCTTTTTGGGCTGCAGTGAACACAATCTTTTTGGGCTGCAGTGAACACAATCTTTTTGGGCTGCAGTGAACACAATCTTTTTGGGCTGCAGTGAACACAATCTTTTTGGGGTGCAGTGAACAAAATCTTTTTGGGGTGCAGTGAACACAATCCTTTTTGGTGTGCAGTGAACACAATCTTTGTGGGGTGCAGTGAACAAAATCCTTTGTGGGGTGCAGTGAACACAATCTTTTTGGGGTGCAGTGAACAAAATCCTTTTTGGGGTGCAGTGAACAACATCCTTTTTGGGGTGCAGTGAACACAATCTTTTTGGGGTGCAGTGAACAAAATCCTTTGTGGGGTGCAGTGAACACAATCTTTTTGGGGTGCAGTGAACACAATCTTTTTGGGGTGGAGTGAACAACATCCTTTTTGGGGTGCAGTGAACAAAATCCTTTTTGGGGTGCAGTGAACAAAATCATTTTTTGGGTGCAGTGAACACAATCTTTTTGGGGTGCAGTGAACACAATCTTTGTGGGGTGCAGTGAACACAATCTTTTTGGGGTGGAGTGAACAACATCCTTTTTGGGGTGCAGTGAACAACATCCTTTTTGGGGTGCAGTGAACACAATCTTTTTGGGGTGCAGTGAACACAATCTTTGTGGGGTACAGTGAACAGAATCTTTGTGGGGTGCAGTGAACACAATCTTTGGGGGGTACAGTGAACACAATCTTTTTGGGGTGCAGTGAACACAATCTTTGTGGGGTGCAGTGAACACAATCTTTTTGGGGTGGAGTGAACAAAATCATTTTTGGGGTGCAGTGAACAACATCCTTTTTGGGGTGCAGTGATCAAAATCCTTTTTGGGGTGCAGTGAACACAATCTTTTTGGGGTGCAGTGAACAAAATCCTTTGTGGGGTGCAGTGAACAGAATCTTTGTGGGGTGCAGTGAACACAATCTTTGGGGGGGTACAGTGAACACAATCTTTTTGGGGTGCAGTGAACACAATCTTTGTGGGGTACAGTGAACAGAATCTTTGTGGGGTGCAGTGAACACAATCTTTGGGGGGTACAGTGAACACAATCTTTTTGGGGTGCAGTGAACACAATCTTTGGGGGGTACAGTGAACACAATCTTTTTGGGGTGCAGTGAACACAATCTTTGTGGGGTGCAGTGAACACAATCTTTGGGGGGGTACAGTGAACACAATCTTTTTGGGGTGCAGTGAACAACATCCTTTTAGGGTGCAGTGAACACAATCTTTGTGGGGTGCAGTGAACAACATCCTTTTAGGGTGCAGTGAACACAATCTTTGTGGGGTACAGTGAACAGAATCTTTGTGGGGTGCAGTGAACACAATCTTTGGGGGGTACAGTGAACACAATCTTTGTGAGGTGCAGTGAACACAATCTTTGTGGGGTGCAGTGAACACAATCATTGTGGGGTGCAGTGAACTCAATCTTTGTGGGGTACAGTGAACACAATCTCATACTTCTGAAGATTTGAGGGTGCTGCCTGTTCCATACTCCCCCTACTCCTCATCTAGCCTTTTAGGGGTACAAACAATAGTAATTGGGGCCTAGTGTGGTTGTGTACGTGTGATATACATACACTTTTTTTGGATCATATTTTCTATTCCGCTATTTAATCAAAAACCTTTGGGGATCAGTTAAATTGGGGGATAGTCTGTGTTGGTACGTGTGAGAGAGATCCACCTTTCCAAGTTGTTGGGGTTCATCTCATACTTCTGAAGGTTTGAGGGTGCTGCCTGTTCCATACTCCCCCTACTCCTAGCCTTTTAGGGGTACAAACAATAGTAATTGGGGCCTAGTGTGGTTGTGTACGTGTGATATACATACACTTTTTTTGGATCATATTTTCTATTCCGCTATTTAATCAAAAACCTTTGGGGATCAGTTAAATTGGGGGATAGTCTGTGTTGGTACGTGTGAGAGAGATCCACCTTTCCAAGTTGTTGGGGTTCATCTCATACTTCTGAAGGTTTGAGGGTGCTGCCTGTTCCATACCCCCCCTACTCCTCATCTAGCCTTTTAGGGGTACAAACAATAGTAATTGGGGCCCAGTGTGGTTGTGTACGTGTGATATACATACACTTTTTTTGGATCATATTTTCTATTCCGCTATTTAATCAAAAACCTTTGGGGATCAGTTAAATTGGGGGATAGTCTGTGTTGGTACGTGTGAGAGAGATCCACCTTTCCAAGTTGTTGGGGTTCATCTCATACTTCTGAAGGTTTGAGGGTGCTGCCTGTTCCATACTCCCCCTACTCCTCATCTAGCCTTTTAGGGGTACAAACAATAGTAATTGGGGCCCAGTGTGGTTGTGTACGTGTGATATACATACACTTTTTTTGGATCATATTTTCTATTCCGCTATTTAATCAAAAACCTTTGGGGATCAGTTAAATTGGGGGATAGTCTGTGTTGGTACGTGTGAGAGAGATCCACCTTTCCAAGTTGTTGGGGTTCATCTCATACTTCAGAAGGTTTGAGGGTGCTGCCTGTTCCATACCCCCCCTACTCCTCATCTAGCCTTTTAGGGGTACAAACAATAGTAATTGGGGCCTAGTGTGGTTGTGTACGTGTGATATACATACACTTTTTTTGGATCATATTTTCTATTCCGCTATTTAATCAAAAACCTTTGGGGATCAGTTAAATTGGGGGATAGTCTGTGTTGGTACGTGTGAGAGAGATCCACCTTTCCAAGTTGTTGGGGTTCATCTCATACTTCTGAAGGTTTGAGGGTGCTGCCTGTTCCATACCCCCCCTACTCCTCATCTAGCCTTTTAGGGGTACAAACAATAGTAATTGGGGCCTAGTGTGGTTGTGTACGTGTGATATACATACACTTTTTTTGGATCATATTTTCTATTCCGCTATTTAATCAAAAACCTTTGGGGATCAGTTAAATTGGGGGATAGTCTGTGTTGGTACGTGTGAGAGAGATCCACCTTTCCAAGTTTTTGGGGTTCATCTCATACTTCTGAAGATTTGAGGGTGCTGCCTGTTCCATACCCCCCCTACTCCTCATCTAGCCTTTTAGGGGTACAAACAATAGTAATTGGGGCCTAGTGTGGTTGTGTACGTGTGATATACATACACTTTTTTTGGATCATATTTTCTATTCCGCTATTTAATCAAAAACCTTTGGGGATCAGTTAAATTGGGGGATAGTCTGTGTTGGTACGTGTGAGAGAGATCCACCTTTCCAAGTTGTTGGGGTTCATCTCATACTTCTGAAGGTTTGAGGGTGCTGCCTGTTCCATACCCCCCTACTCCTCATCTAGCCTTTTAGGGGTACAAACAATAGTAATTGGGGCCTAGTGTGGTTGTGTACGTGTGATATACATACACTTTTTTTGGATCATATTTTCTATTCCGCTATTTAATCAAAAACCTTTGGGGATCAGTTAAATTGGGGGATAGTCTGTGTTGGTACGTGTGAGAGAGATCCACCTTTCCAAGTTGTTGGGGTTCATCTCATACTTCTGAAGGTTTGAGGGTGCTGCCTGTTCCATACTCCCCCTACTCCTCATCTAGCCTTTTAGGGGTACAAACAATAGTAATTGGGGCCTAGTGTGGTTGTGTACGTGTGATATACATACACTTTTTTTGGATCATATTTTCTATTCCGCTATTTAATCAAAAACCTTTGGGGATCAGTTAAATTGGGGGATAGTCTGTGTTGGTACGTGTGAGAGAGATCCACCTTTCCAAGTTGTTGGGGTTCATCTCATACTTCTGAAGGTTTGAGGGTGCTGCCTGTTCCATACTCCCCCTACTCCTAGCCTTTTAGGGGTACAAACAATCGTAATTGGGGCCTAGTGTGGTTGTGTACGTGTGATATACATACACTTTTTTTGGATCATATTTTCTATTCCGCTATTTAATCAAAAACCTTTGGGGATCAGTTAAATTGGGGGATAGTCTGTGTTGGTACGTGTGAGAGAGATCCACCTTTCCAAGTTGTTGGGGTTCATCTCATACTTCTGAAGGTTTGAGGGTGCTGCCTGTTCCATACCCCCCCTACTCCTCATCTAGCCTTTTAGGGGTACAAACAATAGTAATTGGGGCCTAGTGTGGTTGTGTACGTGTGATATACATACACTTTTTTTGGATCATATTTTCTATTCCGCTATTTAATCAAAAACCTTTGGGGATCAGTTATATTGGGGGATAGTCTGTGTTGGTACGTGTGAGAGAGATCCACCTTTCCAAGTTGTTGGGGTTCATCTCATACTTCTGAAGGTTTGAGGGTGCTGCCTGTTCCATACTCCCCCTACTCCTCATCTAGCCTTTTAGGGGTACAAACAATAGTAATTGGGGCCCAGTGTGGTTGTGTACGTGTGATATACATACACTTTTTTTGGATCATATTTTCTATTCCGCTATTTAATCAAAAACCTTTGGGGATCAGTTAAATTGGGGGATAGTCTGTGTTGGTACGTGTGAGAGAGATCCACCTTTCCAAGTTGTTGGGGTTCATCTCATACTTCTGAAGGTTTGAGGGTGCTGCCTGTTCCATACTCCCCCTACTCCTAGCCTTTTAGGGGTACAAACAATAGTAATTGGTGCCTAGTGTGGTTGTGTACGTGTGATATACATACACTTTTTTTGGATCATATTTTCTATTCCGCTATTTAATCAAAAACCTTTGGGGATCAGTTAAATTGGGGGATAGTCTGTGTTGGTACGTGTGAGAGAGATCCACCTTTCCAAGTTGTTGGGGTTCATCTCATACTTCTGAAGGTTTGAGGGTGCTGCCTGTTCCATACCCCCCCTACTCCTCATCTAGCCTTTTAGGGGTACAAACAATAGTAATTGGGGCCTAGTGTGGTTGTGTACGTGTGATATACATACACTTTTTTTGGATCATATTTTCTATTCCGCTATTTAATCAAAAACCTTTGGGGATCAGTTAAATTGGGGGATAGTCTGTGTTGGTACGTGTGAGAGAGATCCACCTTTCCAAGTTGTTGGGGTTCATCTCATACTTCTGAAGGTTTGAGGGTGCTGCCTGTTCCATACTCCCCCTACTCCTCATCTAGCCTTTTAGGGGTACAAACAATAGTAATTGGGGCCTAGTGTGGTTGTGTACGTGTGATATACATACACTTTTTTTGGATCATATTTTCTATTCCGCTATTTAATCAAAAACCTTTGGGGATCAGTTAAATTGGGGGATAGTCTGTGTTGGTACGTGTGAGAGAGATCCACCTTTCCAAGTTGTTGGGGTTCATCTCATACTTCTGAAGGTTTGAGGGTGCTGCCTGTTCCATACTCCCCCTACTCCTAGCCTTTTAGGGGTACAAACAATAGTAATTGGGGCCTAGTGTGGTTGTGTACGTGTGATATACATACACTTTTTTTGGATCATATTTTCTATTCCGCTATTTAATCAAAAACCTTTGGGGATCAGTTAAATTGGGGGATAGTCTGTGTTGGTACGTGTGAGAGAGATCCACCTTTCCAAGTTGTTGGGGTTCATCTCATACTTCTGAAGGTTTGAGGGTGCTGCCTGTTCCATACTCCCCCTACTCCTCATCTAGCCTTTTAGGGGTACAAACAATAGTAATTGGGGCCTAGTGTGGTTGTGTACGTGTGATATACATACACTTTTTTTGGATCATATTTTCTATTCCGCTATTTAATCAAAAACCTTTGGGGATCAGTTAAATTGGGGGATAGTCTGTGTTGGTACGTGTGAGAGAGATCCACCTTTCCAAGTTGTTGGGGTTCATCTCATACTTCTGAAGGTTTGAGGGTGCTGCCTGTTCCATACCCCCCCTACTCCTCATCTAGCCTTTTAGGGGTACAAACAATAGTAATTGGGGCCTAGTGTGGTTGTGTACGTGTGATATACATACACTTTTTTTGGATCATATTTTCTATACCGCTATTTAATCAAAAACCTTTGGGGATCAGTTAAATTGGGGGATAGTCTGTGTTGGTACATGTGAGAGAGATCCACCTTTCCAAGTTGTTGGGGTTCATCTCATACTTCTGAAGGTTTGAGGGTGCTGCCTGTTCCATACTCCCCCTACTCCTCATCTAGCCTTTTAGGGGTACAAACAATAGTAATTGGGGCCCAGTGTGGTTGTGTACGTGTGATATACATACACTTTTTTTGGATCATATTTTCTATTCCGCTATTTAATCAAAAACCTTTGGGGATCAGTTAAATTGGGGGATAGTCTGTGTTGGTACGTGTGAGAGAGATCCACCTTTCCAAGTTGTTGGGGTTCATCTCATACTTCTGAAGGTTTGAGGGTGCTGCCTGTTCCATACTCCCCCTACTCCTAGCCTTTTAGGGGTACAAACAATAGTAATTGGGGCCTAGTGTGGTTGTGTACGTGTGATATACATACACTTTTTTTGGATCATATTTTCTATTCCGCTATTTAATCAAAAACCTTTGGGGATCAGTTAAATTGGGGGATAGTCTGTGTTGGTACGTGTGAGAGAGATCCACCTTTCCAAGTTGTTGGGGTTCATCTCATACTTCTGAAGGTTTGAGGGTGCTGCCTGTTCCATACCCCCCCTACTCCTCATCTAGCCTTTTAGGGGTACAAACAATAGTAATTGGGGCCTAGTGTGGTTGTGTACGTGTGATATACATACACTTTTTTTGGATCATATTTTCTATTCCGCTATTTAATCAAAAACCTTTGGGGATCAGTTAAATTGGGGGATAGTCTGTGTTGGTACATGTGAGAGAGATCCACCTTTCCAAGTTTTTGGGGTTCATCTCATACTTCTGAAGATTTGAGGGTGCTGCCTGTTCCATACCCCCCCTACTCCTCATCTAGCCTTTTAGGGGTACAAACAATAGTAATTGGGGCCTAGTGTGGTTGTGTACGTGTGATATACATACACTTTTTTTGGATCATATTTTCTATTCCGCTATTTAATCAAAAACCTTTGGGGATCAGTTAAATTGGGGGATAGTCTGTGTTGGTACGTGTGAGAGAGATCCACCTTTCCAAGTTGTTGGGGTTCATCTCATACTTCTGAAGGTTTGAGGGTGCTGCCTGTTCCATACTCCCCCTACTCCTCATCTAGCCTTTTAGGGGTACAAACAATAGTAATTGGGGCCTAGTGTGGTTGTGTACGTGTGATATACATACACTTTTTTTGGATCATATTTTCTATTCCGCTATTTAATCAAAAACCTTTGGGGATCAGTTAAATTGGGGGATAGTCTGTGTTGGTACGTGTGAGAGAGATCCACCTTTCCAAGTTGTTGGGGTTCATCTCATACTTCTGAAGGTTTGAGGGTGCTGCCTGTTCCATACTCCCCCTACTCCTCATCTAGCCTTTTAGGGGTACAAACAATAGTAATTGGGGCCCAGTGTGGTTGTGTACGTGTGATATACATACACTTTTTTTGGATCATATTTTCTATACCGCTATTTAATCAAAAACCTTTGGGGATCAGTTAAATTGGGGGATAGTCTGTGTTGGTACATGTGAGAGAGATCCACCTTTCCAAGTTGTTGGGGTTCATCTCATACTTCTGAAGGTTTGAGGGTGCTGCCTGTTCCATACTCCCCCTACTCCTCATCTAGCCTTTTAGGGGTACAAACAATAGTAATTGGGGCCCAGTGTGGTTGTGTACGTGTGATATACATACACTTTTTTTGGATCATATTTTCTATTCCGCTATTTAATCAAAAACCTTTGGGGATCAGTTAAATTGGGGGATAGTCTGTGTTGGTACGTGTGAGAGAGATCCACCTTTCCAAGTTGTTGGGGTTCATCTCATACTTCTGAAGGTTTGAGGGTGCTGCCTGTTCCATACTCCCCCTACTCCTAGCCTTTTAGGGGTACAAACAATAGTAATTGGGGCCTAGTGTGGTTGTGTACGTGTGATATACATACACTTTTTTTGGATCATATTTTCTATTCCGCTATTTAATCAAAAACCTTTGGGGATCAGTTAAATTGGGGGATAGTCTGTGTTGGTACGTGTGAGAGAGATCCACCTTTCCAAGTTGTTGGGGTTCATCTCATACTTCTGAAGGTTTGAGGGTGCTGCCTGTTCCATACCCCCCCTACTCCTCATCTAGCCTTTTAGGGGTACAAACAATAGTAATTGGGGCCTAGTGTGGTTGTGTACGTGTGATATACATACACTTTTTTTGGATCATATTTTCTATTCCGCTATTTAATCAAAAACCTTTGGGGATCAGTTAAATTGGGGGATAGTCTGTGTTGGTACGTGTGAGAGAGATCCACCTTTCCAAGTTTTTGGGGTTCATCTCATACTTCTGAAGATTTGAGGGTGCTGCCTGTTCCATACCCCCCCCTACTCCTCATCTAGCCTTTTAGGGGTACAAACAATAGTAATTGGGGCCTAGTGTGGTTGTGTACGTGTGATATACATACACTTTTTTTGGATCATATTTTCTATTCCGCTATTTAATCAAAAACCTTTGGGGATCAGTTAAATTGGGGGATAGTCTGTGTTGGTACGTGTGAGAGAGATCCACCTTTCCAAGTTGTTGGGGTTCATCTCATACTTCTGAAGGTTTGAGGGTGCTGCCTGTTCCATACTCCCCCTACTCCTCATCTAGCCTTTTAGGGGTACAAACAATAGTAATTGGGGCCTAGTGTGGTTGTTTACGTGTGATATACATACACTTTTTTTGGATCATATTTTCTATTCCGCTATTTAATCAAAAACCTTTGGGGATCAGTTAAATTGGGGGATAGTCTGTGTTGGTACGTGTGAGAGAGATCCACCTTTCCAAGTTGTTGGGGTTCATCTCATACTTCTGAAGGTTTGAGGGTGCTGCCTGTTCCATACTCCCCCTACTCCTCATCTAGCCTTTTAGGGGTACAAACAATAGTAATTGGGGCCCAGTGTGGTTGTGTACGTGTGATATACATACACTTTTTTTGGATCATATTTTCTATTCCGCTATTTAATCAAAAACCTTTGGGGATCAGTTAAATTGGGGGATAGTCTGTGTTGGTACGTGTGAGAGAGATCCACCTTTCCAAGTTGTTGGGGTTCATCTCATACTTCTGAAGGTTTGAGGGTGCTGCCTGTTCCATACTCCCCCTACTCCTAGCCTTTTAGGGGTACAAACAATAGTAATTGGGGCCTAGTGTGGTTGTGTACGTGTGATATACATACACTTTTTTTGGATCATATTTTCTATTCCGCTATTTAATCAAAAACCTTTGGGGATCAGTTAAATTGGGGGATAGTCTGTGTTGGTACGTGTGAGAGAGATCCACCTTTCCAAGTTGTTGGGGTTCATCTCATACTTCTGAAGGTTTGAGGGTGCTGCCTGTTCCATACTCCCCCTACTCCTCATCTAGCCTTTTAGGGGTACAAACAATAGTAATTGGGGCCTAGTGTGGTTGTGTACGTGTGATATACATACACTTTTTTTGGATCATATTTTCTATTCCGCTATTTAATCAAAAACCTTTGGGGATCAGTTAAAATGGGGGATAGTCTGTGTTGGTACGTGTGAGAGAGATCCACCTTTCCAAGTTGTTGGGGTTCATCTCATACTTCTGAAGGTTTGAGGGTGCTGCCTGTTCCATACTCCCCCTACTCCTCATCTAGCCTTTTAGGGGTACAAACAATAGTAATTGGGGCCTAGTGTGGTTGTGTACGTGTGATATACATACACTTTTTTTGGATCATATTTTCTATTCCGCTATTTAATCAAAAACCTTTGGGGATCAGTTAAATTGGGGGATAGTCTGTGTTGGTACGTGTGAGAGAGATCCACCTTTCCAAGTTGTTGGGGTTCATCTCATACTTCTGAAGGTTTGAGGGTGCTGCCTGTTCCATACCCCCCCTACTCCTCATCTAGCCTTTTAGGGGTACAAACAATAGTAATTGGGGCCTAGTGTGGTTGTGTACGTGTGATATACATACACTTTTTTTGGATCATATTTTCTATTCCGCTATTTAATCAAAAACCTTTGGGGATCAGTTAAATTGGGGGATAGTCTGTGTTGGTACGTGTGAGAGAGATCCACCTTTCCAAGTTTTTGGGGTTCATCTCATACTTCTGAAGATTTGAGGGTGCTGCCTGTTCCATACTCCTCCTCCTACTGCTCAACCATCCTTTTAGGGGTACAAACAATAGTAGTTGGGGCCTAGTGTGGTGGTGTACGTGCGAGATACATACACTTTCTTTTTGATCATATTTTCTATTCCGCTATTCAATTAAAACCTTTGGGGATCAATTCAATTGCGAGATAGTCTGTGTCGGTACGTGTGAGATCCACCTTTCCAAGTTGTTGGGGTTCATCTCATACTTCTGAAGATTTGAGGGTGCTGCCTGTTCCATACTCCTGCTCCTACTGCTCAACCATCCTTTTAGGGGTACAAACAATAGTAATTGGGGCCTAGTGTGGTTGTGTACGTGCGAGATACATACACTTTTTTTGATCATATTTCCTATTCCGCTATTCAATAAAAACCTTTGAGGATCAATTGAATTGCGGGATAGTCTGTGTCGGTACGTGTGAGATCCACCTTTCCAAGTTTTTGGGGTTCATCTCATACTTCTGAAGATTTGAGGGTGCTGCCTGTTCCATACTCCTCCTCCTACTCCTCATCCATCCTTTTAGGGGTACAAACAATAGTAATTGGGGCCTAGTGTGGTTGTGTACGTGCGAGATACATACACTTTTTTTGATCATATTTCCTATTCCGCTATTCAATAAAAACCTTTGAGGATCAATTGAATTGCGGGATAGTCTGTGTCGGTACGTGTGAGATCCACCTTTCCAAGTTTTTGGGGTTCATCTCATACTTCTGAAGATTTGAGGGTGCTGTCTGTTCCATACTCCTCCTACTCCTCATCCATCCTTTTAGGGGTAGAAACAATAGTAATTGGGGCCTAGTGTGGTTTTGTACGTGCGAGATACATACACTTTTTTGGATCATATTTCCTATTCCGCTATTCAATAAAAACCTTTCTAGGGCAAGATCTTAAATTACAGAAATATGAGGAGACCGTCAAATAAGGGCCGTGGCCTGGGTCGTGGTGCTGCTGGTAGAGCTCCTGTTGCAAGGAGAGGACGTGGTCGATCTGTGCCAGCTACACGCACAAGTGAAACACCTTCCTCAAGTGTGAGTAGGCGACAGAACCTGCATCAGTATTTGGTAGGGCATCAAACGCCCCTAGAAGTGATGAGGCCAGAACAAGTTGAGGCGATAGTAGATTGGTTTGCTGCTGACAGTGCCTCCAGTTCCTTCACATTGTCTCCCACCCAGTCTACTGCAGAAAGGTCAGAGTTGGCACCTGCAGCCAATGTCCAACCGTCTTTCACCTCACCCCCTTGCAAATCAGGCCAGCAGTCTGAGCCCCAAGCCATACAGCAGTCTCTTATTCTTTTTGAGGACTCTGTCAGCAGGGTTTCCCAGGGCCATCCACCTAGCCCTGCCCCAGAAGTGGAAGAGATTGAGTGCAGCGATGCCCAACCACTTATTTCTCAAGATGAGTACATGCAAGGATCATCGCAGCACGTCTCCGATGATGACGAAACGCAGGTGCCAACTGCTGCGGCGTTCAGCATTGTGGAGACCGACAAGGAGGGCAGGGGTGAAGACTGGGTGGAAGATGATGTGGAGGACGATGAGGTCCTCGACCCCACATGGAATGAACGTCATGCAGGTGACCTGAGTAGTTTGGAGGAAGAGGCGGTGGTCGCACAGAGCCACCAGCACAGCAGAAGAGGGAGCAGGGTGCAGAAGCGGAGCGGCCGTGCCCTAGACACTACGCCCGCTACTGCCCAACGCAGCAAGGGAACGAGCGCACCAAAGTCAGCTCAAAGGAGTTCTCTAGCGTGGAAGTTCTTTAGAAAATGTGCTGATGACAGGACACGAGTGGTTTGCACCCTGTGCAATCAGAGCTTGAAGCGAGGCATAAACCTTCTCAACCTGAGCACAACCTGCATGATCAGGCATCTAAGTGCAAAGCACGAGCTGCAGTGGAGTACACACCTTCAAAACCAAGAAACGTCTCTGGCTCATCCTGCTTCCTCTTCTGCTGCAGTCTCGGCCGCTCCAGCCACATCTGTAGTGATACCGGCACCTGCCACCCCGCAAACAGACGATCTGTCAGCAACACCACCACCTGGGTCACCAACAACCATCTCCACAATGTCCCGTGGAAGCGTTCAGCTTTCCATCTCCCAAACACTTGAGAGGAAGAGGAAGTACCCCCCTACCCACCCGCGATCCCTGGCCCTGAATGCCAGCATTTCAAAATTATTGGCCTTTGAAATGCTGTCATTCCGTCTGGTGGAGACGCCCAGTTTTAAAAAGCTTATGTCGGTGGCTGTCCCACAGTACGTCGTGCCCAGCCGCCACTACTTTTCCAGGCAAGCCATCCCTTCCCTGCACAACCAAGTGGGGGAAAATATCAGGTGTGCACTGCGCAACGCCATCTGTGCCAAGGTCCACCTAACTACGGATACGTGGACCAGTAAGCACGGTCAGGGGCGTTATATCTCCCTAACGGCAGACTGGGTAAATGCAGTGGCGGATGGGCCTGAGGCGGATAGCAATTTGGCGCATGTCCTTCCACCACCGAGGATTGCAGGGCGCTTCAGTTTGCCTCCTGTTCCTAACTCCTCCTACTCCGCTTCCTCATCCTCTACCGCCTCCTCATCCGGACAGCGTAACACCTTCACCACCAACTTCAGCACGGCCAGGGGTAAACGACAGCAGGCAGTTTTACAACTTGCCTGTTTGGGGGACAAACCACACACCGCGCAGGAGTTGTGGAGGAGCATGGAACAGCAGACAAATGAGTGGTTGCTGCCAGCGAGCCTCAAGCCCGGCCTGGTGGTGTGCGATAACGGGCGAAATCTCATAGCAGCTCTGGGCCTAGCCGGTTTGACGCACATCCCTTGCCTGGCGCATGTGCTGAATTTGGTGGTGCAGAGGTTCCTTAAAAACTACCCCGATATGTCAGAGCTGCTGCAGAAAGTGCGGGCCGTTTGTGCGCACTTTCGGCGTTCTCACCCTGCTGCTGCTCGCCTGGCAGCGCTGCAGCGTAACTTCGGCCTTCCCGCTCACCGCCTCATATGTGACGTGCCCACAAGGTGGAACTCCACCTTGCACATGCTGGAAAGACTGTGCGAGCAGCAGCAGGCCATAGTGGAGTTTCAGCTGCAGCACGCACGCGTGAGTCGCTCTGCGGAACAGCACCACTTCACCACCAATAACTGGGCCTCCATGCGAGACCTGTGTGCCTTGTTGCGCTGTTTTGAGTACTCCACCAACATGGCCAGTGGCAATGACGCCGTTCTCAGCTTAACTATCCCACTTCTATGCCTCCTTGAAAAAACAATTCGGGCGATGATGGAAGAGGATGTGGCACAGGATGAGGAGGAGGAGGAGGATGAAGAGGTAACATTTCCAAGGCTTTCAGGGCAGTCATTCGCAAGGGGCTCCGAGGGTGGGTTCCTGCACACGCAAACGCCAGGGACGCAATTGTCCAGCAGGGGCACAGTTCTGGAGGATGAGGAGGATGAGGAGGAGGAGGAGCTGGAGGAGGAGATGGAACCATGTTCACAGCAGGGTGGCACCCAGGCCAGCTCATGGCCATCACTGGTGCGTGGCTGGGGGGATACAGAGGACACGGACGATACACCTCCCACAGAGGACAGCCTTTCGTTGCCTCTGGGCAGCCTGGCACACATGAGCGATTACATGCTGCAGTGTCTCCACAACGACCGCCGAGTTGCCCACATTCTAACTTGTGCTGATTACTGGGTGGCCACGCTGCTGGATCCCCGTTACAAGGACAACGTACCGTCCTTAATTCACTCACTGGAGCGCGATCGCAAGATGCGCGAGTACAAGCGCACGCTGGTAGACGCCATGCTGCTGGCATTCCCATCTGACAGCGGGGCCACAGTGGAAGCACAAGGCAGAGGAGGAGGAGGAGGAGGTCGCCAACGCAACCAGGGCACCGCCAGCACCTCAGAAGGCAGGGTTAGCATGGCCGAAATGTGGAAAAGCTTTGTCAGCACGCCACAACAAACAGCAGCACCAGCAGCTCAGATGGAACGTCTTAGCAGGAGGCAGCATTTTACCAACATGGTGGAGCAGTATGTGTGCACACGCCTACATGTAGTGAATGACGGGTCTGCCCCCTTCAACTTCTGGGTCTCCAAATTGGGCACATGGCCTGAGCTTGCCCTTTACGCCTTGGAGGTGCTGGCGTGCCCTGCAGCCAGTGTATTATCTGAACGGGTATTTAGCACGGCTGGGGGCGTTATAACAGACAAGCGCAGCCGCCTGTCCAGAGACAATGTGGACAAGCTCACGTTCATTAAAATGAACCAGGCATGGATCCCACGGGACTTTTCCGTACCTTATGCAGAATAGCAATGGATACCGACCTTACCCACCCATTGTTCCATTTTTGCTCTTTCTCACTCTTTTGGGGTGTACCCTCATTTAAAATTTTTGAAAAGAAGCAGTGTTGGCTACCTCGTCCTCCTCCTCAGGGCCAGATTAATGTAGGGGCTATTGGAGCTGCAGCTCCAGGCCCCTACCTTTTATATAGGCCCCGGGTTGGCCATATTCACTGTTACCGCTCTTCTGTCACTTGTAAACACAGAAGTCTGGCTTCTATGCTCGCTTCCCCAGGCAGCACCCTCAGAACCTCCCCACACAGCGTGAAGGCCGGACAAGGAGGGACAGTTGGCGATGCATGGATGTGTTTATGGGCTTCAGAGACAGCATCCCATGTTGAATTAGGCATGCATGGCTGCACCCTTCCTCCTCTGGGTGCATGGCAAGGCACGGCCCTTAAGGCCCTTCAAAATCCTCAGCACCAAGCCCATGATGCTGTTAATCCGGCCCTGGTCCTCCTCCACCGCCGCTTCCACCTACACCGCCCATAGGTGTGCGCAGCCTATTGCATTAAGGTGTGCACCCCAAAGTTGAAATACACATGCATGTGTTTGCCAGCAGGGAGAGTAATGTATCGGGGCCATGTACCTGTAGGCAAGGAGAAATAGAGCAGAGCAGGTCCCAGGGAGATCTTTCCCATCTCCTCACTGGCAATGCTATGTGCCCTAGGTGATTAGGGTGTGCCCAGGCACACCCAGCACACCCTGTGCGCACGCCTATGTCACCGCCACATCCACCACCACCTCAACCTCCCTCCTACTCCATATGGGCCTCGTCCTTCAGAGATGAAGAAGAACATTGTTTTATTTTTCTGTTTTTTTTTGTTGTTTTAAGTTATTTCCCTATCCACATTTGTTTGCAGAGCACTTGCCATGCTCTTAATTACGTTTTGCTGCCATTTGCAGCACTCTAGCCCTTTCCTTTGGTGTTTTAGAGCCATTTTAGTGCCTTAAAGTTCGGGTCCCCATTGACTTCAATGGGGTTCGGTGTCCGGGAAAAGTTCGGTAAAAGTCCGGGACACGGACCCGGACTTTTTTTTAAAGTTCGGCCGAACCCGTCGAACACGGACATCTAGGTGTCCGCTCAACCCTAATGGTAGCCAATGAGCTTCTAACTTCAGTTTGTTCAACTTAGCTTTGACTATAAAACCTGGAAACTGATTGGTCTCTATGCAGAGCTGAACAAGATTTTGCATGATCTAGTTTTAGTAAATCTGCCCTATTGCTTTGCAGGTGTAAAATTTTTTTGCTTTCTTGCAGACACTTTACTAACAACAAAAGAAAGCATGTCAAACAGATAACCTTTTGATTTGGCCCATCCTAAATTTCATTAACATGATACTACACATCCATGTCTGACTCTCAAATCCATCATAAAAATGTCAAGTTGCACTCAGCCCAGAATTAATATTCTACTTCATGAACTACTTCAAATTAGTAATTCCCTTGGAGGAATGCTTGCCTCAGCCATTTAATAAAGTTTTTCTTTTACCCCCCCCCCCCCCTCACTTTTCACTGGTGACAGCTGTATCATCACTTACATCTGTGGGCCCCTTGCCTGTATTATGCCTCTCATTCCTGAAGTGCTAAGACTACCCTGTATAGTGACGGTAATAGGTTACCTGAGATCAGTCAAGGAACTTTCCATCCACCTGTAAGCAGACCAGGGCCTTAGGCAGAAAAATAGGAGCACCACATCACCACTGGAACCGGGTGGCCATTGGGACTTGGCATGGACCAGAAGAGGAGGACTGCTGACTGGAAGTGTTAGCGCTCAGGCTTACAGGACAGAAATACTCAGGACGAGGAGGCCCTACTCTTCCTCAGACGCCCACAGAGCCACTGTTCCTGCAACTGTGAGCCAGGTAGGTAGAAGCTGCTACCTCGGCCCGACAGCCTGACCAACACCTCTCCAACAGGACCCTCATCATCTTCACAGGCTAGGGGTGAGTAAAGGCTCTGAGGGCTGGAAATGTACACAGACTTCACTCTGTTCTGTCTGCTTCAGTTTCCTCTGTGTCAGTGTCTTCCCTGCTCAGTGTGCTCTGTCACCCTTTCTGTTCACTCTTCGGTCTCTAGCACTTTAATTTATATGTTACTTCTGACCTGTGAAATGTCTTCATTGTGTTTTCATTTGCTAAGAAAAACTAAAGTAGGCACTCAAAGATGAACCCCTAATTACCACATGTACAAGATAGTGTAATTCTAAACGGTGGGAGCATATCGGTAAATGAACAACTAGAGAAAGTGAGTTAAAAAGCCAGGTTTAAACTCAACCACCCAAAGGAAAAGTTATATAAAATTGTATATAACAATACTCACTGGGCTGTAAAGAATAAATCTACTTTAATTAACCAAAAAATATATATCACAAAACAGTGAAAAATATGCAAAAAAATTGTTACATTAAAATGGTACCAAAATACACATGATACACACCAAAAAACACACACGCATATCCACCTCTTTCACTCCATATATCTGTATATAAGCCCCTGTATATCAATGCATTAGAAAAACATTCAATGAGTAAAGTGCTGAAGATGGTGATCCCATGTATGGTATTGGAACTATGGGAGAAAAGAAAGTTCAACATTAATGGAGAGCAAGCCTTAGATCATTCGATGGTGATGTCTTTGTAAAAGGTGATGGAAACCTCATAAATGCTGGTACTTGAAAACACCAAATGGAAGGGCAAATGAGGAAACATAAATTTCTGGTTGGCAAATACTGTTGAATTTTCCACAATGATTTGGGAAGATATAAGCTAGTGTGGTCCAGGGGAGGATGAATGTTCGCCAAAGACTTGATTGATTCCAAAAGGGCAAAAGGGCTGTAAATGGCAGCAAAATCTTGTTAAGAGCATGGCAAGTGCTCTGCAAACAAATGTGGATAGGGAAATAACTTAAAATAACATAAAAAACATAAAAATAAAAAATAATCATCTTGATCTAAGAGGACGAGGCCCATATGGAGTAGGAGGTTGAGGTGGTGGTGGAAGTGGCGGTGTGAACAAAACCTCCATCGCACATCCAGGCAACTAGATGTCCTCCAATTAGAGTTAATGGCTGTTTGTAGAAACAGGCAAATGGTAGTATACTCATCAGTCCGGTAGATTCATAAAGAAGTGGAACCATGGTTCTCATACAGATAAGTGCATCTCCCAAAAGTCCATACTTCTATACCAATGGATCACCAATCGGGCTAGGAGTAGAGGATCGTGAGTACGCCTGACCGGTTTCACCAGGCACAGGCCGGCTGCTTCAGAGGCAAAGTGTTCAGTGGCTTCATCACCACATGTTATATACACTGTATCTGCAAATAGTTTGAAAATGGCCACCACACGGTATCATGCATATACAAACGCGGTCACACATAGACAAACGTGTTTGCCCATGGACAAGCGAGACCGTATATTAACGGCGCAAACTGTCTTTTCTCCCATAGTTCCATTACCATACATGGGATCACCATCATCAGCACTACTCCTTGATTTTTCTAATACATGATTAAGTTTCTCTCCTGTTTTCATTTGCTGCAGTTTATAGCAAGTACTGTGTTAGAATGGTTAGTGCTCCTGTCCTGTATGCAGCATATCAGGGTTCAAAGCTGTTATTGTCATTACAGAGATAATTTTTAGGGGAGATTGTGTGGTTGCATGTGTGCCTAAAGTGGGGTAAACACTATAAGAAAATTGGGTGAAAGATTGTCCGATTTTCCTCGTTGTTTCACAGCAAATCGGAAACGATGAACGAACATTCGTACGAAAATTCTTGTACGACAAAGGCTTTTTTTTTTGTTTATTGTTTCTGATCATGCGCAGTCTTTCTTTTCTGATTTTTCTTGTACAAAAATTGTATGAAAATGGTACACATTAAATGAAAATTGTTTGTTTTTTCCCGTACGAGAAAAATTTTGGAGTTTGTCCCTTCGAGAATTTTTGTAGGAAAATTCTGAATTGTCTGTAGAAAGTTCTGCACACTATACGAAAATCGTACAAAAATTCTTTGGACAAAAATTTTGCCCGATTTTCTTATAGTGTGTACGAGCCTTAACAGGCTGATCAGTCAGTTTATCACCATTGGCTTTTCTGAGGGTTTTTTTACTTCCTTTACAAAAATTAGGCTGTTTAACCCTTTCACTGCCAGGTCCGTACAGCATACGGGCCTACAGCACTGCTTGCAGCTGGCCAGGTCCGTATACCATACAGACCTAATTTCTCCTTCTGCTATAAGCTTATGGCCACTTCAGTGACCATGAACTTATAATAGAATTGTTCAGCAGATTCTATAATTCTTATCAGCTGATTACAAGTTATTAACCTAAAATGTGACCCCCCCTTCCACTGCTGCCCTGGCCGCTAAAAGGCCTCCCCCACCTTCCTCTGCCACTGTCAGCCCCCCCCCCAGCACACCTGTCACCCCTAACTGGAGATGCTTGCCCCCCCCCCCCCCCATTCATCAGCACAGCAGCACCGCTGCCCCTCCTGCTGACAATTGCAATAATTCCAACCACGGTTTTAAAAAAAAAAGGTGTATACCAATCCCCCCCCCCTCCCTCCACCTCCTCCCACAGGCTGCTGCCCAGGGGGGATCAGTGACAGTCTGGATGGTGGGTTTCTTAATTTAAATAAAGGTGTTCTGTGCATTCCTGTGTAGGCAGTCCCATTCATGTCAATTGGGACACAGCGGATTTATGGGCACATCCACTGCTCCCAAACTGATATCTGTGTAGGTACAAGTCCCTGAATACTGTCTGCGTTTGGGGCCATGCACCTACACCTGAACTGATGTCAGATTTGTCCTTACAGCCGCTGCATCCTAATTTACATGAATGGGACTACCTGCACATGGATGCACAGAGCACCTGTGCATCCCTGTGCGGGTAAAAAGAGCTTTTCATATGGCCCTTGATGGGCATATGCTTTAGTACATGTTAATAAGGATTTAGCAGGAATTTAGCAGGAAGTTTGTATGTTGTGTTTTGTATGCTAATAAGAGTTTTAGTGCATTTTGCGTTAAACCAGCCATTTGATAAACATTTGCGCTGCACAACTATTGTGTGCCTTTTTTTTTTCTTTCAGTAAATATATGGTTTGGTGGGTCTTTTGCAAACTCTGAAAGCTGTAAATGAAAAATGAAAACCTCCAGATTTTTATAGAAATATGGTTATTTACAGTTTTGCATACATTCAATTTTCACCATTTCGCATAAAGGGGCCATTTAAAATGTACAAATGTTTGTAATTTATTATACATAAGGTTAAACTTTTATATTTAGTAGGAATTGAGCAGGAACTTTGCAACATTTGCTGTGTTTGTATCTGCTAGTAATGATTTTAGTGTATTTTAAGCGAAAAGACTGATTTGAGAAACATTTGCGCAAATATCATGGGGCCCTAAAAATCTGTAGCACACTCTTTTTATTGTACTGGTCATGTGCTTTCAGAAAATATATGGTTTTGGGGGTCTATTACAAACTCTGAAAGCTGTAAGTGAAAAATAAAAAAGCAATTGAAAAATTGCAAAAATGGTCTGGCCACCTGAATTTAAAACTGGAGCTAGTGATGAGCTTCGAGTTCGAATCGAAGCTAAGTTCGACTCGAACATCGGTCGTTCGATCGTTTGTCGAATGACGAACAAATGTACTTCTTCTCCGGAAATTTGAGATCCCATAATGCGCTGCGCGTGCAGCACATTATGTGATTGGCCAAGCATGCACCCTGACCTCATGCTTTGGCCAATCAAATGATCTCTGCCATGATTGGACTTATGGCAGGCTGCCTTTAGCCAATCATGGCTCAGGAGCCAAGTACACGCCCCACACTACATAAAGGCTGACCGCGCAGCTGCAGCGTGTAGTGTGGTTGTGCGGGCGAGGAGACAGGGAGAGGAACGCGTTTGAGGCAGGGCGAGAGTAGCTTTTTTTGGAGTTTGTCAGACAGTGCAGAGAGACATTCCTACTTTCCTAGCAGTGTAGGGAGGGAGAGAGATTTGTGCTTTTTACAAGTTCAGAGATCAGATAGTGAGAAGTATATTCAGTAGTGCATACCATAGACCATATACCATACATAGATCTCTATATATATATATGGCTATCAATTGCATTATATCAAGTCATTGCGTATACTCTATACCCATTACATCATTCCCTATCTATAGGGCTATTGATTACATATCAGTGAGAGTATTGTTAATCGGTCACTTGCATACATCCTATAAGCAGCACAGCTCATCTATAGGGCTATTGATTACATATCAGTGAGAGTATTGTTAATCGGTCACTTGCGTACATCCTATAAGCAGCACATCTCATCTATAGGGCTATTGATTACATCAAATCAGGTCGTGGAGTATCTATTGGTCAGTTGCGTATACCCTATATTGATCTGTATTAACATCATGTCCGAAAAGACCGACAAGGAGAGGCCAACGCCCACAGGCCACGAAAAGAGGGCAAGCAGCTTCTGTGTCCATTGTGAAAAATGGTGGTCACAGTCAACATAGTGCATCCTCTGCAGGCGGGGCACGCCCGTCCTTTATTTCTGGTGCTGCCCGTGCTATTCAGCCACAACATGTGGAAGAGTTGGTGGAGTGGATCAATATGTGGTCCTCATCCTCCTCGTCCTCTGACACCCACGTTCACAGTAGTTTGCCTTCCAAAGCGGCACATTCCACAGGCTCTTACTCCACAGCTACTCCTTCTGTCGCCCCACCATCATGCACGGAGGAGTCATCTGAACTATTTGATTATAGTGTCAGTGATATGCTGCTGTGATGTTGGCTCCCAGGTTGATGAAGGGAATATCGTGAGCCTAGAGAGAGGGGGTGACAATGACGGACAAGAAACCAGCAGTCATGTTGCCACAGCTGAAGCATATTGGCAAGTTTGCTCCAGAAATGAGGAGGGAGCAGCAGGGGGAGGATGAGGAGGACGCACAACTCCAATGAGGCAGGATGTGCTCCAGGGGCCGCCATACCAGTAGCCAACCTATTGCGTCACAGCATAGAGCTGGGTACTGCAAACCCCCCGCGGACTCACAAAAGTTCATTAGTGTGGGCTTTTTTCAGCACATGTGCAGTAGACCGCAGCGTTGCTGTTTGCAACATCTGTCTAAAGCGGATCAAGCGTGGCCAGAACACCAGCCGCTTGGGCACCACATGCTTGACAAGGCATATGACAACCTGCCATGCAGTTCGTTGGCAACAGCACCTGAAAGAGGCATCAGATCAAAACAAGCATACATCTCCTTGCTCCTCATCTGTAATCTCTAACCCTACTATACCTCATGCCTTCTCAGATACCAGTATTGAGAGGGATGATGGTATAGCAATGAGTGCCACAGAGACTTGATCCCAATCTGGTAGCAGTACACCACCGCTTGATTTGAGCGGCAGGCAAATTTCACTACCCCAGTTTTTGAACCGTAGAAAGAAATACTGTCCCAGCCATCCACATGCTCAGCGTCTTAATGCTAGCTTGGCCAAATTGCGAGCATTACAATTGCTGCCTTTTCATCTGGTAGACTCTGCTCCCTTTCGCAAATTTGTGGAATGTGCAGCACCACAGTGGCAGGTCCCAAAAAGGCATTTCTTTTTGCGTAAGGCCATTCCGGCTCTCTACCGTCATGTGGAAGGTAGTGTTTTGGCTTTGTTGGACAAAGCGGTCAGCAGAAAGGTGCACATTACTGCTGACTCTCAGTCCAGCAGGCTGGTTCTACCACATCTGGCTACTCCACCACCACCTCCTCCTCCTCCTACATGTCCTCTTCTGCTCAGTTGTCCTCTGGAGCAGCAGTGCTCCCTAAGCATTCAAGGGGCTACGCAAGCAGTCAGGCTAAAAGATACCATGCTGTGCTTCAGTTGGTCTGTCTAGGGGATAGGAGTCACACTGGTGCAGAGATTCTGTCAGCTCTGCAGAGGCTGGCTCAGAGATGCAATAAAAAATAGTGCAGCGCTAATGAAACACACAATAAAATCTATAAACAGTAATGGATAAAGGCAGAGTATATAACACAAGTACATAACACAAGTCCATGCAGGAGGGGCCCGTGCAGATGGAAGTGCACTGAAATAAGTCTGTGAACTTGACGTGATAATAAACGTGTCCGAATCTACCACCAAGTAGACTAGCCTCTCACCTCAATATTAGACCCAACAGTGGGTCATATACGCCTGGATACTTCCACACTATAGATGGATACAGCCCAGATAAAGATGGCTCAAAAGGATTTCCATGGATGCAGATATATACAGGCAAATCACTTTCTTCATATGGTGCAGCTCAAACAAAGCAGTGAAAACAGTGCATAGTGAAGTACGTAATAATACCTTTATTAAGAAAATGAAAGCACCACTTTAAAATGTAGTCAAAGACACAATAAAATCTCCGCCGGATAATGGGTGATGTCATGGCTCCTCCCTCCCGCCTGAGGAAGTCCCTCCCCTTGGGACGATACGCGTGCGGAGGGAGGAGCGGTGACGTCATCCGCTGTCTCACGGAGGAGTCAGCTGTTTCAGCCTGTGTTATCCGATGCTCCTTTAAAACAATAGTTTTTAAAAACTTTTTTTTTCATTGCTACATGTTTCCCAGGTCAGTACTCGAACCGCCATACACTTTTTTGGGGCAATCACTTGCGTTTAAGCCTTCAAAATTAGTATGTTTGATTTTAGAGGTTCGAGTCCCATAGACCTCAATTGGGTTCGTTTGTTCAAATTAACTTTTCCTCTGTTCGCGGTGTTCTGGTGCGAACCGAACCGGGTGGGGGGGTGTTCGGCTCATCACCAACTGGAGCACAGGGCCTGTCAGCGATAGGGTTAAAGAGGAAGTAAACTCTTCCTTTTTTTTTTTCTTCCCTGCAAAGTAAATGCATAATGTGCTATAATGCATTGCATACTAGCACATTATGTGACACTCACCTCAAAACGAAGCCCTCGTTGTCCCTGCTGGCAGCCGCATTCATCTTCTGCCGTCTTCCTTCCTGGTCTGCGGACTCCAGCTACTGGCCGGGAGCCGCGTGACGTCACTCCCATGCATGCACGTAGGAGCCGCCAGCATGGGCGGCCGTTTCTTCAGAGTGCATGCGCCAATGACGACATCGGCTGCATGAAATGTAAATATCTTTTTTGCAAGTTTAGGAGATATTACAGTACATATAGTAAGACTTATTAAAAACGTACCTATAGGTAAGAGTTCTAACAGTGAGTTTACAACCACTTTAAGGCTTGTCAGTTTTAAATCTGTGAATGAGTTGCCTGATGTTGTGTTTGATATATATTATATTTTTCCCACTTTGTTTTATTAGGAAAAATTAAAGAGCAGTGCACATACAGTACACAATGGGGGAGATTTACTAAAACTGGAGCACCCAGAATCTGGTGCAGCTGTAGCCAATTAGCTGCTAACCTCAGCTTGTTTAATTAGGCTTTGACAATAGAACCTTGAAGCTGATTGGTTTCTATGCAGAAGTAAGTCAGATTTTTCACTCTGAAAAAGGATTTTTCACTCTCCAGCTTTAGTAAATCAACCCCAATGTGTCACAGAACATGACATGTAGGCATAGTGTTTTAAAAATTTCAAAAAAAATTATGAAGAGAGGATCCTGCCTCATATAGATCCTCCATTTGTTTATTTAAGTTATCACCTCTAGCTGTGACTCCTGAAGAGTCCAATGCGTTTGATCATTTTTAAGTTCCTAAGGGTTCTTGTTCTTTATTGATCTAATTAATGATAGCCTATTCTCGTTGATATACCTAAATCTACATTATATCAAGCTCTTTTTGTGATTCGATCATTTGATCCAGATGCACTTTTAGTCAAATATTTCCCTTATATGGGATATTATTGTTATATGTCTTTTTTGTGTTTTTTTCTTTGATGATTTTAGATGCATTATACAATAAAAAATGTGATTTATAAGTACCCAGTGCCTGCAAAGTCCATGTTTCCTCCTTTTTCAATTTTTGATTTTAGTCAAATCTGACATTAAATAATTTTGTTTATTCTCTGCTTTTGGTCAGGAGCTTTTAACTCCCAGGTCATTCTCTTCCTGCTTCATCTCAAATTTATTTTCTTGATAAGCAGCATGAAGATTCAATGGTGAAGCACTGGAAGGCTGAGCCCCAGAGGGGATCGTGTAGCTACACCAAAAGCCTCTCAGTTCCTCCTGCTCCTCCTCCTCCTCCTCTCAGTTCAGTGCAGGGCTCTGCTTTCCTTTTAGTAAATCACAGTGCATTTCTATTACATTGCTGCAAAAATCTGCCTTGCGAAACACTGTTGCCTGGTACGAAGTTTGTTCTCAAAGCCAGAGTCCAGTGAGCATGGGGGAAGTGATCCCCTGGTCTTCCAGTTTGATGGTTAATGCAACATGTCATGTCCCTTTGGCTCCAGAATCACAGTTCTGCCCTGCTCCACATTTATTTCCTGGGTGTTATAGAGTTTGCTAGGATGGAGCTGGATAGACTTTTACAAAAGTCACAGTAACTTTTCAGAACCATCTTATCAGAAACTATTATACTGTTTATGTGAATCTGTTGTAGAGGTACGGCGGTTCGCGCAGCCGGGCCAGTCTGCTGCAGTATATCTGCAGCGGGCGATTGGCAAGTGGTTAACCACTTAAGCCCCGGAAGATTTTACCCCCATTCCGACCAGGGGGTATTTTGCGATTCGGCACTGCGTGACTTTAACGGACAATTGCGCGGTCGTGCGACGCTGTACCTAAACGAATTTGGCGTCCTTTTTTTCCCACAAACAGAGCTTTCTTTTGGTGGTATTTGATCACCTGTGCGATTTTTTGATCACGCGCTATAAACAAAAAAAGAGCGTCAATTTTGCAAAAATAGCAATATTTTTCACATTTTTTTATATGAAATTCCCCAAAAAAAAAATTTAAAAATCAAAATTTTTTTACTTTTTCGGCCAATTTGTTTTATGCTACCTATGTTTGGTAAAAAAAATCGCAAAAAGCGTATTTTGATTGGTTTGCGCAAAAGTTATCGCGTTTACTAACAAAGGGAAAGATTTCTGTCATTTTTGTTGTTTTTTTTTTTAACGTGTAATGGCGGCGATCTGCGATTTTTTTTGCGGTACTGCGACATTGGGGCGGACAGATCGGACCCTTGACTGACATTTTTGACACTTTTGGGGTTACCAGTGACATTTCTACAGTAATCAGTGCTATATATATGCACTGTTACTGTAAAAATACACTGGTAGTGAAGGGGTTAACTTTATTTGGGAGGGAGGGGCTGTGTGTATCCCTAGGGGCGTGCTTTCTACTCTGATTGGCTGGGGCTTGAGCTGTATGGACACTGATCAATGGATCTACATACTAGATCCGAGTGATCAGTATCCTAACAGCAAGGAGAATGACAGGTGGCTTGTTTACACAAGCTGCCTGACATTCTCCCTCTCCCCCGCCGATCGCCGAGTGACCGGCGGACATCGGGTCCGCCGGTCACACGCGCGGGGGGGTCCGTGACCACGTGGGAGCGGGAGCGCGCCTCCGGGGCGCGTGCTCGCTCCCTAGACCCTCACAAGCTAGTGACGTAGCCCTACGTCACTTTGCCTGTGAGGGGCTGACTGCCGACGTAGATCGGCGTTAGGCAGTCGGCAAGTGGTTAAATGATAAAGTACTATGTCCAGCTTTTTCTCTTTATGATTTGGGCGTATGGCGATAAGTGTGAGAGAAGGAGGATTCTAAATTCAAGATTGCCACCAAAGGAGTAAAACAGTATAAAATAGATCCCCAGAGAGGGACAAAAGCGCATATAGACCATTGGTTGGTCTTATCCCCCCCGGTGAGGGCACATTGGATGAGGGGATTATCACTAATGTATGTGAATGATTGGAGCACATAGTGGTGAACACTAATTAAGGAAGCAGTTGTTTGGCTATGTGAACACAAGCCTGTTTTTTTTATGAAAGATTTAGCATATGCAACCGAATTTATACCAAAGGACACTTTATGGACTGATGCATTGTTTGTTTAGTTTTGTTTATGTTATATATGGTTTGATATGAAATGCTGATTGTGAACACTGCTATGCAAACAGATTTAAAGGGATGCTAGCACAATAGCATTTGGGAGCGCGGCACCACTTTTTAATACAATTTTGCATATTGATACACGTTTAGAGAGTGTGTATAGGTGTGAGCAGTGCTTTAAGTGGCCCAAAAGAGGTGCCGGTACTCTATTATAGCCTATACATTTTTTTTTTTTTTTTGATGACTCCCCTCATCCCCTGAGGTAACAATAACTTTATTGAAGGGGTTTTATATACAGCAGTCAACAGACAGCCTTATAAAAAATAATTTTCTAAATCGATGTCCCCGGGCCTGCTTCTCATGTGCTGGCTTTGTCTGGCTCTTCTGCTGCGTGCTGCTGCCTCGCCTTACCGGTGACTCCACTGATGCTGTCCACACACTCTAAGCCTTCAAATGCATAAACATGAAACATTTGGGCATCAGTCACGAATGTTTCATGTTTATGCATTTGAAGGCCCAGAGTGTGTGGACAGCATCAGTGGAGTCACCGGTAAGGCGAGGCAGCAGCATGCAGTAAAGGAACCAGACAAAGCCAGTACACAAGGAGCAGGCCTCGGGACATCGATTTTAGAGGTGGCAGGTAAGTGGAGCAGTTCAGCTGTAAAATGTCAGCATTGCCAGCCACATTGTCATTTTCAGCCAGGGTGTGAGGGTGTTAACTGCGGCAGGCAGCCTCTCCCTGCGCGAACTGACGTAGCCCTACGCCGGTCGCGCGCGTGGTGCTGGGGTGCGCGCGAGCGCTGCCGGCGACATGCTCCTCTCCCACTAGGCAGCAGGGATGGCGATGCACGTGACCAGAGGCACCGATTGCTGCTGGCCATTCGTGATCGCTCCCTGCTGAGAGAGGACGATCAGCTGTTGTAAACACAGCTGACATTTCTTCTCTCTGAAATGATCACAGAGCTCCTGTGATACTTCTATATAGGAACACAGGTCTCTATGATCATTTCACAAGCCCCTCCCCCCACAGTTAGAAAACACCCCCTAGGCTCACATTTAACCCTTTGATCACCCCAAGGTTAACCCCTTCCCTGCCAGTGTCATAATTACAGTAACAGTGCATATTTTTAGCACTGATTACTGTAGTAATGTCACTGGTCCCCCCAAAAGTGTCAAAAATGTCAGTTAGGGGTCCGATCTGTCCGCCGCAATGTTGCAGTTCCGCAAACAATCGCAGATTGCCGCCATTACTAGTAAAAATAAATAAATAAATAAAAATGACATAAATCTTTCCCCTACATGCGTTAACTTTTGCGCAAACCAATCAAAATACACTCAAGCATTGGGATTTTTTTTTTTACCAATAATATGTTGCAGAATACAAATTGGCCTAAAAGGATAAAAAATTTGGATTTTTAATTTTTTTCTTTTGGGAATGTTATATGGCAGAATGTGAAAAATATTGTTTTTTTTCAGAAATGTCGCTAATTTTTTTGTTTTAAGCACAAAAAAATAAAAATCGCACAGGTGATCAAATACCACCAAAAGGAAGCTCTATTTGTGGGGAAAAAAAGGATATCAATTTTATTTGGGTACAGCATTGCACGACCACGATATTTTCAGTTTAAATAACGAAGTGGCAAATCGCGTAAAATGGCCTGGTCATTAAGGGGCAAATCCTTTCGGTCCAGAAGGTCAGTGTGCCCTTCGCTTGTTGTTTTTCAGTGTATTTGGATACCCCTGGTCCTGAGAAGGTGGCAAGACCTTAGGTGGTGTCAACAAAGACCACACACCTTCTTGCATACCACTCGAGCGCAGGAGAAAAATTGTTGCCCGTCCGAAAGAGTCTGTAGTAAATTCCACCCCCCCAGAATGTGCCAGAACTGGAGCAGACAGAATCATCTAGAATAGAAGTGCATGGCAGCCTATCAGCTTCTAGCTTTCATTTTCAAAGGTTAACTCAACAAGCTGAAGCTAGATACTGATTGGTTGCTATGCACAGTGCTCCAGTTTGTATCCATTCCTCCGATTCTGGGCACATTCCCATTGTCATGTCCTATAGATGCCATCCTGATCCAGTAATGAGACCCATAGACCCTGTGATTCCTGCCTGCAGCAGTAAAATGTGCTGATGAGAATGTCCTGCCAGATCCAGATGTGGACATTGCAGCAGTACGGAGGATACAGG